>NC_060147.1:122033116-122375616 GCF_021461385.2 Schistocerca piceifrons | reverse complement strand
ATTCAAACAGCTTACAAGAATACAGCTGACGTCTTTCACAACCGCCTGTATTTCGAAACGAAAACACCCAATCTCTTCCAAGAGACAAATGCGAGAATACCGGTTGTTGTTTAACACATCGCCCAGCCACAATAACGTCACTTCTTTCCACCAGTCCGCTACATTACCTAATTACTGCAAACTATTTGCTAGCAGTGTCTATGGTGCTACATGACATCAGTGCAAACTGCACCATTCTCAAATTACTGCCATATAAGCTGTTCAGTTAGAATGTATCTTCACTTCAGATTTCACACTTAATTTACTTCTGTGCGTGCACTGCACAAGTACTTTTCATGTTTAATTGTAATGTCACATTGGTAGAAGTACTCACACCACATCATGCTCACACCATCTGCAGCCTTCCTGCCAGCTCACCTTCAAATAAAGAGAATTGAAGAACCACCTAAAATCATTCCTCTCCCACACACACCCCTTGCTGCTCTTACAGAACAAACTACCATCTCTCAGGGAATTATACTCAATCACGTGAGACATGGAGCAGTCACTGGTATTATACGGCAGTTTCCCAAAGTACACTTTTGCATCTCTATAGGCGTTTTGGAAGCAGACCACGTTTGGAACATTCATTCCCCTGTCTGCTGTGATACAATTAGACTTGGCATACCCGTGCGTGCATGTGTGACCAAAGTGGCAGACTGCATTCTGAACAAGAACTTCTGTGGCCCTCATGTGGCGGCGTTACAGACGGAAGCTCCTTAACATTCTCTGAGGAAGCAGCGGCGCCAGAAGAAAGTATTGACTTGGTGAGTGACCTCCACGGCATTGATGAATACTTGATCCTCAACATATATATATATATATATATAAAAATAGAAGGAAACATTCCACGTGGGAAAAATTATATATAAAATCAAAGATGAGGTATGCACCACTAAGATGATGTGACTTACCAAACGAAAGTGCTGGCAGGTCGATAGACACACAAACATACACACAAAATTCAAGCTTTCGCAACAAACTGTTGCCTCATCAGGAAAGAGGGAAGGAGAGGGAAAGACGAAAGGATGTGGGTTTTAAGGGAGAGGGTAAGGAGTCATTCCAATCCCGGGAGCGGAAAGACTTACCTTAGGGGGAAAAAAGAGACATGTATACACACGCGCGCAGCAGTTTGGCGGCAACTACAGGAGTGAGGCTGTACTGTACACTTGTCCGCCCTATCATCGAGTATGCCTGCCCAGTCTGGGGCTATGCAGCCAAAACGCAATTGCTGAGGCTGCAGAGAGTCCAAAATCGGGCACTCAGACGGGCAATCCACGTTAGGAAGCACTTCCCCACTGTTGACACCCACGTGGCAACGGAAGTGAAGATGCTAAAAGAAAGATTCAGAGAACTCGCGGTAGCATTTTACCAAACCGCTGGGTCACTATGACAACCAACTAATAAACAACCTAGGGAACTACCCCACTGAAAATCTAAAATTCAGAAGGCCAAAGTGCACCCTAAATTAAAAACACAATCAAACATAAACACACAAAAGTGGTTCATGAAACTCTGCATAAAAAGTAAGGTCAAAACAAAAAGTAAGGTGCATGTCACATGCATAAATTTAACATATAAGTTTGGAGGAAATGTCAGAGGACAACAAACCACCACCACAAGACTGCTCGATGTCCGAGTACGTCAAATATGTGTAGTGTGCGCGAACGGAATGTCGGCGGCCGCAACCGGAAGTTCGGCAGCTGCAATCGGACCGTCGACGCAGGGAATCGAAGCCCGACTGAGACAGTTATAACACTGACAATGGGCAGACAGACCTCTCGCTGAGAGGCAATGAAGGGTTGAGCATCGCTCCTCTAACTAGAGCACTGTCAGCCATAGGCCCCCGCTTGCATGGGAGTATAAACAGAAGTGTTTTCCGGCTTTGTTTTTATTAAAACAATGACGGGCACTTGCACCGAGGTCTAGCAGCTTAGCAAAATGGCACTTGGGAAGTTTTGCATGGCATCATCTGACAGCAGAATTGTCGTGTCTTCTAGTCGAGGTGGTATGTCGAGCTTGGGTGGTGCCTTAGGGTCGCAGCGGTCTCTTTCCGCTGACAACACAAGGCGAGTTTTCTTGTTGCCGCGGGCCGCACCGCTGGCCGTTTCGAGCGCTTCGGCTGCTGCAGAGTTAGTCTCTGCCCCCCTCCCCCTCCCCCCCCCCCCCAAGAATAGGGAAGGACTAGGCCACGACCTGGAAGCAGGCCGCGGAACCACAGAAAGGTTTTGCGCAGCCTCCGTCCAGAATTCCGCGTCTACCATCGTTCTCCTAGGGTCAGCAATGCAACCAGAAAACCCAACGGTGACAACAAAAGTTGCAACTCACAATCAGCTGGCAGCGACCCCCCTTTCCGCTCCTGACATGGCAAACACACTCAAATCACAAACAAACAAATACATTGTCAGTATTTGCGATCCCCCCCCCCTCCCTCCCCTCTCCTTAGCCCGCTCCTACTTGCCAACGACCAAAATCGTCTCACCAAACATCTCCAACCTAAGTGGCAAGCAGAAGTCCCGTCAACTGACCAAAATCCTTCCCAAACCCGCAACTGCTACCCAACCCCCTACCCGATCTCAGTTCCTCAAATCCCCCCCCACTCAAGTCCACTTCATCCAAGCAGTGGCGTGCAAGGAAGGACAAGCACTCCACCACCCCCACGCCAACCACTCCCTGTGAGGAAACTGCACCCCCAACAGCACCTGTCGTCGCCCTGAGAGGGTAGCAGGAAACAACTGCACTGGAAGGGAACCACTTAACCGGGCAGGACTCGGATGGTTTCGTGCTGGCGAAGAAAACCTTTTGCCAACTGAGGCTTCCAGCTGCTCGGGGCATGGAACCCACCCCTAGCAGGTTTCAGGCGGTGGCTGATGAGCCAGAGACATCACATAACACAAACACAAAATCATGTCACCCACCACCTCCCTCAGATTGTCGCAGAGTTTACCCAGAATTATGAGGAACTCTTCTAGATGCTAAAAACAGAAATTGGGGGAGGCAGTTTCCAGGCAAAACCTGCTGGTTGTGATGAAATCAAAATAACAGCATGCACACTTAAGCACTACACCACAATCAAAACACTTCTTAAGGGGAGTTGGAATGCCGGAAAATGGAAAAAATTCACATTTTCAGTTTTTAACCTTATAACTTAATTTGAAATTTTCTGCTTAAAATGGTGCAAAATTTGTTAAGAAATTCCAATTGGAAGTATTTTTATTTAATTTTTCAAAATTACATGTGCGCCCAGCAAAGTTACCCATCTTGTGATTTGTACACATTTAAATCTTCGCATTTCCGAAAACATTACATATAGAAGGCTGTGGATTTCACTCTTCAGTTGTAGAATCTTTGATCCTTCCATAGGTACCATTGTTTTTACGACTAGCTGTGTTTATTGTTCAGTTTTTGATCTGTGAGTGTTTGTTTTGAGCCTCGAGTTTAGTTTGTCGCTCATTTGGAGTTTGTTATCTGTCTTGTTTTGACTTTCAGTGGTGAGTGCGTAGTTTCTACGATGCCTAGGAGTGCATCATTATTTAAAAAGCGAAAGTTTCGCGGTAATAGATTTACAAATAACGTTTGTTCAAGTGATTCTGCTTCAGCACCTGTTGATGCTGGTGAAAGTTCTGACGTTTGTACAGCTGAGATGTGTGAAGGAGACACGCCCACCAGTGCATCAAAAAAGAAGTTATCAAACTGTGCAAGTGAAATTACAGATGAAGCTTCTAATGAACAATATGTTTTAGTCGACTTTCCTGTTTTTACTGAGTTTATGAAGAAATGTTTGTGTTGTAATCTTTGTGGAGGTTCTTTTGATATGAACATAACAAAATCTATAGGACTTTCCTGCAAAATTGCTATAGTTTGTGCCAGTTGTGAAAATGAGACCTGTTTTTGGAGCTCTAAAACATGCAGTAGCAATTTGTTTGAGAGTAATATCAGGCTAATGTATGCAATGAGAGCAATTGGTAAAGGACATACTGCTGCTCAAACATTTTGTGCCATAATGAATCTTCCACCTCCACCTGCTAAAATTGACAATTACACTGAAGTGATAGGAGATGCTGTTCAGTCTGTAGCAGATTTATCAATGAAAGCTGCTGCCAGTGAAGCAAAATATATAAATGAAGGAAACCCAGATATCCCTGTTGCTTTTGATGGAACCTGGCAGAAAAGGGGTCACACATCCAAAAATGCTGTTGCTACTGTTACTAGTGTGGACAGCGGTAAAGTTTTGGACTATGAAGTGCTCACTAAACATTGTTACCATTGTGCATCTGGTAAGATAGAAGCAGCTCACATATGTAGCAAGAATTATGAAGGTACGAGTGGAGGCATGGAGGCTGCCGCTGCTGTGAAAATGTTTAGCAGATCAGAAAAAGAACGGGGAGTATTTTACACAAAATTCCTTGGAGATGGGGACTCCAAGGCATACAAAAGTGTTACAGAATCCATGCCATATGTCAATAAGACAATAACTAAACTAGAATGTGTCGGTCATGTTCAGAAACGAATGGGCACTCGTCTAAGGAAACTGAAACAGAATCTGAAGGACAAAATTTTGTCAGATGGTAAAACCATTAGAGGTCGCCTGTCAGATAAAATTATAAATGAATTACAACAATACTATGGTATGGCAATAAGAAATAATGCAAATAATTTGCAGGAAATGAGACAAGCTGTATGGGCCACATATTTACATCGATCATCAACTGATGATAATCCTCAACATTTTGCTTGTCCAGATGGTCCTCAGTCATGGTGCAATTATAGAAAATCTCAAGCTACTGGGGATCCTTATCACCATAAAAATTATATTCCATTGGCTGTTATGGAAGTAATTAAACCAATATATAGAGACTTGGGGCATCCTGATCTTCTGCGAAAATGTCTTCATGGTTGTACCCAGAATCAAAACGAGTCGTTCAACAACCTCATTTGGACTCGTGTACCTAAGAATGTATTTGTTGGGATAAAAACATTGAAATGGGGAGTCAGTGATGCTGTTATTTCATTCAATGATGGTCATATGGGTAGGCTAAAGGTCATGGCAAGGCTCGGCATTGCTCCTGGTATCAACACCATCAGAGGTCTTCAGCTTCTGGACAGCGTGCGAGTAAGGAAGGCTCAGTATGCAGCTGAATTTAATACAAAAAAAGCAAGGGCAGCAAGGAGAAGAAAGCTTCTAGGTGAAGAAGAAGAACTAGAAGATGACCCTGATTACTCTGCTGGACACTTTTGATAATAGAATAAAAGGTATTTGTGAATTTTCATAATAAATTACTTTAATCGCATTTTCTGGCATTTGACATTTTTAGTGTTACATGTACCTTTATCTCATAAACCACTCAACCAACAACATTCAAATTTTCAGAAATGCTGCAAAACAGTTCAAAGAGGCCACTGAACTAGAATCATGACAAGAACTGGCTTATTCTCTGAACTAGGGAAGTTTATGTTATACTTTTTCCAATAAAAAATGGCTTAATGGTAAAAAATTCATAAATACTATACCAACAAAAAGAAAACATTGGTTCTAGTTCAGTGGGCTCACAATATATGCTGAAAACCTCTGCCAGAATTTCAAAGTTCTGAAGATAATAGTTCCAAAGAAAAAGGTACACAAAGTTAGCAAATTTAACATTGGCGAGATAGGGCATTCCAACTCCCCTTAACAACAAAAACATACCCCACTACACATTCCCCACAACAAAGACACGAAACAAAAACACTGATCAGAGACCTATTGAGACGACTGTCCCCCCAGGCGATCAAAACAGACTTGACTGCCCATGGGTGCGTTGTCAAGGTGGTCCAGCAGATGGGCAACATAGGAAGCAAATGGCCCCTATACCAGGTCACACTGCAAGATATCCCGCAAAACAAAAGGGAAATAAAGATGATCCTAGCTGTCCCTGTGACCCCTGAATCACTGCACCGCAAAAACAAGACGGTGCAGTGCTTCAGGTGTCAGGGCCTTAATCATATTGCAGCACACTGCTCCATGGCAGTGAGGTGCAGAAAATGCACCGAGGCTCATGAGACAAGGACATGCACAATAAAACACAGACCCACAAATAAGGTGTGCGCTGTGTGGTAAAAACCACACAGCGGGTTACCAAGGTTGTGAGGTCCACAAAAGACACTCACAGCAGACAAAGGGCGCCAAGGCTGCCCCCCATTTACACAAACAAAACATCACCAACCCATCCAGCCACACAAGAAAACAAAACATGACAACACACATGGACAAGGCCTGGGTAAAACCAAGACCGGACACACCAAGGGCAACTTATGCGGAAATGGTTTCTCCTTCGAGAAGCCGTGGAAACGTAGTCGCATCACCATAACACCAGACACCATCACAAGCACAACACCGGGAAACACACAGCAACAACGACCAGGTCCACCATGACAGAGAAAGCTCTAGGGAACCCCACACACAGCCCACACCCTCGGATCAGGTGTTAGGCATTATGGTGCAGACCATGAACCTCGTCATGGAAATAATGAAGGAATTCAGGGAAGCCCAGAAGCAGAACACACAGATCCTCGTTGCCCTTCAGGCAGCAGTCGCTCCCCTCTGCGACTTCCTAAGTAGTTTCAAAACCCCATCAAGAATAGACGACCAAACATCCAAGGCCTGACATTGTGCGTCTTTAATGCAGACGGCATTGTTAATCAAGAGGTCGAGTTCAGAGAACTCATGAAGGAGTTCTCCATTGACATATGCATGATGGGGGAAACCCACCTAAAACAGGGAATAAAAGCGACAGTCCCCAACTATGTTAGCTATCGCAAAGACAGGCCAACCCAAGGTGGAGGAGTGGCCGTATACATAAAAAGAAGGATCCCCACCACCAGGTATTCTTACCAGCCACCAATAAAATCGAAGCAGTGGCAGTGGAAGTAGCCACTGCCACCGGACCCCTAACAATTGTTGCAGTCTACCGACCCCCACATGACCAGATAGATGCGGGAGACATAGATGCTCTAGGGCAAATTGAAGGCAAACTCATAATAGGGGGAGACTTCAATGCCAAACACCCTGATTGGAATTCTAGAGTAACCTCCAGAGCAGGCGCCAAACTGCAACAACTAGCGTGCACCCACCACTTCGAAACATGGGGTCCAGTTGGGCCCACACATTTTCCAAAAAATGGAGGCAGGTCCGCTGTGTTAGACATAGCTCGCACTAGGAGGATCGCAGGGTTTGTGGCCGCAAGGACAATCAACAGATTGTCCTCCGACCACAACCCAGTGATTCTAGAGGTCGATGTGGGAGAATGGGTAGCACTCCCACAGTACCAGACGTCTTACAAACGTACAGACTGGGAGCGATACCGAGAAACTGACGCCTCTGATATCACTCGCGCTCCGCCACCTACTGCCGAAACAGTAAAACAAGTGCTACAAGACTTAACAGGCACCATCTTGCAGGCAGTGGAAGAGGCCACCTCTCCACAAATACAGCTCCCGGAACACTTGCTAGCTCAAACTCAACATAAGAACAGAGTGGCAAAAGAGTGGAAGATCACCAGAAATCAGGCCACCAGGAGGCTGCTCAATCGTCTACAGAGAGAACTGAAGGTAGCGCTCAATGAGCACAGAAACCAGCATTGGCAAAACCACCTCACAGCTCTCATAGTAGACGATCATACACTACGGCAAGCAATCAAACAGTTCACAAAAAGACGCGCAAGGATGCTGCCACTGCACGGCGAGCGGGGTCTGGTCTACAGCCATGATGAGAAGGCCAACGCCCTCGCCGACTCGTTTGAGAAGCAGTTTCAAGTGGCAGAACCCCAGGATGAAGAGCATGAAGAGGTAGTCAGTCGTCAACTGGCTGCCTTCCTCAATGCTGAAGAGGACCCAGAGGAGAAACCCACATTTTTCGTCCCTGAGGACGTGGCAAAAGCAATTAGGTCCCTCCCCACAAAAATGGCACCAGGACACGACAGTATCACCAATCAGTTAGTCAAAAATCTCCCACCCACGGCGATCACACACCTCGCGAACGTCCTCAACGAGATTACTCGATCCCGCGAGTTCCCAGCTCGCTGGAAACATGCGGAAGTGGTCGCGATACACAAACCAGGGAAAGACCCTCTATTCCCGCAGCACTACAGGCCGATTAGCCTCTTGCCAGCTCCCAGCAAGATCTATGAGCGCCTCCTGCTAAGACCCATACAGGAAGATATTACCAGAGAGCAACTTCTGCCAGATTTCCAATTCGGGTTCCGGCAGAACCACTCTGCCGCACAACAGGTCATGAGAGTGGTTGAATCAGCCACAGAGGGCTTCAACCACAGAGTCTACTGCGGGTAGTGCTACTAGATGTAGCCAAACCATTTGACTCAGTATGGCATAGAGGGCTACTCAACAAGTTGTACATACAAGGGTTTCCCAGGAGCGTAGTTAAGCTGATCAAAAGCTATCTCACAAACAGAACTTTCTCAGTCAAAGTAGAAACTGCCACCTCCACCAAAAGGTGTATTCGTGCTGGGGTGCCACAGTGTCCTGAGGCCCGTTTTGTACAGTCTGTACGCTGCGGACACTGCACAGTATGCAGTCGACACAGCCTTCTACACGAGAAATGAAAACAAGGACCTGGTCATCCGTAGGCTACAATGGGTTTTAGATGATACAGAAACTTGGGCCCATCCCTGGCTTATCACCATCAACTCTGAAAAGACACAGGTTATCCTGATTACCCGCAGGCTCGGAAGGCACAAACCTCCTCAACATCCCCAACCTCCACCTTCACCTAAATGGAACCCAACTCCCCTGGCGCAGAACCGCCAAGTACTTTGGCGTAACCTTGGACTCTCGTTTCACGTGGAAACCCCACATAGACGAGGTCCACAGGAAGGTCTGCGCCAGAATGTCTATCCTATACCCAATCCTGAACTCAACCAGCTCCCTTCCCTGCCCAGTAGCAGTTAATGTGTACCAGGGCCTGATCCGGCCAGTAATGGAATATGCGTGACCTGCCTGGGGATACGCGGCAAAGCAGCACCTGGACAAACTCCAGAGGCTGCAGAACCGCACCCTCAGGAGGGCATTGCATTTACCTCTTGGATTCCCCACAGATGACCTGCACGCCGCAGCTGAAATCCCACTCCTGAGAGAGCGTTTCCAAGATCAGGCAAGGGCCTTCTATGAAGGTTCTTCTGGATCAGTAAACGCCCTCATCCACTCCCTTGGTCTGTATGACATGTCCCGCGACAAGCACAAGCGCCCCATGACGATCTTCAACGATTATGCTACTACTACCAATAGTTGCCAGCATGAAGAGGTTGAGGACAAGCGAAATGTGGTCTTACTTCGCAACTCTTGATCAAGAGTTTGCGAAATGTACTTTTTGCCGTAAGAAATTATCGTACAAATCTACGGCGACAAATTTAAAAAAACATCTTCAGAAATCACATGTAATTGTGAATTTCTCTTCACAAAGACCTAAGGAGCTAGATTTGGGTAAGTAATGAAAAAAATATATTTATTGCCATTACGGTTATTTCAGTGCACGTATAATCATTATTTTATTAATTTTTTTTAAATATAAGAGCATGCTATACAGTGTGGTGCTTTGTGCATTGTTACACGCAAGTTTTCATTTGTCGGGACTACTTAAGCTGTCGATACCACCGCACCTGTTTGCCTTGGCATTTTCATTTCTCTTCTCAGTTCTCTCTTTCTACATTCTAGATTAAACATTAAATTATGTTTTATTACCCATTGAGTTGCATATGGTGCCGGAATACTTAATTATTTAATTCGCAGTTATTGTTGCAGATGTAATAATGATAGTGCTAATAAAATGTCACTGTGTGATATATGTCGTCTGTGAGGCTATTTGATATTTGGGCACACTAACTACAAAAAGTCTGTATACTATGTGTATCTGGAAGCTTCTGTAACAATTATTAGTAACTAATCGGATAGCAGTTTGTATCAGTACCAAAGAGGTTGGTGGTGGTGGCAGCTGGAGGGGGGTGGGGGAGAACTATTTTATAGTTTAAAATTTTGAAAAGAATAATTGTTTTTAATGAAGTCTTCGACTGAATTCCATAAATGTTTTAAATTTTGTGGTTAAACTTCACCCAAAAATTTGACACCATAATAGTACATGTGACTTTCCACAGTGACAGTCATATTGAATATTTTAAAGTTCAGGGCCCTACTTATACATCAGTATTTGTTTAAAACATGTTAATATGTCAACAACAATTAACAGATTTTTTAGGGTGGAAATACAGTACCCTCCCTTCCCCCACCTGGTAGTACACATTATTGAAAATGTGTTGGTATCGCTAGGATTAAAGAAGAAACTTGAAGCTATAGTCATTACTAAACCTGAGTCAATTGTCAACTAGTATGAAGTAAATATTCAAGCTGCAAGTACCATGTAGAATATTTACGCAAACATTGTAATATATATCACCAAAAGTAATATGGCATCATTTCCATTGTGCTTAAGCTGATATGAAACCTAGTTTTCTGTAGGTCAAACCCCTCCTGTAGAGGTGGAGGTGATCCTTGGCACCAGTAGTGTGGAAGAGGAGAGAGCTGCTCCAGTCACCTCGATGCAGCAAGGTGTTCAAAGTACAACAACATCATATGTCTCCAAAAGGATCTGAGTGAATCAGAAAAAGAAGATAGATGGGCAACTTCTTCAACTGTTCACTAAAGACTTTCAACTATTTCCAGTGGTGGTTTTTTGCGGGCCCTTAATCCTGGTCATGAGTTACCAAGCAGGAAGCATGTTTCAGATGTAATGCTGCCAGCAGCATACACAGCACCAAAGGAGAAAGTGGAAGAAAAACTGTTAGCTGCGGAGACAGTTTGTTTGACAACGGATTGCTGGACTTGCCACGTGAGATATCGCCAAGTCGACTTGCGGCCGTAGCAATTTATTGCGGAAGTGACTTGCTGCAGGTTTTCTGCTTCCAGTATGAACACCATGCAAGAAGTATCTGCAAGTAACTTGCAGCTTTTAGGATTTATTTCTATTTGCTTCAAATAGGAAGCGCACGTTATAGTAAGTATGTCATCTGTGTAACACACATATTTAACATTTTACTTAATGTGGTGACTTACTTTTATGCAACCATCTCATGTATTATATGCTAACAAATTTCAGAAATGGAGGAGAAACAGGAATGGACAAAGCAGGATAAAGAACATTTTATTGAAGCCGTGGAGAGCTACCCCCGAAATATGGGACGTGCATAACCGAAACTTTAAGGACAGAGTGAGGAAGATAAGGGCATTAAATTAAATCTCGTCGATATTCAACACATCTGTGAAATAAGTACAGAGAAAGTGGCATAACTTGAAGACACAATTTTCGCAAGAAGTTAGAAAACTTCAGAAAATAAAAAGCGGCTCTCCTGGGATAGTTTCAGACTCTCGGTGGCCGTATTTCTCTGCAATGAAATTTCTAGAAAGTAGTGCTGCCACAGACTGACAGAGTCTGAATGTATGTTTTGCCGGTGTATACAGCTGGCGAAGAGTTCTTGGGCTTCCAGCTGGGTGGTGGTATCTTCAAACTGCGACGTTTCAACGAGTGACAAAATCGGGAGCATACTGAGAAAATCAAACATAAATACCATCTTCTGACCACCGCTGAAGACAAAAGACCCACTCAAACTCAACACATCTGGCATATATAGCACTGCCTGCGAATGTGGAGTACAGTACATTGGACAAACACAGCGCTGCATCTCGAAAAGGTGCGTGGAACACATCAGACACGTCCCACTTGGACGGACAGAGAAATCTGATATAGTTGAACAGTGTCAAAGAAAACCACACCTCTGATTTCGAGAACACCCGGGTGCTGTGCCGAACCGGGAGCTATTGGGACAGCATCATAAAAGAATCAACAGAAATACGTGTTCATGAGAATCATGTGAACAGGGACGAGGGTTATCAACTTAGCGCAGCCTGGAATACAGCATTAGCTGCAATACGCCGTGAACACAGCAAGAACAGTACTGCTCACGAGACACAACCGGAATGCTCTGACGGAGACACGAATGGTGCAGCCACTACCCCGTCCACCCTGCCCGCCGGCTCCTCTGGATCCAGTCTCCCGCAGCCAGGTAGTGGGGGGCAAGCCGCAGGTATAAAGAAAGTTTTTATAAATTAATAAATAGTACAATTTTCAGCAAAACAAAATTTGAGGGAAGAAGGTGAAATTTTGATTAGAACCAAATGGGATTGGTGTTATGGCAAAAGGAAATTCACTTCCAAACCAAATTTTAAGTGAGTCGATGTATTCAAATAACTTTGTTGCTGTGGAGGTTGCGAAGACTGCAGCAGAGTTTATGAAACCTATTGGTGTGGGGATGTGTATGCTAAACCTTTCCAAATGCGACATGTACCACTTTCATTTTGAGTTTGTGAAAACTCATTTTGCCTAAATTACTTTATATGGATCTACTGGGTGAGTAACTGCAATCACATGAAGTAATGAGGCATCATAGTAATGAATTTAACACGCATTCATACACGGCCGATAATACTTATGGTATTATTCCAGAGAACAAGAAGATTATCAGCCTTACGAAAGACGAGGCAAATGGATTGCTGATTGCGATCAAAAATGTATACGTATCGCACATTGGAAGGCGCCACCTAAAAGCGGGCTAAGGGTGTGCATCGTATGGCAACAAGAGCATTCTCTATCAAAGGTTATTTGAGGTGCTCGAACAGCGGTGTTCGCGGTGCTGCACCGCATATGATATGGCAAACTAGTACTTGTTGGAGAGGACACGAGTTGTACACGGTACTGGAGTTTAAAATCGGCCTGGCAGCTCATGATGATAGATGGGTCATTTGTGATGACGGGATTGAAACTCTCTCGTACTTGCACTACTCACTTGTATGAGAGAAGGGGTGGGGGACTCACAGAGAGAGAGAGAGAGAGAGAGAGAGAGAGAGAGAGAGAGAGAGAGAGAGAGAGAGGAGGGGGGGGGGGGGGGGGGGGTAGAAAGAGAGTTTGCAGAGTAGTACTATGATCCTTTTATCATTGCGTAAGTAATTTTATGAGCGTACGTGTGTGTGTGTGTGTGTGTGTGTGTGTGTGTGTGTGTAAATATTTATTTATTTATGTGTACTATGTACACATGTATATACACATACCATATGTGGGAAAAAAGATTAAAAGATAAACCATGGTGTAAAAAAAAAGTAAATAAAAAGTATGAAGAAAAAATATATTTGTATATTTATTTATTCATATGCAATGTACATGACCCTGTAAAATATATATATTATGCACCATGAGCGTCTTGTAAATAGCAAGGATTTTAGTTTTCACCTGCCACTAGCCATCAAAGTCAGATTAGTTTTATCCGTTGCTGTACACCAAGTTCATTTCAGGAACCATATTACATTTTGACTGAGCACGACTAGACTGCTTACGCGACCTTCGGAACAACGAATAGCGGAGTACGGAAACAGCTCACAGCGCTCCCACCCAAACTGGCAATTGTGAAGTGATCAGGTAATAGTTATTTAAAACACGCTTTTGGCAGGGGGGAGGGGGCGGCATATAATTGGTGCGCCCAGGGGTGCAAAATTTTTTAAATCTGCCACTGACTACACACCAGCAATATCCACCAAACTGAATAAAACAAAACCATGCTAATATACAAACACTAAAGAGAACAACACGAGTCCATCCTATATAACAAAAATGACAACTTTTACAACCCTATCAACTCGGGGGTTTTGACAGCAGCCTACATTATTAAATCTGCAATGTGATCATGCCCGAGCCCAAGACTGCGCACGCGCACGCACGCACGCATGCGCACACACCCGCACAGATGTCACTTTCATCCTCCCCTTCATATCTACTGTGAATTATTTACTTATTCACCTGGGTTGTTTGTTTTTTTTCCCCCTAGACGAACAGCTGACTTCCATAACTCATGAAAACTCAGTAAAGCCATCCAAAAAACCAGCAGTTTGTACTCTATGTCAACCTGATATTACATATATCTCTTTATATTATGAAAGGTGTATCGATCTGAATACCTTTAATTCCTTACCAGTTATTCAACATTTACTTAGTTATAATGTGTAACAGATGTATGTAACCTCAATAAACTCACAGCACTTGCATAACCAAAATTCTGTTTGCTCCCCTTCTGTCACCATTTTCATTGTCTACCACTGAATCCCAACCTCAACTGTTGTTTATGTATAATTCTGCCACTGTTGGCAACATCATAATTACACTCAATGTGTTCAGATTTTCTCTGGTTACAAAAATGAGTACAAAGTTAAAGCTATATAAACTTGACAAAAAAGGATTTGTGTATCACTTTTGATATCTGGAACCACAACACCCTAATTCAGTAGTTAACCTTTCCTCCAAACCTCTCTCCCAGTCCTAAACCTCTGTCCTATCCAAAGGCCTCACCTTCAGCCCTACTCCCAGATTCAACCAAACAACCCTCGTCAAAGATTTACTGTCCTACACTCGTACTCTCTGCTGGAAATATCACTTTGCCATGAAGAAAAATAATCCTAATCCTACTCCTAATGATCCAACTCCCCACGACACTATCCAAATTGAACCCTGCCTGGAACAGTTCCGTCCTCCGTCACAGCGGGACCCACCTCCTCTTCCTCAAAATCACCCTCTCCAAACCTTCCAGAGATTTCTCACTTCCAGCTTTGCGTCTCAATCCTTATTGAAAAACGTTAATCCTACTCCCAACATCACCACAGCTGACGCCCAGGCTATCCGTGATCTGAAGACTGACCGATCCATCGTCGTTCTTCCGGCTTACAAGCGTTCCACGACCATGGTACTTGATCGTCAGGAGTATGTGGCTGAGGGACTGCGTCAGCTTTCAGACAACGCTACATACAAAGTTTGCCAAGGTAATCCCATTCCTGATGTCCAGTCGGAGCTTCAAGGAATCCTCAGAACCTTAAGCCCCTACAAAAACTTTCACCTGACTATATCAACCTCCTGACCCCACCGACACCCCGCACCCCTACCTTCTACCTACTTCCTAAAATTCACAAAACCAATCATCCCGGCCGCCCCATTGTAGCTGGTTACCAAGCCCCCACAGAACGTATCTCTGCGTACGTAGATCGACACCTTCAACCCATTACATGCGGTCTCCCATCCTTCATCTAAGACACCAACCACTTTCTCGAACGCCTGGAATCCTTACCCAATCTGTTACCCCCAGAAACCATCCTTGTAACCACTGATGCAACTTCCTTATACACAAATATTCCGCACGTCCAGGGCCTTGCTGCGATGGAGCACTTCCTTTCATGCCAATCACCTGCCACCCTACCTAAAACCTCTTTCCTCATTACCTTAGCCAGCTTCATCCTGACTCACAACTTCTTCACTTTCGAAGGCCAGATATACCAACAATCAAAGGGAACAGGCCAACCTATTTATGGGTCGCTTAGAGGAAGCCTTCTTGGTTACCCAGGCCTGCCAACCCAAAGTTTGGTACAGATTTATTGATGACATCTTCATGATCTGGACTCACAGTGAAGAAGAACTCCAGAATTTCCTCTCCAACCTCAACTCCTTTGGTTCCATCAGATTCACCTGGTCCTACTCCAAATCCCATGCCACTTTCCTTGACGTTGACCTCCATCTGCCCAATGGCCAACAAACCCACCAACAAGCAACATCCATTATGACAGCTGCCACCCATTCCATATCAAACGGTCCCTTCCCTACATCCTAGGTCTTCGTGGCACACGAATCTGCTCCAGTCCTGAATCCCTGAACCATTACACCAACAACCTGAAAACAGCTTTCGCATCCCGCAACTACCCTCCCGACCTGGTACAGAAGCAAATAACCAGAGCCACTTCCTCATCCCCTCAAACCCAGAACCTCCCACAGAAGAACCCCAAAAGTGCCCCACTTGTGACATAAAATCCTCCCCACTCTACCAAGAGTGTCTTTCCGCAGTCCACCTAACCTTCGTAACCTCTTGGTTCATCCCTATGAAATCCTCAAACCACCTTCCCTACCCTCTGGCTCCTACCCTTGTAACTGCCCCCCCGGTGTAAAACCTGTCCCATGCATCCTCCCACCACCACCACCTACTCCAGTCCTGTAACCCGGAAGGTTTACACGATCAAAGGCAGAGCCACATGTGAAAGCACCCACGTGATTTACCAACTGACCTGCCTACACTGTGAAGTTTTCTATGTGGGAATGACCAGCAACAAACTGTCCATTCGCATGAACGGACACAGGCAGACAGTGTTTGTTGGTAATGAGGATCACCCTGTGGCTAAACATGCCTTGGTGCACAGCCAGCACATCTTGGCACAGTGTAACACCGTCCGGATTATCTGGATACTTCCAACTGACACCAACCTATCAGAACTACGGAGATGGGAACTTGCCCTTCAATACATCCTCTCTTCCCGTTACCCACCAGGCCTCAACCTCCGCTAATTTCAAGTTGCCACCACTCATACATCACCTGTCATTCAACAACATCTTTGCCTCTGTACTTCCGCCTCGACTGACATCTCTGTCCCAACTCTTTGCCTTTACATATGTTTGCTTGTGTCTGTATATGTGAGGATGGATATGTGTGTGTGTGTGGGGGAGGGGGTGGGGGGGGCTCGCGATTGTATACCTGTCCCTTTTCCCCCCTAAGGCAAGTCTTTCCACTCCCGGGATTGGAATGACTCCTTACCCTCTCCCTTAAAACCCACATCCTTTCGTCTTTCCCTCTCCTTCCCTCTTTCCTGATGAAGCAACCGTGGGTTGTGAAAGCTTGAATTTTGTGTGTGTGTTTGTGTTTGTTAGTGTCTCTATCAACATACCAACGCTTTCGTTTGGTGAGTTACATCATCTTTGTTTTTAGATATATTAATATATGATTTAATATATCTATCCATCCACTCAATCAAAGATCTCCACAACACTCCAAAATAATGGTTTTGTCGGCTATATGTCTTCATACCTTGAAACAGTGTTCCTGTGTTTGCTATATTTCCTTTACACTTATCAGTTTCTATAAACCATCTTCATTTACAAAGTGTGATCATTTATCTGAGATGTAACTAGATAGATAAAAACACCTATTCGCCAGCCAGCATCAGGAGAACACACATATAAAGGTATTAAAGTTTGCAAACTTTTGGAGCCAGTGGCTCCTCCTCCTGGCAGAAGGATTGAAGGGGGAATGAAGAGGAGTGAAGGAAAAGGACAGGTTTGGGTGACTTTTCTGAACTCTCATTATTTCCTACTAAACCACCAATTGTTTTCCTTCATGCCTCTTCCTTCCCCTTCAACCCTTCTGCCAGAAGGAGCCACTGGTTCCGAAAGCTTGCTTACAATGAATAAAAATATTTCACTTTTAGTGAAATACTGTGCGTCAAAAAGCGTTTTAACCTCACCACAACCCGATCCACTATTACACAAATATACTGAATTTTAATTTCAGTTGTAATGGATGGGAAAAAAACACAGTGTTCGCTCCACCACCAACTGCTGGCTCAATGTTAATTTAATTAAAGAAAAGAAAAAAAAACTATCAACATCTACTGCAGCTGCTAGGCACCATTTCACATTAACTGATTTGGGTGCAACGGCTAAGTGAGGCAGATGCATCAGATGAAATTACCACAGCAAAAATCTTTTCCTGGCAGTAACATTACAGTGTCACAAGTGATACTTGCTGATGACGCCTTCCACTTGTAGACACAGATTGAGGGCAGAGGCATTGGCACGGCGCCACTAATAAAAGAAAATTGTTGTGGAGGAGTTTAAATTTTTATATGCCGTCCTATTTCAAAAATTCACAAATGGATCTCAGAGGGCCAAGCAGCAAAAAACTACACATCTCAGAGATTACATGGCTTCATCTAAAAGTTGTTAATTGGTTCTGTGGGAGTCAGCCCTCATGGATAGACCTGACCAGTAATATCTCAGACAGGTAAATGTGCACATTCATAAGCTGACTGCACCTCCTGACAACGATAGGATCTGACACGGTTAATGAGAACAAAGGTAAAACTTGTAAAGAACAAGACGCTGAGTAAGAGAACACAGAAAGGGAAAGGCCTTCAACTAAAGAAAAATGAAAGAGTAAGTGAAAGTCTGACTTCCCAAACACATGCAGGAATGACTGAAGGAAGTGGCACACCATTCATTCAACCCCCCACACAGGTGTAGTCTGCAGACCTATGTTCACAATCGTAATGCTGAATGAAATAATAGTAACGGTGAGAATATACTTCGATTTTTTTACTGTGTAAATTATGATGTTCTCTAAGTCATGAAACGTTGTTGCTATTATAGTTCTTAAATTAATTCCAAGACAAATTAATTCCAAGACACACAAATTTCTAAAATTTCCAGATGAATGCTTTTTGAATTCAGTATTTTACCCATTTTCAGCAACAGTAGTTGTGTATACTTGTTGTTTAATTTTTTTGGTACTGTTTTTGCACAGGCACTATGAACTACATGACCACAAGATTATGCTCAAAGCATCTCACTGCTGACACTCACAAATAATGCAACAGTTATGGCCTTCTACAAGAGCTCTAAGGGCTGGTTACGGAAATAAAATTTATATTATGTAAATGGTTGCTGATTATTTTGATATACGAATTTTAAAGGCTGCATTTCACCAATCTACAAAATATTGGATGTTAGCTGAAGCATGTGCTAAGTAGCGATTTAAAGAAATTCTTATAAATATATTAAAAAAGGGGTGGTGTGGGGTTGTTAGATACCCATCGAGCACCACCTCCCCAGGTGGCAGATAGGAGAAAGAGTCCGAGATATGGGTGGTACTGGGGAAATGAAATACCCAGGGGGGTCCAAATACTAACACAGGCTTAAACGCTTAGTGTCTGTTCTGACATCCAGCAGCTAGTGGTCAGCATCTGTTTACCTAGTTAATGTGGCTGCTACAAATATGTCTTGATCTCAACAATCAAGTCTTTGACAATTGTTACCTCCAACAGAGGTAACGACAACCACCAACAACTTGAAAAAATCATGATGGATACCCACTACCCCCGGCCCCTGTGAATTTACTGAATTTTCCTAATCAGATTCTGGGGGACCAGGAACATCACGAAATACAGAAGAGTCTGAGCTTCTCGTAACCTCTTCACAAACATTTTATTGGCACACTCATCGCCAATACACTGGTTAAAATAGGCAAACTTAAACACATTACTGATGTGCTAGAAAAATTTAACATCAAAATCCTCACAATACAAGAGACACATTTTACGGTCGAGAACCATTTCGACACGGAAAACTACAGTATATACAAAGGAAAACCTGCTGTGAGGCACGGAACAACAATGTTTTCCACAGGATTTGTGGTACATAAACCAGTCTTAGACAACATCGTAGACTTCAGTTCAGTACCAGAAAGGATCTCCACAATAACCTTCAAATCAGGAAACAAAAGATACACAACCATCAATGCACATGCACCTACAAATGATCACAACAGAAAGAGACCAGAAGAAGCTGGGACTTTTGGAAGACATTGAAGAAATGACAAACAAAATACCAGAAAGATACATCAAAATTGTATTAGGAGATTTCAATCCACAACTTGGCATAGAGAAGAAGTACAAGCAAATCACAGGTCCACATACCAATGCAGAAACAAGAATGGGGAGCATTTCATAAAGCACTGTCAAAATTTTAACTTAAACATTATGTCAACACAATTCAGAAACCACGACGAAAACTCACAACGTGCAAATGTGAAAATACTTATGGGGAGAATTCCAAATAGACCACGTAGCCATAACTAGTATAAATACAAGTGAAATTCTAAATGTGAGAACTCGCAAAGGAGTCTTCAAGTCCAACTATTACTTGCTACGAGTAAAGATTAGGCCTATTCCAAGGAATAGAAAGACAACACAGAACAAAATTATAAAACCAGATCCATAATACATAAAGGTAAACGAAGACAAAATTATTGAAGAAATTAATCAGAATGCAACAGAGAATCTGACAGACCTGGCAAAGACAATTCAGACAGCAATGTGTTGGGGTCAGCCTAACAGGAAACATAGATGGTGGAATGGAACTTATTATCACACAGTTGAATGAAGAGCAAAGGCATGGAAAAAGTTTAGCAGCAACAGAAACGTGGCAGGATTTCCACAAATTCCAAAAACAATCCTCAAAAGATATTAGAGCAGTGAAAAGGGCACATAACAAAAACAGACTAAATGAAAGCAAGTAAAACTTAAAAAAAGTAATACGAGAAATTTTTACAGAATATTCAGGGAAGATATAAAGGATTATCAGCCCCCAAATATCTGCTTCAGAAGAACAAATGGATCTCCAGAAACAAACACTAAAGAAAACTGCAATACTCTTAAAGGATACTTTGACGAACTCCTCAACTGTGAGAAGCCCAAAGATAAATTACACTTCATGAAAATGCTATCAAACCCAGGCTCGAAGCCGCCTACAATGAAAGAGGTAGAGGAGGTTATGGAACGACTAAAGAACAACAGAGCACCAGGGGAAGATGCCATTATCACTGAGATCTGGAAACTCATAGACCAAATTCATAATATTCTTTTGGAAATATCGAATACAGATAAAATTCCACAGGAATCGATATGCACACTGATTCACCCACTCCACAAAAAGGAAGACAGGTCAGACCCAAATAACAGAGGGCTTTCATTATTACCGGTCACCTCAAGTGCATACAAAGATAGGTGAATACCAGGCAGGGTTCGGAAAGAGAAGATCCTGTATTGAACAAATTTGGGACATGCAAACACTCTTGAAGGTCAGACAGACAAACAACACTGTAGTTACATTTGTGGACTTTTAGAAGGCCTATGACTCCAATGACAGGCAGACTCTTTGACTCACTAGAAGCACATGGAATAGACATAAAAACTAGGGCACTGGAACAACATACGCTCACAGAAACGACATCCAAAATAAAAAATTACGGGAGAAATCTCAGCACCATTTGCGATACGTACAGGGGGCAGACAATGAGATGGTCTCTCACCACTTCTATTCAACACAGTCCTGGACAAAATTATCAAGTAAAAGGAATTCAGTTAGAAATAACACATGCAAACAAGACACTCATATAATGCCTAGCATTTGCAGATGACTTGGCAATACTCACTAGAAACAGAGAAGAAGTGCAAGAAGCTCTGGAATATTTACACGAAGTCTCTGCTAAAATGGGGTTACAGATATCATGCGAGAAAACACAATATGTGGAAAGAAAGAACAACAATACACAAGTCATGCACACAAAATGTTGATAGGTTAACAGAGTGGAAAAATTCATGTATCTTTGAGAATACATACAAATAGAAGGATCAAACAAGGCATCCAATACAGAACAAACAGAAAAACTCCAGAAAGCATAAAAGCTCACATGGACCTACTACAACAAAAGAAGCATCTCAAGACAGGCGAAACTCAGGCACTACAATACAGTTGTGCTACCAGAAACCCTCTATACAGTGGGAATGACCACAACTGGGGCATCAGGCATCACAGAGACAGAAAAGATAGAACGTAAAATCCTTCAAAAATTTTTTGAAGCAGTACACAGAGATAGTATACGGATGAAGAGGCCAACCAAAGAACTATACAAACATACAGACAGACTCACAGACAATCAGAAAACGTTGATTAACATTCTTTGTGCACATACACAGAATGAACAACACCAGACTCACAAAGAGGATTTTTGACGTAGTCAAAAGCTCAATCGAAAAAAACCAACTGCTTTCGCAAAATAAAAGACCTAAAACAAGCAGGAATCAATAAAGAAAAGATAGATGAAAGAGAAATTCAGAAACAAAATTATGAGCATGAAATCTGAAGTAAAAGGAAGAGACCAGGGAACATATGGACAGAACAAAGGAAACACGAACAAAGTCAACAAATGAAGAGGTTTTGGGAAAAGAAAAAGAAGTAAACATGAAAAGAGCGGAAAATTTATTAATCTTGTAACATTCAAGTTCAGTCACTGTCTTAGGGGCAAAAATGTACAATAATACAGGGTGATTCAAAAAGAATACCACAACTTTAGGAATTTAAAACTCTGCAACGACAAAAGGCAGAGCTAAGCACTATCTGTCGGAGAATTAAGGGAGCTATAAAGTTTCATTTAGTTGTACATTTGTTCGCTTGAGGCGCTGTTGACTAGGCGTCAGCATCAGTTGATGCTAAGATGGCGACCGCTCAACAGAAAGCTTTTTGTGTTATTGAGTACGACAGAAGTGAATCGACGACAGTTGTTCAGCGTGCATTTCGAACGAAATATGGTGTTAAACCTCCTGATAGGTGGTGTATTAAATGTTGGTATAAACAGTTTACAGAGAATGGGTGTTTGTGCAAAGGGAAAAGTTCTGGACGGCCGAGAACGAGTGATGAAAATGTAGCACACATCCAGCAAGCATTTGTTCGCAGCCCAAGAAAATCGACTCGCAGAGCTAGCAGAGAGCTGCAAATTCCAAAATCAACTGTATGGAGAGTCCTACTACCCGAGGCGATGGATCGGCCGCCAGGCAGCCCGTGACAGAGCACTTCATCACTGGCCTCCAAGAAGCCCTGATCTTACCCCCTGCGATTTTTTCTTATGGGGGTATGTTAAGGATATGGTGTTTCGGCCACCTCTCCCAGCCACCATTGATGATTTGATACAAGAAATAACAGCAGGTATCCAAACTGTTACGCCTGATATGCTACAGAGAGTGTGGAACGAGTTGGAGTATCGGGTTGATATTGCTCGTGTGTCTGGAGGGGGCCATATTGAACATCTCTGAACTTGTTTTTGAGTGAAAATAAACCTTTTTAAATACTCTTTGTAATGATGTATAACAGAAGGTTATATTATGTTTCTTTCATTAAATACACATTTTTAAAGTTGTTGTATTCTTTTTGAATCACCCAGTATATCAAAAAAGGCCTCTGCAAATTATCTGACTGCTCCACCTATAAACACTGCCAGAGCGATCCATTCCCAGAAGTCCAACACAAACTCCAATCCCTGCTAAGCCTTAGGCCCTTCTCAGAACATCTCCTTTGAATCCATTTCCCTCCTCACCCCTGTGACACCCTGCACACCCACCCCCTACATGTTCCCCAGAATCTGCAAACCCAACAACCTTGGATGCCCCATTGTGGCAATTTACTGTGCTCTCACTGAAAGAGTTTCAGCCCTCATTGACAAACACCTTCCACTAACTGCCCGTAATCTAGCCTCCCACATCAAAGACGCCAACCACTATCTTCACCGACTCTCCACCGTCCCCACCGGTTTACCTCCTGCTTCCCTACTCGTCTCTGTACACTAACATCCCTCATGCCCACAGTCTTACCACTATTGAACACCATCTTTCCCAACATACTTCAGACTCCAAATCCATTCCTTCACTCCTCGTACACCTTACTAACTTAATTGTAACCCACAAATAATTCTCATTTTAAGGGAAGGTATATAAACAAATCCATGACACAGCCATGGGTAACCGCTTGGCATCCTCCTATGCCAACTTTTTTATGAGCCGTCTGCAGAAGACCTTCGTAACCCCCTAAACACCAACCCCTAGACTGGCTCAGATTCATCGATGTTATCTTCACGACCTGGACTCAGGGCCAAGACACCCTATTTTCGTTCCTTCACAACCTCAACACCTTCTCGCCCATTTGCTTCATGTGGTCCTCATCAACCCAGTACGCCACCTTCCTTGATGTTGACCTCCCCCACATTAAACACCCCAGCCACTGACAGAACCAGCATTTTGACACCTTTCACACAAAAAAGTCCTTCCCATACAGTCTAATCACCCGGGGAAGGCGTACCTGCAGTGACAAAAACTCCCTCGCTCAGTAGGCTGACGGACTCACCGACGCCTTCACAGACAGCCAGTATCCACAGACCTAGTCCACAAACAGATCTGCCACGCTATTTCCTCTTACACCCCTAATCCGCCCACCAGCCCCACGAACCAGAGGAGTGTCCCCTTCATCACCAAGTACCAAGCCAGACTGAAACAACTGAGCCACATCCTTCACCACGGCTTCGATTACCTTTCATAGGGCCTCGAGCTGAGAGACATCCTACTCAAGATACTTCCCACCCCTCCTAAAGTAGTTTTCCGTCGCCAACCCAACCGCCACAACATCCTAATAATCCCTATGCCATTCTCAATCCCAACCCCTTGCTACAAGGATCGTATCCCTGTGGAAGACAGAGGTGCAAAACCTGCCCATCCAGCACTTCTTATTCCAGTCCCGCCACAGGTTTATCATACGCCATCAGGGGCCGGGCCACCTGTGAAAGCATCTGTGCCGTGTAACAGCTCTGCTGCAACCATTGCACAGCTTTTTATATTGGTACGACTACCAACCATCTGCCCACCAGGATAAACAGCCACCGCCAAACTGTGGCCAACGGCAAGGTAGACCAGCCTGTGGCACAACATGCAGCAGGACATAACACACACTTGACATCAGTAGCTGCCTCAGTACCTGAACCATCTGGATCCTTCCCTCCACCACTAGCTTTTCTGAACTGTGCAGATGGGAGGTATCCTTGCAACACATTCTCCGTTCCCGCAATTATCCCAGCCTCAATCTGTGGTAACATACTGTCCCCACATCCTCCACCCAACAGTTTCCACCCCCTCTGCTCTATCATCTCCTCCCCATTCTTGTCTCCCACACAGTTTATTTGCAGCCCCTTGTCAATGCATCTGCCCATCTTTCCCCACCTCCCTATCCCACATACTCCTGACACTGCACCTGTTGGCAGGCAGGCGCGCGCGCGAAACGTTGCAATAAAAGACAACGGCCAATCCTTCCGACACCGGAAAAGCAAAAAGAATGGGCCCTTCTCAGAGCCAACTCTGACAATTGCAAGCCTAAACGTAGAGGGTATCACCACAAACAAACAATAAATCATACCACAACTTTGCCGCACGCACAAATGGGACATACTGTGTATACAAGAAACACACAAGAAAGAAGGGGGCAATAAGACCAGAAATAGAAGGAATGAAATTAGCCATAGAAAATCCACATCCTAAATATGGCAGCACTGTCTTCACAAAACCTGAGATGGCCATAACATCAACTAACTACAACAACATAGAATTACTGACTGTCGAGTGTAGCACCTTCACCGTAACGTCAGTATACAAGACGCCCAGAGAGAAGTTCAACCCTGACTTTGCTGCCAAACTTCAACAACCCAAAAACACAGTTAATCTTAGGAGACTTCAACTGCCACAGCACATCATGGGGCTACAAACATACAGAAAACGGACATAAATTAGGGCAGTGGGCAGAAATAAATAACTTATCACTGATCCATGATCCCAAGCTACCGTGCTCGTTCAGCAGCAAAATCTGGAAGCGCGAATACAACCCTGATATTTGTTTTGTAAACGCAAACGTGGAAGACCGATGCTTCAACACCGACCTATCGGAATCCAAATATACACTGCTTTGAGAACAACGAAAATACCATTCCGCAGATGCTTCAACTTTAAAAAAGCTAAATGGACAGAATATGCTGTAGAACTGGATGCAGAAATAAAAAATCTACACACAATTCCAGAAAATTATCAAACTTTCGTAGAGAACCTCCAAAAGATTTCTCGAAGACGCATACCCCGAGGCTGCAGAGAGCATTTCATCCCAGGTCTCTCTGACGAATCAAAGAACATCCTGAGGGAGTACGAAATACTTTATGAACAGGACCCCTTTAGTGAAGAAGTAGTCCAATGTGGAGAAACACTAATGTAAATGATTAGTGAATCAAGACAAAGGAAATGGGTCGAAACTCTGGAAAGAATGGATATGACCCACAGTAGCAAAGTCGCTTGGAACTTAATAAAAAAACTTAATTGTGACTTTGGGACAGCTAAACAATGCTCTTCAGTAACACCCAATCAAATTGCCCATCAGCTCCTACTAAATGGAAAACCCAACAAGAAATGTCAGAAAATAAAAATCAGCAGAATTCAGAGTCAAGAGTCAAGCATGTTCGAAATACCATATACCATGAAAGTTCTTTATCATGGAATGAATTCAATGGAAAACGGGAAAGCAGCGGGAGTTGACGATATATGCGTGGAACAGATCAAACAGCTCAGACCTAGTGCCAAGCAACGGATCCTGCAGCTCTTTAATCATTGCTTAAAAACAAAACCTGGGAAAGACGCCCAATAGCACTCCTGTGCCATCTGTACAAACTGTAAGAAAGAATAATCCTAAACCGCATAGGAAATATCGCAGACCAAAAGCTCTTTCCCCAACAGGCTGGATTCAGACCCGTTAAATCAGACCAGTCAAATCCTAGCACTCACAGAACACATAGAGGAAGGGTTTGAAAACAAACAAATAACAGGTGTAGCATTGGTGGACTTAAGTTCTGCATACGACACCGTCAACCACAGAAAGCTCATGGAAAAACTGTACTGTACATTTAAGGATCATTAGTTCACAAAAATCATTGAATCTCTGCTGCAAAACAGACAGTTGTATGTAATGCTTGGAGAAAAAAAAAAAAAAAAGGCCGATGGTGTCGACAAGAGAACGGGCTCGCCCAGGGCAGTGTGCTGGCCCCCCTACTATTTAACCTATACACCAATGATCAACCAACACCGGAACGTACTACCCATTTCTTGTATGCCGATGATCTGGCCATTACAGCGCAAGGAAATAGCTTCGAGGAAGTAGAAGAGAAATTAGAAAGCTCACTACATGTAATGTCTGAATACTATGAAGAGAACTCCCTCAAACCAAATCCATCTAAGACACAGGTTAGCGTTTTCCACCTCCGCACAAAACAGGCAAACAGGAAGCTGAACGTCACCTGGAATCGCAAAAAAATTGGACCATACGGACAAACCAACATACCTTGGTGTCGTGGTGGATAGATCACTGATGTACAGATATCACTGTGAAAAAACCTGCCAAAAAGTTGCTGCCAGGAACAATATTTTAAGAAAACTGACGAATAGTAAATGGGGAGCTGGTCCGACTGTATCACGAACAACTGCTCAAGCACTTTGCTTCTCCACGGCAGAATATGCACGCCCTGTATGGTCTCGATCTACACATGCCAAAAAAGTCACTACAGTCCTTAATGAAACATGCAGGCTAACAACAGGATGCACGAAACCCACTCCACTTGGGAAAATATACAAAGCAGCTGGATTCTCATCTCCTGAATCCCGAAGAATTGCGCACAAACATACAGAAAAATTTAAACAGATTTTCGATGAGCGCCACCCGCTGCATGGTTCTTCGTGTGGACGTAGCAGACTTAAATCCCACAAGAGATTTCTCACTAGTGAATTGAACGAGTCTCCGAAGGACTACCCTGCCTCACGAGAAATACCCAGCGGCAGTACATCAAGCTGGAAGATTTGGAGAACACTGAACCGCATCAGAACAGGCGTAGCACCAGTTAAAGCAAACCTAATCAAATGGGGCTTCAAGGACGAATGAGACAACAAATGCGACTGTGGTGAAGTTCAGGATATGGAACACCTTCTACAGTGTTCCATCTGCCCCACAAGGTGTACCCTTGACGAACTATGGCTTGAGAAGAGAGAAACATTGGACTTGGCCTGACATTGGGCTTAAGTACAGAAATTAGCAATCTGTCTCTTCCTACACTGTTCACTGTTCATTTTTATATATTTTTATTGTTACCATTATTAAAACCTTACGCGCCTGTGGCATACTGGAAGGGAGGGGGGGGGGGGGGGGAGATCCCAATTTATATTCATGTGGAGGGGGTAGGTAGGTAGGTAGGTAGGTGTATGGGGGCACGGGCAGTAACAAACTGCGACCTCACCAACACAGCCAGGTTCTCTTATGAAGACACAGCACTTGAAGTTATACAGGCTACGTATTGTCATTATATTTAGTTCTTTGAAATAATGTCAACACAATTAATTGGGGGCAAAATCTTGCAACATACCTTACAGCTTTGTTCCACAATCTGAACACTAATTTCGGACCTACTGTAATTCCTCACTAGAAAATCCCATAAAATAAGTGATATTAGAAGAGTGCATATAATGACACTGCTCATCTTGTATGCAGATACGTGATAAGTGCTTGTCTGCCACGTAATTTCCCTGTGTGGGAATCCCTAATGATGTTTTGATCAATGAGCAAGTTTAATGATTTGGGTGTTTTGTTACTGTGACAGGGATGATTTCCAGATGAGTAACTAAATAAACAGAAAAGTAGCAAGACGAAATAGTAGTGACATGATCAGCCTTTACTACACAGAAATAACAAATCAAACTTTTCTGTCACCTTCCTCACTTTGAGCCTACACAATGAGTTATTTATTATAGTCAAGAGTATGACCTGCTCAAGGTGAGGCCTATACAAGCCTCAAAAGCTACTTCTAGTGTTTGTTTAGAGCTAAGCCACTTTAATAATTACAACACAACATTCACCTTTTTAAAAAAAAAAAATTCATCCATGGGAGGCTCACTATAAAATTCAGGGTCTCATTTTTTTCTATTCTGCATTCATTCCTCGACATCATTATATAAACCTCACGTCCTGCAAAGCCTTAAAATAGTGTGACTGCAATTTATTTAATTTTTAACACACTAACAGTTAAGATTCAGAAACTGACCACTTTTGCTGCACAAAAGAAAAGTCTATTAACATAGGCTATGTTATATAATTTTCAAGCACAACTATGGAAAATCTGCAAATTTGATCTTCAGTATACTGAAAATTAGAAAAGTTGCCTCCCAGAGTAGACAGACAATTCATGTTTAGCATTGAGCAACCGAGTAATTAGAAAAAATATGCAAACTCCCAAGTACGCTCGAGCAGACAACTTCAATTGATTTGTCAACTCTAATGGAGTTGATCCTTAAGATCAACATCTTGTTGACTCTCAACGGTGAATATTATTACTACAAATTCATTTTACTTTTCACGTCTAACATTTTCCTTCAGAACCTACAACATTCAAAGGTGAATGAGTGCGTAAACGTCTACGTAGTCATATTCAGATTCAGCTGTATTATTACACAGTTAATTTCAACACAACAAAGGATATGCCCATAATACATATTTTCATAAACCATTTAGAATGATCAACTCAGATTAATACATATTTAATTTACAGTATGGGTTAAACTTTGCTTGCGCCAGCGTAGTGTGCAATGTCGGTAACGACCGCCGAATGCTCAAAATTATGTGACTTTCATATTAATGCAAACGTTTTGTTATGAAATGTTTGTTTACGAGGATAATTAATTTCCTGAGCGGATATGAGCGCATACAGCCTGTCAACCATAGAGCAGGAATGGCATTAATTATTTACTAGACATATGAAAACGGTACTGGGTAAATTAAATGACACTAAAACAATTGTTGTCAACATTCCACAGAGGCATGATCTTATGAAACAGTCTATTGTGAACCGGGAAGTTCATAAAACAAATGATAGGATTAAAGCTCTACGTAGTAAATTTCAGAATGTCTCTCTAGTAGATGTCAGCTATCTAGAAAGGGAGCTGCACACATCTTATGGTCTGCACATGAACAAAAGAGGCAAAAAGATTGTTAGTAGCAAAATTATTGAGGAAGTCAGGCGACATTGTTCACAAAGTGATGAAAAGAAGTCCATTGCCATGGGGTGGTACAACCCACCTCAACAAAATCTGCCACAACACCAGCCATCACTGGCAAGCCAGGGAAACTTGTAAAGCCTGTCGGCCTCATTGCTAGTCCAAAATTATCCTCTAAGGTCCAGCAGGTAAAACTCAGCCTTAAAGTCATACACCAGAATCTTGATAGTCTTAGAAATAAGCATAATGATCTAGGTGTAATTCCACAGATTGACAAACCCAATATATTAGTTGTAACTGAACATTGGTACAATGAAGCTCTGATTAACATTAGTCAACCAATGTGTATGAAATTCTGCACAGCCTTCAGTAGAAAAGACAAGAGTGGGGGAGGTGTAGCAATTTTCACTGTAAATGAAAGTAATTTTAATGTTATTGATGTGAGTGCCTTCTGCTTGGAAGGAGTCTCAGAATTTGCTGCAATAAACCTAAAATGGGATAGAGATAACGTAACAGTTATCGGTGTTTACAGGCCACCTGCCGCAAATACAGATACCTGTTTTGTAAATCTTTCTGACTTGCTTGTATATGTAGACAACATTTTCTGGGCCAAATGGTCATGTAAATATTAGAGTTACAGGGGATATAAATATAGGCTAGATTTATTAACAAATGATGTCAACACCAAAAAGTTACAGCGCATGTGTGATGAATTTAACCTGACCCCACTCATTCAGGAACCCACTAGAGAAACTGGCAATAGGGTCATTCCACACCAAGTGGTCTAAAACTGAAAAAAGTTCCCACCATCATGGTCTCCAATTTTCGTCAAATTTTAACTGTAGCTTTAGTCAAGTGTTGAAGTAAGTTTCCCAAGATTTCAGGCCTCTAGCTGCAATAGCTGCTGATCTAGACCCCCTTGTCTGAAGTGTACTTAGTCCGTGTGCATGCAACATAAAAAAAATGTCATATTTGGAGTCTAATAAAATCGAAACTAATTCATAAGAATGGTTAGTAAGATGCGACCCTGTACAGTTTTTTTTGCTGATTCCAACGAAATTATGTATAACATTACTCATGCAAACCCCGGTCAAATAACTCGACTCAAAGTATACTTCAAAATTTGTCGTGACACAACGCGACAAATTTTGACCAATATTAAGACTGCAATGATTTCCTTGCAGTTGAAGATATGGACTTGAACTTTTGGCCAAGCTTCATGCTTGTGCTAGACATAATGCAGCCGGATTTGCAATGATCCAGGCCATATGGTCGCCCTGCAGTATCTCTTCAAATTAGGCAGTGTCAGCACAAACGGTAAAATTTACCAAAGTTTCAAGCCAATTACTAAAAAATAGTTGGCCTGAATCTGCTTGTGAATAGTATCACCTAAAAGAGAAACTCTTGCTCTACAAGACTGACATTTGTTTTTTTTTGCAACGCGACCATTAAGTACTCATTAACTCACATCAAAGTTGTTATATTTTGTATGCGCGATGCACTAATTTTTCTTCATTTCTAGGAATTTGAATCTTAATAGTCGCTTAGAATTACTGATATAATTGGATATTTCATTCGTGTTTTATTCAGTGATTGGCCAGTGAGAGATGTCAGAAGTTAATGAAGAAGAAGAATCGTTGGCCCCCTGTTCAATTGGAAAAGATGCTGCTGCATCGAAGTGCCATGTTATCTTCTATGCTAAGAAGACTGGATTCAAAGCGTTTAGTGATTTCACAGAATGTGACCAGAAATTGCTTGTTTCGCGTTCAGAAGCCAAACTTGACGAAAATTCCATCATTTGCTTCCACCATGAAGCCCTCTTCCTACATGAATATCAAGCGATGCAAAAGAAATGTTGCAATCCATTCAAGAAGAGGAATCACAATGTAAAAGCTGGACTTAGACTGCTTGATAATGAAACAGCTGCCAAACTTTGCCTGTTAAAGAAAAAAGAAGTGATTGATATAAAACCTGGTCAGAAGCTTTGCCCTCGCTGCATGTCGGCACTGAACCAAAAGCTAGAAGATTCATCATCACTATCAACCCAATCTGAACAAGATTTCACAACGGATGAAACTGAACCAGCCATCAACAAAAGTTTATCATTTATTGGTGCTTCACCATTGAAAAGAAGACAACTAAGTAAAAGAGATAAGCAAAGCTATGCAAAAAGAAAGATCTTGGATGCACAAAGTTTAATTGGGAATAAAATTGCTGCTGCTGTAGGAATCAATTACGATGAACAGCCAAGTTCAAGTAAAAGTCGCCCATGCAATAATTGTGCAGATCTTGATAATCTTATAGAAGAGTTGAAAGAAAAATGTAAAGTGTCAAATCGTAGGACAAAAGTTCAAATATTGACCTTGGTTCCAAGAAGCTGGACAATTAAAGATACGACAACAGCATTTAATGTATCAGAAAGAATGGTAAAGCAAGCGAGAAAACTGAAGAATGAGCAAGGTGTTCTAGCTTTTCCAGCAAATCGGCAAGGAAGGAAGCTTTCAGATGAAGTTGTTCAGAAAGTACATGACTTTTTTCAAGATGACGAATTCAGCAGACTTTGTCCAGGGAAGAAAGACTGTGTGCCTGTGAGAATTTCAGGAACAAAGGTGTACAAGCAAAAGCGGTTGTTGCTTTGCAATTTGAAGGAAATGTACGTGTCTTATCAGAAGCAAAATGGACCAGAAATTGGCTTCTCAAAGTTTTGCGAGCTTAGACCAAAATGGTGTGTTACAGTTGGCTCTGCTGGAATGCACTCAGTTTGTGTCTGTACAATACACCAAAATGTCAAGCTTATGCTCACTGGTGCATCAATCAATGAAGACTACAAGGAAATTCTTAGCAAAGCTGTTTGCAGCTTGGAAAACAAGGATTGTATGCTTCATCGTTGTGAAAACTGCCCTGGTCCAGAAGGTGTAGAAGCAGTTATTGCAACATATTTTGAAGATAATGACCCTGAAGAACTGATTGAGTACAAACAATGGATTCATACCGACAGGGATACTTTAGAAACAAAGCAGCTTTCAACAGAAGAGTATGTTGAAGATATTGCAGCAAAAATTTGGAACCTGTCTTGTCATCACTACATTGCCAAGCATCAAAGCCAGCACCTGAAAGCTCTCAAAACTGATTTGAAAGAAGGCGAATTCATAATACTAATGGATTTTGCTGAAAACTATTCATTTATTGTTCAAGATGCAGTGCAAGGCTTTCACTGGGAAAACAGTCAAGCAACAGTTCATCCATTTGTAGTCTACTACTGTGAAAACGAAGAGGTGCAATGTGTGAATCTTTGTGTTATTAGTGACTGCCTTCGACACGATACGATTACTGTCCATGTTTACATTGGAAAAGTAATCAATTACCTGAAGATGCAATTTTCCAAAATAAGCCACATCCACTACTTCAGTGATGGTTCAGCTGCACAATATAAGAATTTCAAGAATTTTCTCAACTTATGCTATCACAAAGAAGATTTTGAAATAACAGCAGAATGGAATTTCTTTGGAACAAGCCATGGAAAGTCGCCTTGTGATGGCATTGGAGGCACAACAAAACGGTTGGCAGCAAGAGCAAGTTTGCAACGTCCATATGAAAACCAGATTCTAACACCCAAAGATCTTTTCAACTTCTGCAATGATAATATCAATGGAATCAAATTCTTTTTCATCAGCAAAGAGGAAGTTGAAGAAGAAAAAGCTTCTCAAGAAGAAAGATTCCTGCAAGGGCACACTCTAGCTGGCACAAGAGAAAACCACCATTTTTTGCCCATTGATATGACGACAATTAAGGTCAGTAGAGTTTCTAATGATGCGACATCTTTTTTGGCCAAAATTAGTGCTGCTGAAGTAGTAGTTCAAGTCATGGATCTTCAGCCTGGGCAGTATGTTGCTTGCATTTATGAAAAGAAATGGTGGATTGGAAACATCGTTGAAATCTCAGTCGAACAGAAAGATGCTTTCATAAGCTTTATGCATCCTCATGGTCCTGCAAGTTCATTTTATTGGCCCTTAAGACGTGATACTTGCTGGATTCCAGAACAACTTATCATTGGTGTTATTCCAGCTCCATCAGTGACATCATCTGGTCGGCAATACAGTTTTCCTGAAAGCATTCTCTTGCAAATCAACGATGCTTCCAGAATGATGAAGTAACTGAGGAAGACAGGCTTGGGAACCTGCATAAAGAAACCCACAATCAGGCTTGGGATCCTGTGGTAAAGACACCCTGTAATCAGGCTTGGGAACCTGCAGTAAAGATACCCACCCGTGGCTGTTACTGCATGGCTATCGGGCGTGGCCCCTATGGCGATGGGGATGCTGGTTTTATTGTGATAACCAGTAATGGCTCAGCCATCATGGACCAACGCAGGGCACTGCGCACACAAAATATAAGATACTTTGACCTGAGTAAATAAGCACTTAATGGAAGCGTTGCAAAAGAAAAATATATCCATCTCGTAGAGCAAGAGTTTCTCTTTCAGATGATACTATTCACAATTAAATCCAGGCTGACTATTTTGTAGTAATGGGCTTTGAACTTTGGTAAATAAAGCCATTTGCGCTGACACTGCCAAATTTGAAGAGATTTTGCAAGGCGACTATAAAGCCTGGGTAGTTGGAAATCCAGCTGTATTATGTCCAGCACAAAGATAAGACTTGGTAAAAAGTTCAAGTCCATATCTTTATCTGCAAGGAAATTATTGCAGTCTGAATATTGGTCAAAATTTGTCGCATTAAGTCACGACAGAATTAGGGGTACACTTTGAGTCGACTTGTTTGACCGGATTTTGCATCAGTAATCTTATAATTAATTTCGTTTGAATCAGCACAAAAAACTGTACAGGGTCTCATCTTACTAACCATTCTTATGAATTGGTTTCAATTTTATGAGACCCCAAAAATGGCATTTTGTCTGATGTCGCGCGCATGCGAACTTACTACCCTTCAGACAAGGGGGTGTAGATCAGCAAGTATTGCAGCTAGAGGCTTGAAATCTTGAGAAACTTAATTTAGCACTTGACTAGTGCTACAGATAAAATTTGAAGAAAATTGGAGACATGATGGTGGGAAGGTTTAGACCACTTGGCATGGAATGACCCAATAGTAAAACATGTCTTGACAAATAATAACAAACATGACCCACCTATACCACAGTGCATCGGTTTTAAAACTAGCCATCTCAGATCACTATGCAGTACAGCTTAAATTGGAGCTCCATGAGGTCACCACTGTCACCACAAAGCAACAGTTTGTAACTAAAAGAATAATGTATAACAACAACATAGACCAAACTGCATGCTAGCACATATAAAATGGTTTGAAAATAACAGCTTTTCATATGATAGCTTTGCTTCTGACTTATATTACTGCTTTGATACCACATGCCCACTTGTAATAACAAAAAGAAACAAACAAAAAATATAGACAAAAATATTTGGGTAAATAGTAGGCTAATGTCACTGAAGCTAGGGAAAAATTAAAACTACTCCACAGTGCAATGCTGAATAATAGAGAGACTCCTGAGCTAAAGGAAGCCTTCAAAATATATCAAGCACACTATAAAGACTTACTCACACAGAGCAGGAGCAACTATGTTGCAAATAAGCTTCAAACTCTCACAACGTAACTGCTGGTCTCTGGGCAGTCATAAACAGTTTTAGAACCTGCAATGACAAATCCTATATGGACTTTACTATTAACCACAATGGCATGCTCATAAAAAACCAACTGGAAATTGTAAATATTTTTAATGAATATTTTTCTTCCATAGTGGAAGCCATGAATGACAAACATAATAACACGCACTACAGTTTTAAAGGTAATACATGTGACCACAGTATATATCTAGCCCCCACAAACTGTGCACAAATAATGGGCATCATTAGCTCTCTAAAATCCTGTAATTCAGCTAGGCATGATGGCCTAAACATTAATGTTTCAAAAGCCTGTAGCCAAAATGACTCTGTACTTCTGTCTGTAGCAGTCAATGATATAATAGAATCGGGCACCTTTCCCGACAGACTAAAAATAGCACAGGTAACACACATTTTTAAGAAAGGTGACAACAACAAAACAGAAAACTACAGACCAGTCTCAAACCTTCCTATCTTTTCCAAAATAATTGAGAAAGTTATATACAAAAGGATTATAAACTTTCTTAACAAACACAACCTGATGTTTGAAAATCAAAATGGATTCCTAAAAGGTAACTCAACTAGCACTGCAGCTGCTCAACTAATTGAAGAGATTTTAGGAGGTATCAAAAGCAAGGAACATGAGGCAGGTGTATACCTAAACCTGGAAAAAGCCTTTGATTGTGTGAATGTTGACATCCTATTAGACAAGCTATGGAACATGTGCATTAGAGGCACTGCTTATGACCTGATAAAGTGTTATATGAGCAATAGAAAACAGTTGGTTGTTCTTAAAATGGAAAGTGGTGTCTACAAATCAGAGATCACTTGCATAAAATATGGCGTGCCCCAGGGCTCAGTGTTGGGCCCCCTTCTTTTTGAACTATGTAAATGATATTAAATACTGTACTATAAATTCCAAAATTGTTCTGTATGCCGATGACACGTCCATTGTGTGTAAAAAGGAATCATGTAATGAACTAGAGGCCGAGCATAATAATGTGACAAAAGAAATTGTTCAGCTTTTTAATGAAAGCCACTTAAATGTAAGCACCAGTAAAACATGTTTGATGGAGTTTAACAAAAGTAGTTTGAATAATGAAATTAAATTATACATTGGCAACGAATTGGTAAAGAAAGAGTCTAGTGTAAAATTCCTTGGTGTAACAATCCAAAGCAACCTGAAATGGGACACACATATTGACACCCTGGCAACTAAGTTGTCAAAAAATATATTTTCAATCAGTACTATTAGCAAGTTCTGTAGAGACACTGTAGTCCTAAAGACTGCATACCACGCTCTTTTCTCCTCTCACTTAAACTACGGTATTGAAATTTGAGGGGGGGGGGGGGGGGGGGGGGGGGCGCAACGACCAGGGGTTTGAGAATAATCTGTGGAGAAAAATATAGGGAATCTTGTCGCAACTTGCTTCCAAAAACAGAGGTGTTAACTGTTATAAACACTTACATTCTAAAAGCCATATTGCTTGTGAAAAGATTGCACCCAAACACTTATTCAGATTTCCACCAGTACAATACTAGAAATAAGGAAAGATTTTACATTCGCAGCCACAGAACAGCAGTTTACAAAAAGGGGCCTCAGTACGCAGGTATAATATAAGCTAATGCACTGCCTAGTACAGTCATGGCTCTTCCTACAATTAAACTGAAACATCAGCTTAAGAAATTTTTTGTAAAACACCCTTTCTACACATTAGAAGAGTACCATACTTATATGAAGAACAACAAATGCTTTGTGAAATTATGTGAATAGAAATCAGTAAATATTTTATTTCGTTGCAAATTAATGACGTATTAAGAAGAATGTGTCTTGTGTATTGTACAAATAACTTTAATCATTACTGTTTCTTTGTACATGTGCAGTGTACCATTCGATGTTGAATAAAGCTATTATTATTATTATTATTATTATTATTATTATTATTATTATTACTTCACGGCCAGCCGCTCCCAACATCAGCACAATATGTCGCCGCTGCAGCAGGAAAAAATTTTACCAAGACATGGCTTTTCTCCATTTAGTGAAATTTTGGTACAGGAGTCACGTGTATCCACTGGGCTGTAATTTCTGTGTTGTGGGATTGAGGTTATTAGACTTTTGTAAGTACGTTCTTAAACGATAGTCCATTATTACTATTTATCACAGGAGTCTCAAAATCTTGTTATTCGGTTACGATACCCTCCCGTAATGAAATGCCATAGACATTTCCCCAATTAACTCAAACAGTGCTTCTAAGAGAAACAATAGCTAACCGATACTAGTATACACTTTCAATACGTACTATAGTTACTATCTTACCTACAGCAGGACAAAACTGTCAAATGTCAGCAATGGTAGTATTAAGCGTACAGCCCACCATGAAATTCATGTTGAAACCTCGTGACTGGCTCGTACAACGTACATATCATCCAACATGAAACAAAGTGAATATCGTTTTTTATTTATTTATTTAGTTATTTATTTATTCATCCGTGGAACAATAAATATTGTATGGATGTCGTCAGATTACAACACATGAGCACACATTTACATTTACAATTAAACAGGTTTCTCATATTTTGTGTAGTTTTTATAACTAGTCATACACATTTATAATTACATAATATTTTGGTGATAATGTCATATGTTGCTAATAATCTACATCTATGTTAAATATTCTTTTACAGTATAACAACTTTTACTTACTAAAAAGGTTTTAAGCTTTTGTCTGAAAGTGAGGGGCTCATTTATTTCTTTAATTTCTTGTGGTAATTTGTTGTACAGTTTTATCCCATTGTAAAATATACTTTTTTGCGTCTTTGCCTTGTTCTTTCTATCTAGATGGAGGTGGTGACAAGCTCTTGTTTCATGGTCATGTATTAGGTTGTTTGTGTTGTACATGTTGAGATTTTTCTTAATGAACATTATGTTCTGAAAGATATACTCACAAGAAACAGTTAGAATTCCTAGCTTTCTAAATAATTCTAGACAGTGGGCCCTGTTGTTGCTATTTGTTATTATCCTTATGGCTCTTTTTTGTACTTTGAACACAGTTTGTACGTTACTGGCACTTGTTCCCCAAAACATGATTCCATAGCCAAGGACTGAGTGTAGATATCCGCAATATATTATTTTAAGACAGGTATTATTGCATACCGGTGCAAGGATTCTAAGAGCATAGCATGCTGTGGATAATTTCTTTGCCAAAATGTTGACATGGTTTGTCCATTTCAGTTGGCTGTCTACATTCATCCCTAAGAATTTTGTACTTGTTACACATTCTAATTCATTATTATTAACTTTTATTCTAGTGGCATTGTGTTTTTTGTTCAATTGGAATTTAATATAGTTAGTTTTCTTTACATTTAGGGTTACTTTATTTTTTAATGACCAGTTGTGGACATCATTGAGAGCCTCGTTTGCTCTTTCTGACAGTTGTGTTGGATTTTCACCTGTTATTACTATGTTGCTGCCATCAGCAAAAAGTATTTTTTCGCCATGTCTGATACTTTGTGGGAAGTCGTTAATGTATATAAGAAACAATATTGGGCCTAATAAACTTCCCTGTGGGGCGCCTATATTCACATTTTCTGGGTCAGACAGGTGTTTTATAAGGGAATTGTTTGAAACTTGTGATATCTCAACTCGTTGAACTCTGTTTTCCAAGTATGATTTGAACCACTTCTTTGTCACACCTCTTATTCCTATTTGCCCTAATTTATGAAGTAAGATTTTGTGGTCAACTGTATCAAAGGCCTTGGACAAGTCTAAAAAGATACCACTTACATTTTCACCTTTGTCCAGTGCTTCTAAAACTACTTTAGTGAGCTGTGCTATAGCACACTGTGTGCCTTTTCCGGGCCTAAAACCAAATTGGTCATTGGAAAGAAGATTATATTTATTCAGGTAATTCAGCAGTCTCTTTTTGACTAGTATTTCTATTATTTTAGAAATGATAGACAGTATAGAGATCGGCCTGTAGTTCTCTACATTTTCCACATCTCCGTTTTTAAGGATAGGTATACCTTTTGCTTGTTTTAGGTACTCCGGAAAGTATCCAGATTCGAAAGATTCATTAATTGTCTGTTAATAGGCCCTTTATGGAGTCTATACAATCTTTAATTACGCAGACTGGGATTTCATCAAGTCCTACTGAAGTTTTATTTTTTAGTTGGTGTACTACTAGTGCCACTTCCCTTTCTGTAGTTGGCAAGAGCACCATTGAGTTTGTTGGCTGGTTCTGAGTAGGTAAATCATACGTACCTGGAAATTTCTGCTGTAATTTTTTTGCAATACTACTGAAATATGAGTTTACAAAATCAGCTAATTTTTTAGGGTTACCTACTGGTACATCTTTGTTTTTAATATGTGAATTGAGGTCCTTTTTAGCAGAGTTAGATGTTTCCTGTTTGACGATGTTCCAGGCTGCTTTGCTCTTGTTTTCAGCTTCAAGTAATATTTTGTTGTTTGAAAGTTTTTTTGCGGCTAGCAACACCTTTCTGTAAATTTTCCTGTACTTTTTGTAGGATTGCAGAACTTCTGGGTTGGATTGATTATTTTTTATGGAGTTGAGATATGAAAGAGTTTCTGAGGATTTTTTGATACCTGTAGTCACCCACTGATTTCTCTTTGTAGTTTTAATTTGATAAAGAGTTTTGGGAAACATTTCTTCAAATCTGAGTTTAAAAATTGACATGAACTTGATAAATTTCTGATTTGCGTTAGTTTCTGCATAGACTTCCCTCCAATCTTCATATTCTAGCTGGGATTTAAACTGATGCAGGGCTGATTTGGAAAACATTCTTTTGTATGTACAAAGTTTAGGAGGAGTTTCTACATGAATGTTAGTTTTTAAGATCTGGCAGAGGTGGTCTGCTAGGCCCAGGTTTTGGACAACAATATGACATTTTTTACTATCAATATCTGTAGCTAAATGATCTATAGATGAGGAGGATTCTTTCGTTATTCTAGTTGGACAATTAACAAGGGAGGATATTCCATAACAGCTTAGAATATTCACATGTATGTTGCTAGCCTTATCAGGCTTCATCATATTAATGTTTAAGTCACCACAGATAATTACATTTGCTTTTGGTCCAGAAACCTTGTCTAAGCTTTGATTCAGTTTTGAGAAGAATATATATCAATGTCTCCATTAGGAGAGCAGTACACACAAAATATGACTAATTTTTTTGCTATGCCAGGTCCTATTATTTCAACAGCGGAAAGTTCGAAATGTTTGTCCTCACCTAGATCTAAAAGATCATATCTTACTTTAAATGACATACCTTTTTTTACGTAGATACATGAACCTCCACCATTCATTGAGATTCTGCTATAGTAACATGCAAGGTCAAATGAGGCTAATGCAATGTGTTCAATTTGCTTCCCTTTGCACCAGTGTTCAGTGATACACAAAATTTGACTATCAAATTTTTCCAATTCTACTTCTAGCAGTTGTGCTTTGTTCTTTATGGCTTGAATGTTTTGGTGAAGCACTGTTAGGCATTTGTTTTCACTTATCTTGGTGGCGCCTTTCCCTTTAGACCTGATGCTAAAAAAATCCTTCTCAGATGAGCTGGTGGCATGGTTATTCTTCTGTTGATGACAGTGGAGGTGAGTCTGTTGCAGGTTTGACTTGGAAGTTGGTGTATCTGAAGGTATCTGCCTTATGTTAGTCTTGTAACTGAGGCCGGGTACCAAAAATCCTGCAGAGTTGGAAAGTTTCCTGGTTCTTGTGCTTCTTCTGTTTGCTTCTGTTACTGCTGATGATGGTGAAGCTGGTGAAAAGTCTTTCACTGTTGAAGACTGAGGAGCGGCCAATACTGATGAAAGGTCATTGGCTGTTGGCACATCAGGCGTTTCTTTCTTGTTAATGATGCAGTTGCGTAGTATGTAGCTGCTTCTGCTGAAGCTGCTTTGGAAACTTCTGTCCTAGTTGAATCATTTATCTCAGCTGTTTTTGACAAAAGTGGAGATTCTAGTGCTGGACCTGTTGTCAGTGATTCAGTTTCATTTTCTTGTTGGAAATTTTCAGTTGCTGTGTTTGGTGGTGGAAGTGGTATGGTCGTGCTATTCTTGTCCTTAACTGCCTTCACTGCATTAAGGATTTCTCGACTAATGAATGATTTTCCGAGTTAATTTCTGTGAAGCCCATGCCTTGTAAAATGACTTCTCTCTGCGGATGGTACGTCCACATATGTGGCATTTGGGAGACTTCGGCAGATTTTCTCAAATTCCTATTAGTAACTGTGATTTCTTTGTTGACACAGGATTCTTCTATAAGATCATGTCTTTGTGGGATACTGGCAATGAAGAAGTTAACATCTGTAATTTTCTGTAATGTACTTCTAAAGCTCTTGTGGCGAGTTTGCCCTCGTTCCTATAAACATCATTAGCACCTCCTATTATTAGACAGTTGCTTCCAAGCTTCAAAGAAATGTTCACAGTCTTTAAACTTCGCGCAAAGGGGCACCCGGTTTCGTTATTCCACTAACCTTGAATATATTTTGCAAGTTACACAAAATGTCGGCTAAGCCCTTTCCATGACTGTCTGAAAGTATGAAAATACTTCTTTTTCTTCTTACCTGTATTGGTAGATATCTTGTTTGCACGATAAGTATGTCCATGTATTTTCTGGTATTTCCCTTTCTTGTTATTACAGGACTTCGTAGGCCTACTGAAATGATTTGTGGTCGCTGCATTTGATGAAAGTACTTCCTTTCTTTGGCTCTTTCTCACATATTTCATATTCATCACACGTTAAAAATTCAAACTTATTTACTTGTGGGAGACGAAAGTTGTTTTCGTTACGATTAACACGACAAAACTTTTTATGCCTAATACAGTTACCGTTTTGTTCGTTTACAACCGTTTCACTACCCTTTGAATGGTCTATCACTTCTTCCAGCTTCTGTACACTATCACTGATTCAAGCTTCTCTACATATAGTTTAGCTAACATAAGATCATATTTTAATGAAGAAGTCGTGCATTCTTCTTCGCATTCCGTTTGTAAACACACGATATGACGATAGTTACAGTGCACATTTCCACAGTAATGGTCATGTTTTTTTCCTCTAAGACATTTAAACATTGACGATGGATCCATTTCTGTGACCACGAACATAATTTAACACCATATTTCACCTTCTTACTGCATTTTACACACACAGGATTTAAAAACTCGTAATTTTCCGCGGATCGGTTTATTAGCACGTCTACACTCGCCACCATCTTACAAATGCCTTCGTAAAACAAAAGCGACGCGCCAAACAAAATGTCACGCACACGTTTTAAATAAACCACAAATTATATGAGAAATTACTATTCAAAGAATTTGTAGCAGCGCAAAAAATTTGCAATTCATCAAAACAAAATACATCTGTCAGCAGTTCAACTTCACTAGCGAAAACCTATTACGGGAAAATACACGTGTCTAGTCAAGCAGGGGACACAACCCACCGCCTTTGGTCAATGACATCATACATTACTGATTACTCATAGATAACAATGTCTTCACTTCAGGCCATAGATAAAAAAAAGTTCTGTGTTCCGGATAAGCATTAAATAATTGAATGTGATTTTAAAAGAGATCACTACATATTGCTGAAAATATTCGTCGTGTGCAATTATTAAATTAATTGGTTTTTTCTAATTCATTCGATACTTAATAACATTCTTAATGATATTGAGGTAATCTGGATTATTAGTTTCTTACTTAAAGGCCCGTCCACACGCAACGATCTGTCTGCGCAAATGTGTGCGCACATCACTTCTGCGCAGACAGATCGTTGCGTGTGAACAGAAGATTTGCACCAACCTGAGGTGTGTGCAAACCTGGAAGTTGGAGTTGGAGGTTTGAGCGAAACCTCTCAAATCTGTCGGTTCAAACCACATCTGCGCAGACAAGTTGGAGCGTGTGGACAGGAGATCGTCGCAAATCTGGCGCGAAACAGCTGTTTGCTCAGTCTAGTGTTTGTATTTGTGTGCACAGGGCATTAAAATGGCTGATACTCGTCAGTGTTCTCGAGAGTTTGTAAGTGAATTCATTGAAATATACAGAAACCACCCATGTTTGTGGAAGATTAAAAGTAAAGAATATAGTGACCGAGACAAAAAGACAGCAGCATACAATGCTCTAATTGAAAAATTGCGGGCAGTTGGCGCCTCGGCAAACAGAGAAACGGTAATAAAAAAATAATTTCGTTGCGAACTGGCGAAATTATCTGCGGATGGATGTCGAAACTTATAATTCTCTCTTAAAGCATGTAACCCCTCATATTATGAGAAAAATACTTGTATGAGAAGGGAAATTTCTCCTCATGAACGCCTGGCAGTAACATTAAGATTCCTAGCAACAGGAAGGAGCTACAATGATTTGGAATTTTCATCTGCAATATCGAAACAAGCATTGAGTGAAATAATACCCAACACATGTGAAGCTATTTACGCTTTCCTGAAAGATGAGTTCATGAAGGCAAGTCAAGTAAATTAGTCTGTCAGCGAACTGTTTACCGAAAAGAGTTATCCAAAGTTCAGAAATCTAGAAGATCTGGTGTAGGAGTAGATCAAGTATACCAGCCAACGTTATGGTATTTTGATCTACTTGGCTTTCTTAGTGATCAAGAAACGCCAAGACCAAGCAGGAGTACAATTGAAGATGAAATTGGAGTGCCAATGTGCGAGGAAATGGAACACGAGGTTATGTAAAACAAAACAGGTTCGCCCTGCAACTCTCGCAGTAAATTTACGTGACAAAACTGCTTTCGCTTTAGCAGCCACTGTCTGCACCATTTTGACCACTTTCTCTGTTTCCTGCGGTTGGTCTGAATGTTTTTTGCAACACAAGTTGTGAACACAGACCACAACAGAACTTCCTCCATTTCTATTTTTCAAAATAACTGAATTAAATTTTGACGTTTTCGGGGAGCGTAGTCGCTTGCCACTGATATTTCTTTTCTACACCGACAGATGGCGGGCGAGTAGTAGACTGGGGTTTGTGTCGTGTGAACACACCACATTTGCAGCGATCTTTTGCATGTACAGACATCTGCGCCGATGTCTGCGCAGACAGATCGTTGCGTGTGGACCGGGCTTAAGACCAAACCTCGCCTTGAGAGACATTATGAAAATCACTTACTGTTGGTGTTTGAGATATCCTGTGTGGCCGTGTGTGCACGAATGTTGTGTGAGTAAGCGTACAGTTGTGGATTGGTATTCTTTTTGTAGGGAAGTGTGTGGGGAGTACATGAAATATAGGGGGCCATTGGGAGGCCGGGTGTTTTGGTCAAAACTGACGAATCACATTTTGGCAAAAGCTAGAACAACATGGGTGAACTTCCGGTGGGATTATGGGTTTGGGGTGCAGTAGTTTCAGGTCAGGAGTGTGACGATGTAGTGTTCAAAGTAGTACCCAATCGAAGGAAGGAAGTTTTGGTCAGCTTAATTGAAGATCACGTTTCAGAGGGTTCAATTGTTATTTCAGACGGGTTTTCTTCATTTAGGGGAAAGGGGGTTATCAGCATCTCGTAGTAAATCACAATATTGAGTTCAGATCATTATCCACAGGCACAGGGGCTTGCACAAAGAGCATAGAGGGTTATTGGTCAGCTGTGAAATCTCTTGTAGGGAAAGGGAAACGCCAAATTTTCACAATTCAGAGTCACATAGACGAATATTCATGGAGACATAGTATTCCACAAACATAATGCCCATTTAAATGTTTTATTAAACATGTTGGTCAAATGTACTGTCCGAAATATGTTAGCTAATTTCACATTAGGATGGGGGGCGGGGATCAATGTGTGTGTGTGATTCTTGTTGATGTCTTTCTAGGCGACCTTCGGTTCTTTTAGTAAGTTCCCATCTGGCAAGTTCACTTTTCCATTTTCTTCTTTTACTGCATTTGACTATTTTGACATTTCATTGTTGTATTACACCAATACGTGTGTTTTCGTGTAGTCCAGTATGTAATAGAAACTTCGCAGCTGTCGTTCTTCTTTCGTTTCCCAGCACTAATATCAATACGATTTTTTCGAATCTGTACTAGCAATATTGAAGGCGAAACGGCCGACAAAACTGAAATTTGTATCCCGTCCTTCAGTTGACCTTTACACTGACACTACGTATTCGAAAGGAATGACATATGTAACATTGATGAGATTTACCAATGTGTGTCAACTGGAGAGCAGGATACAAATGTTGTGTATAGCTATATAGCTCAAGTACAGAATGGGATACTATTAGCAATGAAGGCGGAAAAAAAACTGTACCACACAGTGAAGTACGGGATACAAATTGTCTGTGTCGTCTTATTGCCTCTTCGCGTAGTTCAACTGAGGTACAGGTTGCAAATGTAACGTACGTCCATTTCCACGTTTTCGTTAGCAGTGTACAAATATAGAGGTCAGCGGAAGTATGGGATACAAATATTATGTACGTAACATCTTGGGTTGTCGGGTGTTCTGCCGGATATCAGCGTCGTACTTGCACGATATTTCGGTCACGTAGCTCGAGACCTTCAACAGGTGCGACCTGAGACTGCTCCTCGAGTGGACCTGGTCCAGTATTTATGCCTATGGCCTTCCCCCTCCACCAACGGCTGCAGGCGCTTCCTCTGTGGTCCGCGCCCATTCCCTGTGATCTGCTGGAGCGTTGATGCTCCGTTTTCCGTCCACTGCGGTTCTAGGTGTTCCCTCTGCGGTCCGCGCCCACCAAACCCGCTCCTGGGGGTTTCATCTACGGTCTGGGGTACCAGGCGTTCCCCCTGCGGTCCGAGCCCGCTCACCACGACCTGTTGGAGCGTTGCCGCTCCGTTTTTCGTCTGCTGCGGCTCTGGATGTTCCCTCTGCGGTCCGCGCCCACCGGTCCCACTTCTGGGTGTTCCATCTTCGGTCTGGTGCTCCTGGCAGTCCGTCAGGGGCTCGTTTACCATCTCCATGTCTCTGGTTCTTCTGTTTGTGTAGTGTTGCAGCTGGCCCCGTTGCTCCTTTAACAATTCCAGAGCCGGATCCCAGGCTCTGCTTAGCTGGTACCCTGTGTCACGATTCATAAGATCGTCAGCCATTTTAATCTCAATCGATTCTCTTATAACACTGTCCCAAAATCTGGGTGTTTGTGCTAGAATCTTGGTATCCTCATACTTCATGGCACGATCTAGTTCTAGACAGTGTTCAGCAATGGCTGACTTAGTCACCTGTCTTAATCTAGTGTGCCTCTGATGTTCTTTGCACCTGATCTCCACAGTTCTTGTCGTCTGGCCAATGTAGGACATGCCACATTGACAAGGTATATTGTAAATCCCTGGTTTTCGTAACCCCAGGTCGTCTTTGACACTCCCCAGCAGTCCCCCGATCTTGTTGGATGGACAGAAAACACACTTGATATTGTGTTTACGCAGGATCCTACTGATTCTGGCAGAAATAGAGCCAGCATAGGGCAGATATGCCACCTTCCTTGCTTCATCTTGGTCTTCTTCAGGAACCTGTGGTATAGTGGCTGGTCGGAGTGCCCTCTCAATTTGTCTGTCCTTGTATCCATTCTTGGAGAAAACTGATTTGAGACGTTCTATCTCTATGGGTAGATTCTCTTGGTCTGATAGGGCACGTGCTCTGTGGACCAAAGACTTCAGAACCCCATTCTTCTGTGCAGGGTGGTGACAACTGCTGGCCTGCAGATATAAATCAGTGTGTGTAGGTTTTCGGTACACACTGTGGCCAATTGATCCATCTGCTTTCCTCTGGACTAGTACATCCAGAAATGACAGCTGGCCATTCTTCTCCAGTTCCATGGTGAACTTGATATTATAAGAGAATCGATTGAGATTAAAATGGCTGACGATCTTATGAATCGTGACACAGGGTACCAGCTAAGCAGAGCCTGGGATCCGGCTCTGGAATTGTTAAAGGAGCAACGGGGCCAGCTGCAACACTACACAAACAGAAGAACCAGAGACATGGAGATGGTAAACGAGCCCCTGACGGACTGCCAGGAGCACCAGACCGAAGATGGAACACCCAGAAGTGGGACCGGTGGGCGCGGACCGCAGAGGGAACATCCAGAGCCGCAGCAGACGAAAAACGGAGCGGCAACGCTCCAACAGGTCGTGGTGAGCGGGCGCGGACCCCAGACCGTAGATGAAACCCCCAGGAGCGGGTTTGGTGGGCGCGGACCGCAGAGGGAACACCTAGAACCGCAGCGGACGGAAAACGGAGCAGCAACGCTCCAGCAGGTCACAGGGAATGGGCGCGGACCACAGAGGAAGCGCCTGCAGCCGTTGGTGGAGGGGGAAGGCCATAGGCATAAATACTGGACCAGGTCCACTCGAGGAGCAGTCTCAGGTCGCACCTGATGAAGGTCTCGAGCTACGTGACCGAAATATCGTGCAAGTATGACGCTGATATCTGGCAGAACACCCGACAACCCAAGATGTCATTAGATTGCCGGGAAAGCCTGAAGAGTTACATTAAAAGTCTCTACGGGGAGGAGATGTATCAGAATATCAAGAAGCTGGACAAGCTACAGCAGAAGAAAGGGAAGATGCTGAGTTCTCTCAGTTTTTTGCTGAGGTGTCGAGATGGAGAAGTGGTATCAGTATTTGCCAGAATTAAAGATCACATCAACTCCAGAGCGGCGAACAAGATAAAACGCAGAGCTAGCATGGCACTGGTGAGAGAGAGGATTCGAGATATGCGCCACAGGTTAGATGTTGTGGCCAGGGAGCTGTTACACATTCATCTGTACATGGCAGCCTCCTTAACAAGAGAAGATTTGGATTGGGTAGACCGTGCCTCCTGGTCTTTAGCTGAGTGTGCTAGAAGGAATGCCTCATCTTGCCAATCTGCAAAGTTTGACCGCATGAGCAAGAAAGCACAGCAGATGGAAGAGACACGCACGGTGACGAATCTGAGTGGCATACAGTTTGATGATGCAACCTTAAAGGTACTCAGCAAGGGTCTCAACTTTGCTACGACCCCTAGAAATGCACCCATTTCAGGTTTCGTCAGTGCAGTAGAGCAAGTTGCAGCCACACTTCCACCTAATGTGGCAGAGGAAGTCCGCCGAGAGACCTGCAGGGCCCTCACCAAGGCCAGGCCGCCGAAATCGAACATCACAACCGAGGAGAGGTTTGCACTCAAGAAACTACGGGAAGACAACAATCTTTGTGGTACTGCCAGCAGACAAAGGGAACTCCACTGTCATCTTGGATTATGATGAGAAAGTACGCCAACTTCTGGAGGACCCTGCATACAGAATTCTGGAGTGTGACCCCACGGACAGGGTGGCCAAGAAGACTAGTGCTCTCTTGAAGGAAACAGGGATGCCCGATAAGATCATCAGACAACTACGGGAAAAAGCGCCAGTGCCACCTAGACTGTATGGTCTGCCTAAACTACACAAGGAGGGTGTGCCCCTACGTCCTATTGTCAGTAATATTGGGGCACCTACGTACACAACAGCCAAGTACTTGAAAGGTCTCCTGGCTCCATATGTGGGGAAATGTATTCACCACATCCGCAACTCAGAAGATTTCCTGCAACGCCTCAAGCAACTGCACATCACAGATTCGGACATCATGGTCAGTTTTGGTGTGGTATCGCTGTTCACCAGGGTCCCACTGAAGGACTCACTAGAACTGATTGCAGAGAAATTTGATGGTGCTCTGTTGGACCTGTTCAGTCATACACTGACATCCACGTATTTCCTGTACAGAAACCAATGTTACGAGCAAACTGAAGGTGTAGCTATGGGCAGCCCACTGTCCCCTGTGGTTGCCAACATGTTTATGGAGAGTTTTGAGGAGAGGGCATTGGAGACAGCCACATTTAAACCCACATGCTTCTTTAGGTATGTGGATGACACTTTCGTGATCTGGCCACATGGGATGGACAGGCTCAATGAGTTTCTTGAACATCTTAACTCATGCCACCCTATAATCAAGTTCACCATGGAACTGGAGAAGAATGGCCAGCTGTCATTTCTGGATGTACTAGTCCAGAGGAAAGCAGATGGATCAATTGGCCACGGTGTGTACCGAAAACCTACACACACTGATTTATATCTGCAGGCCAGCAGTTGTCACCACCCTGCACAGAAGAATGGGGTTCTGAAGACTTTGGTCCACAGAGCACGTGCCCTATCAGACCAAGAGAATCTACCCATAGAGATAGAATGTCTCAAAACAGTTTTCTCCAAGAATGGATACAAGGACAGACAAATTGAGAGGGCACTCCGACCAGCCACTATACCACAGGTTCCTGAAGAAGACCAAGATGAAGCAAGGAAGGTGGCATATCTGCCCTATGCTGGCTCTATTTCTGCCAGAATCAGTAGGATCCTGCGTAAACACAATATCAAGTGTGTTTTCTGTCCATCCAACAAGATCGGGGGACTGCTGGGGAGTGTCAAAGACGACCTGGGGTTACGAAAACCAGGGATTTACAATATACCTTGTCAATGTGGCATGTCCTACATTGGCCAGACGACAAGAACTGTGGAGATCAGGTGCAAAGAACATAGAGGCACACTAGATTAAGACAGGTGACTAAGTCAGCCACTGCTGAACACTGTCTAGAACTAGATCATGCCATGAAGTATGAGGATACCAAGATTCTAGCACAAACACCCAGATTTTGGGACAGTGTTATAAGAGACTCGATTGAGATTAAAATGGCTGACGATCTTATGAATCGTGACACAGGGTACCAGCTAAGCAGAGCCTGGGATCCGGCTCTGGAATTGTTAAAGGAGCAACGGGGCCAGCTGCAACACTACACAAACAGAAGAACCAGAGACATGGAGATGGTAAACGAGCCCCTGACGGACTGCCAGGAGCACCAGACCGAAGATGGAACACCCAGAAGTGGGACCGGTGGGCGCGGACCGCAGAGGGAACATCCAGAGCCGCAGCAGACGAAAAACGGAGCGGCAACGCTCCAACAGGTCGTGGTGAGCGGGCGCGGACCGCAGGGGGAACGCCTGGTACCCCAGACCATAGATGAAACCCCCAGGAGCGGGTTTGGTGGGCGCGGACCGCAGAGGGAACACCTAGAACCGCAGCGGACGGAAAACGGAGCAGCAACGCTCCAGCAGGTCACAGGGAAAGGGCGCGGACCACAGAGGAAGCGCCTGCAGCCGTTGGTGGAGGGGGAAGGCCATAGGCATAAATACTGGACCAGGTCCACTCGAGGAGCAGTCTCAGGTCGCACCTGATGATGGTCTCGAGCTACGTGACCGGAATATCGTGCAAGTACGACGCTGATATCCGGCAGAACACCCGACAACCCAAGATGTCATTAGATCGCCGGGAAAGCCTGAAGAGTTACATTATGTACGTAGCTCGTTCTGCCATCGGTAGTACTAATATCTACGTAAGAACAGACTGTTTGTGATAGCGGAGGCGAAATAAACTATAGATGTAAAATTTGTATCCCGTGCTTCATTTAGGGTTTAGTGACGAATGCTAGTGAAAACGAAGAAATCGACGTATGCCAAACTTGTATCACGTACTGCACTCACGCAAAACAGTTCAAATGAGGTTCGAGATACAACTCATTTATACATGACATGATGTATTTTATGCTACCAATATTTTCCATCCATTTTTTCCCTTTGATTTTCCAAAGAAATAATACGATACAAACACGCGATATCCTTAATGTTAAAATACTACTGGCCTATATATAATAGAGCAACTACATTTTTCGTCTCTCGTATTCCTTTGTTTCTGAGCATTCTGTCAGCTCTTTCATCTGTGTAATAAATGCTCTCTGGCAAATTCTGACGTCATTGATCAAAGTCCCTGCTTCTCTAGACCCCAGACTCTTTGCAGATACAGTGAAATATATTTATTTATTGTTCCGTGGGACCAAATTAAGGAGAAGTCTCCATGGTCATGGAACGAGCCAATACATGAAATTATAACACGATATTAGAAATAGATAAAATGAAATATAAAAAAACATATTCAGGTGACAAGTCGTAAGTTTAAATAAAGAAAATTAACAATGTAACACTGGAATTTGCTTAATTTTTTAGCTCTTCCAGGAGCTCCTCGACAGAATAGAAGGAGTGAGCAATGAAGAAACTCTTCAGTTTAGACTTAAAGAGTTTGGGCTACTGCTAAGATTTTTGAATTCTTGTGGTAGCTTATTGAAAATGGATGCAGCAGAATACTGCACTCCTTTCTGCACAAGAGTCAAGGAAGTGCATTCCACATGCAGATTGGATTTCTGCCTAGTATTAACTGAGTGAAAGCTGCTAACTCTTGGGAATAGGCTAATATTGCTAACAACAAACGACATTAAAGAAAATATATACTGTGAGGGCAGTGTCAGAATTCCCAGACTATTGAATAGGGGTTGACAAGAGGTTCTCGAACTTACACCACATATAGCTCGAACAGTCCATTTTTGAGCAAAAAATACCCTTTTTGAATCAGAAGAATTACCCCAAAAAATAATACCATACGACATAAGCGTATGAAAATATGCGAAGTAGACTACTTTTCGTGTTGAAGTGTCACTTATTTCAGATACTGTTCTAATGGTAAATAAAGCAGCATTTAGTTTCTGAACAAGATCCTGGACATGGTCTTTCCACAACAGCTTACTATCTATCTGAACGCCTAGGAACTTGAACTGTTCCGTCTCGCTTATAATATGCCCATTCTGTCTGATCATATCGGTTCTAGTTGAATTGTGAGTTAGAAACTGTAAAAACTGAGTCTTACTGTGATTTAACATCAAATTATTTTCTACAAGCCACGAACTTATTTCATTAACTACATTATTTGATACTGTTTCAATATTACACACAAGATCCTTCACTATCAAGCTGGTGTCATCAGCAAACAGAAATATTTTTGAATCACCTGTAATACTAGAAGGCATATCATTTATATAATAAGAAACAGCCGTGGCCCCAGCACCGACCCTTGGGGAACGCCCCACTTAACAGTGCCCCATTGGGTCTGAACATCACTTCCACTCTCCATATTGCGGAGAATTACCTTCTGCTTTCTGTTCTTAAAGTAAGAGGCGAACCAATTGTAAGCTACTCCCCTTACTCCATAATGGTCCAACTTCTGCAGTAATATTTTGTGGCCAACACAGTCAAAAGCCTTCGTTAAATCAAAGAAAACACCTAGCGTTCGCAACCTTTTATTTAATCCGCCCAAAACCTCACAGAGAAAAGAGAATATAGCATTTTCAGTTGTTAAACCATTTCTAAAACCAAACTGAACATTTGACAGCAAATTATGTGAATTTAAATGCTCCAGGAACCTTGTATATACAATCTTCTCGATAGCTTTAGCAAACACCGATGGCATAGTAATAGGTCTAAAATTGTCAACATTATCAATGTCTCACTTTTTATAAAGTGGCTTCACTACCGAGTACTTTAATCAGTCAGGAAACCGACCACTCCTAAAGGAAAAGTTGCAGATGTGGCTAAGTACTGGGCTAACATACATAGAACAATACCTCAGTATTCTCCTAGATACCCTGTCATATCCATGAGAGTTCTTGGTCTTTAGTGATTTAATTATTAACTCAATCTCCCTCTTGTCAGTATCATGGAGGAGCATTTCAGGTAACAGTCTCGGAACACTTTTTTCTAAGAGCGCTACATGATTCCCTGTTGGGACTAGGTTTCTATTTAGTTCACCTGCTATATTCAGAAAGTGATTATTAAATACTGTACATATATGCGACTTATCAGTAACACAGACATTCCCACTATGCACTGATTCTACATCCTCAAACTGTCTCTGCAGACCAGCCACTTCCTTTACGACTGACCATATGGTTTTAATTTTATCCTGAGACTTAGCTATTCTATCTGCATACCACATACTTTTTGCCTTCCTAATAACATTTTTAAGCACCTTACAATACTGTTTGTAATGGGCTGCTGCATTTAAATTTTGACTGTTTCTAACGTTTTGATATAATTGCCACTTTGTTCTACAAGATATTCTTATCCCTCTAGTCAGCCACCCAGGCTGCCTGTTTGTGCTAGTACCCTGTTTTGAACGTTCTAATGGAAAGCAACTTTCAAAGAGCACGAGAAAAGTCTTGAGAAAAGCATTATATTTATCGTCTACTGTATCAGCGCTATAAACATCTTGCCACTCTTGTTCCTTGATAAGGTTTACAAAGGTCTCTACAGCAACTGGATCAGCTTTCCTAAACAGCTGCTGACTATATTTAACATGTGTTGCAGCACAAAAATCTTTTAGAGTTAAAATTTGTGCATCATGATCTGAAAGGCCATTCACCTTTTTGCTAACAGAATGCACTTCTAGTAATGAGGAATGAACAAAAATGTTGTGTATGGTTGTTCTACTGTTCCCTTGCACTCTCGTTGGAAAGAATACGGTTTGCATAAGATTATATGAATTAAGGAGGTCTACCAGCATCCTCTTCCTTGCACATTCACTTACACAATTATTATTGAAGTCACCACATATAACTAACTTTTTGTATTTCCTATAAAGTGAACCAAGAACCTGCTCTAGCTTTAGCAAAAATGTTGTGAAATCGGAGTCTGGGGATCTATAAATAACAACAGTTAGAAGTTTAGCTCCGTTAAATTTAATCACACCTGCACAACATTCAAACACCTTTTCAGTGCAGTACTTTGAAACATCAACTGACTCAAATGGGATGCCGTTTTTCACATACATGGCTGCTCCCTCACACCGCAAAGAGCTTCTAGAAAAGCTGCCAGCCAACCTGTATCCTGGTAAAGGAAGCCTCTGAATTATCTCCTTATTTCAGAAGTGTTCAGATATACCAATAATATCAGAGTCAGCATCTATAAGCAGTTCACTAACTTTATCTCTAATACCTTGTATATTTTGATGAAATATACTAATTCCCTCATTACTCGGACACCTAAGCTTTGTCGAAAGTGGTTCCTTTGTCAGAGAGACTTCCCTTAAGCAGGAATACCTATCAGCTGACTTCAATCTAAAAATGGGCCTTATACCTCCATGAGTGAAATACTGTCTGAAAGAGGTCACAAACTTGTTTTAATGTTCAGAAATGTAAGATTGTGCACTACACAAAAAAATAAATAAATAAAATGTAGTATCCCAAGACTATAACATCAATAAGTCACTGTTGGAACCGGCCAACTAAGACAATTACGTGGCGTAAAACTTTGTAGGAATATGAAATGGAATGATTAAGTAGACTTAATCAGTGGGTTAAGCACGTGCCAGACCTCAGTTTATTGGTAGAATACTGGGGAATTGCAATCAGTCGAAAAGGAGATTGCTTACAAATTACCCGTGTAACCTATCCAGAATATTGGTCAAGTTTGTGGGACCTGTACCAGATAAGACTAACAAGATATACTGAACGTATACAGAGAAGTTTGTTTGATGCATGGAGGAGTATCACAGAGATACTGAAGGTACTGAACAGGAAGACTCTCGAAGATAGATGTAAACTATCCAATGAAAGTCCATTAGCACAGCTTCGAGAACCAGCTTTAGGTGGATTAGATGTTGATGTCAAAGAATTCCTAAATCAGATCTCAATCCATGGATCAATGAGAAAATGAATACCTATTTATTGGAAAGAATATTGAAGTTATCTGTAGGTAATAAGGGCAGATGATATTCATCGATACAAGAATCTGTCCCACATAAACCTTCGTTCCAAGACAAAAAGTATTCTAGGAAATTAATACAGTAACTAATATAATTTGGATGCGGTTCAGTCACAGATATTTTCCAGCCCATCTTCACGATATAGGAGTTTTAAAGTCTCCTTACTGTGACTGTGACAATACCTCCCACACAGATCTAAATCATGTTTTCTTCATTTGTCGAAAGCAAGGTATGCATAGGCTGGTGTTTATGGAAGAATTGAAGAAAACAGCCATCTCGCTGTCTTGAGGCTTTCCAAGATTCCCTCAAGGTAGTTCCACATACATAAGACAATATTTAAATTTGTGACATCAGCTCAAATTACTGTATAGATTAAATATGTCGTACTTAGGTGTTCTGGAAAGGAATAGTGAAAAATATATTATTTTGTTATTAATATTTGCAATGTATTATATACATAATATGAATAACTGTATGGTACTATTTACCAAATGCCAAAGAAAATAAAAAACTGTACTTGCCTAGCAAACTATCCAGAATTGTATAAAATAAAACACTGGACAGTGTAGAAATTCGGAAGATTAGGGTTAAATGCCCCATCAATATTTTTTCGGGGACATTAGAAATGGAGCACAGACTTGGAATGTTTCCAAGGATTTGCCAGGAGCAATTTAGGGAAATCACAGAAAACCTAAATGTGAGACAGAAAGCTAAAAAGTACCTTTGTCAAAAACTTTGTCAAAAATTTTGGATTCTGCCCTTTTATAATTTTCATGTTTAGCATTAAATTCCAAACATTTAGTAAAACAAAAAAAAGAAAGAATGCTATCTCTAAATTTGAGTGAGGTGATGCAATATAGGTGTTTTGAGATAATGTATTTTAAAGTTTCACTTTATTGCCATAGTTTAATACGACTCATTTAAGAAACAAATACTGAATATTTATTGCTCTTAAAATGTCCTTCGTCAAATAATAAAGACTTATTTAAAATTAAAATAACACATTAAGTGCTTAACCCCAGCAGATCTATAGCACTTTATAGGCACAACTTTTAAAAAATGTATTTTTACTGTGTTATGGCACCTTTTACACCAAATTTTGATTTTGAAGCCATTAATGGGCCCAAAACCACCTAAAATTTTGAACTGATGAAACCTCCCCCCCCCCCCCCCCCCCAAAACAGACTTCTGAGATCCCATATATTATAGTGCCCAAAGGATCTGATTTTTGACTTCTAAAACACTTGTCTCTTAAGGCAGCATTTTCTCCTCCCCCTTCCCCTCTTCTTCGTCTGATTCTGCCCCTCCTCTTCTTCTTCTGATTTTTCTCCTCCTCCTCCTTCTTCTTCTTCAGTCCTGAAATATCTGGTTGGATACTGTTCTTCCTCAGGATCCTCATTGTCACTGATTTCAGATTCTGGTTCTACTTCAGGATACAAACTGTCTTTTTGTTCCTCTTTGCATTAGATCCTGATGTTTTAAAGGTAAAATCTTTTAATTTTGTCATCCCTGCTGGAATGACTGCACCAGGAAATTGAACTGGTTCATTTTCTTGTGGAAAGGTGTGGTGGACAAATTTGTTTCCATCAAGCTCCATTTTGCAATGTACACTACATTTCTAGTTAATAATGAACTCGAAGTGAATATATTTAGTTATATGAGGTATTTTGTTATCATTACTATGTTTCTTTCAGCTAGTATTCACAGCAAGTTCAAATTTTTCATTTCTAACATTAACAGTAGAGTTAATGTGTTTTGCAGGTGTAGGTTAGGATTTTGTTGCTACAGTAATGTCAGCTTGCATTTTTGGGCTGCCACCTGCAAATTGACAACATCTGTAGGCGTTTATAACTCACATATAAAAAGGGACTACTTGTCTTGCTTGGCATTATCATATTACCAAAATATTGTTATTTTCTATAAAGCTACTCTAATCTCTTTAAGGTGCGTATAAAATTTAGGACAAATTTTCTGGTGATGCATTGCCTATGCAGCTGTGAGGGCTCTTATCAGGCCAACATCATTTCCCATAATGACGAGAGGTCCTTTTCCAAAAGAATGACATACACTACCTTTAATGATATTATTAATTCTGTTGCATTCAAACAACTTTCAAATCGATACCGACATGTATAGAATGAAAGAAATTACTACAATATAAAAAAAAATGAAAACAGATATTTTAGACATTATTGACTGTTTTTGGCTGTACCGAAAATTTAACTTCTCCAACAAGAGGTCCCTTTTCGGTTAGCATATCACAAATTGAAATGGTCCGATGCAGATTTGGACTGCGCCCTTCAAAATGCGAATCCAGTGTGCCAACCAGTGCGGCACATCACTTGGTATCAGGAAGGACAATCTGAAGGGACTGAAAATAGCTGACACCTTGTAGTCATCCAGGCAATCACAATTCTTGCCCAAATACTGATGCGGCACTGATGCTGGGAATGGGCCACCGAGATAGCCTCTGGATGTTAGTCAGCCCAAATGTTGTAACTGTGTTGATCAAAAAATGCCAGTTCTGGTAAATGTTGTTCTGTCTCTCGCCAGTACTCAACTGAGGAATTATTTATCTGTAGCATATTGGTTCGGCAGCCAACTGCATATTGTTCGACAGTGTCGAATATTAGGATCTGTGTTCCCCTCCGGAGGCTGCACATGGAAGGGATACAGAATTTGTTGACAGACTCTTTCCCACACAGACTGCCTGACATTTGAGGTACGCTGCTAAGATCTGAGTGTTCTACAGAATGCGGAATTGCCTCCTCCAGTCCAACTGTTCTGCAACGTTGCCACCTACTGGCACTGGTCATTGCAGGCACTTAGTCATCTCTCTCTCTCTCTCTCTCTCTCTCTCTCTCTCTCTCAAATGATGAGTTATTGTCAAAAATATTCTCGGAACATGATGTCATCTGCCAGACAATATGCAGCATACGTATGAGCAGCAGCAGCAGCAGAATTCTAATGTTCCTGGCTGTAAATCAAAACTGTATCAGTCAGTTCATCATTTCTATACTCCACTGTCTGTCAACCACAGCAACTGACAGAATGTTTACCGCTCTGCCAATGCACTGCAGCAGTATGTTGCATTAGTGCACACAGTACCAACAATGTTGGCAATCTCACAAACTAAGTGCTAGCAGGAGTAAATTGTACTGACACTTTCAGCTAATTTCCTGCATAGATAGCATTAGTAACCTTTGTAGTCAATAATTACAGATCACCCTGTAAACACCTGTTTACAATGAGTATGCTGTTTACCATACTATCTAACAAGAAACTTCGGTCGGTGAAACCAATTAATGAAACAAACTAATCCTTCAATTTCATAATTAGGTAAGTTATGCGTAGGGACACGAAAAATATTTTTATTTAACCGCCAGTTTAGATGTTATTTTTTACACAATTCCTTGTTATATTTTGCCAGATTTTGTACTATTTTCTGATTGAAAAATAAAGTATCATGCTTTTATTTTGCCATATTTAATTATTTTCCAGTCTGATGTTGAAATGAACCATCAATTATATTGTACTGTATTCATTGACATCATATACAAGGGTGAGTCAAATGAAAACCTTAAATTTCTAATAACAAATCGAAATTTCGTGCCGTTATCCTGTAAGTTGGTAAGCGTGCTACAAACAGTGTGCAGTATGGCCTATAGGTAGCAGCATAGTGCAGATGCACACATACCGTCACAGTATCAGTATAAAGATGGCCGGCCCACTTGCGACTTGCACCAGGGAAGAACAGCGTTCTGTTGTTCAGTTTTTGCATGGTGAAGGTGTGAAACCTATTGAAATTCATTGACGAATGAAAGTTCAGTACAGTGATGCACGTTTGTCACAGCAGCAAGTCTATGAATGGAGTAGGAAGTTCGCAAATGGTGCGACTTCAGTGGAAGATACTCCTCATCCAGGTCAGGCACAACCAGTTGTGACTCCACACAGCATTGCAGCAGTTGATGCCATAGTGAAGGAAAACTGCGGAGTGACACTGAATGACACTGCAGCATGTTTACAGGTTAGTCGTGGGTCAGCACACCACATTGTGCACGATGTACTCCAGTTTCACAAAGTGTCTGCAAGATGGGTGCCATGGCAGGTGACTCCTGAAATGAGAGAACGACGTGTTGATGCTTGTGAAGAACTTCTTTGGCGCTTTGAACGAGAAGGTGATGGCTTCTTTGCAAGAATCGTTACTGGGAACGAAACCTGGGTTCACTTCCACCAACCGGAAATGAAGAGAGCAAGCAAGGAATGGCGCCATTCCTTATCACCAAAACCAAAGAAGTTTTGAACAGAACCATCAGCAGGGAAGGTTATGCTGGCTCTCTTTTGGGACTGAAAAGGTGCCATTTTGGAGCATTACATGCCTAGAGGGACCACTGTCACCAGTGCATTACACAGATCTCCTAAAAAATCATCTGCGACCTGCAATCAAATCAATGTGACGTGGATTGCTGTCAGCAGGTGTCCTGCAACATGACAATGCAAGGCCCCACACTGCCGGTACAACAATCACAGAACTGCATTTTGAGTGTCTTCCTCATCCACCATACTCACCAGACCTTGCCCCCAAGTGATTTCCATATGTTTGGACCACTCAAAGACGCAATGGGAGGAAAGAAGTTCCGTTCTGATGAAGAGGTACGTCACGCTGTGCACGAGTGGTTGCGCGGACTACCAAAAGAATTTTTTTCTGAAGGAATTTATGCACTTTGTAAGCATCTTCATTTTGTAAGTATCTTCATTTGATTCACCCTCATATCTCATTTGGTTTCACTAGTGCAAGACTAAAAGAGGCTTTACTTCAAACCTGCTGAAATTAAACAATTACAGAACATATAACTCTGCACCCAATGCGCCTAAACAATGTTGACAGTTTTTAGAAAGAAAGCATTCTCAGAACTTCAGACTTCTATTTGGAGACAATAAGATATCAACACTTCAATACAGGGCGTCTCACTTCTCTTCAGCATCCCGAATAACATTTCGTCCTGAAGCAAAATAAACGAATCAAGCAACTGTTATTTAGCTACCAGAGGGGCATTAACCAGCATGATCCAGTAATCCATTTCCTCTCTTCAAGAGCTGTTTATAAATGCATCACAATGTGCCGTTCATGTAAACATTACATTGTTAAAAACGCAAGGCAAAATTGTCTTTGACTCTCCTGTGTAGGTTGCACTAGTGACCTTGGCAGTCAACAACTATGGATCATCCTGTAAACACCTGTTTACAATGAGTATGCTGCTTACCATACTACATTATGTGATCAAAGGTATCCAGACACCTGGCTGAAAATGAATCAAAAGTTTGTGGCGCCCTCTGTTGGTAATGCTGGAATTCAGTATGGTGTTGGCCCACCCTTAGCCTTGATGACAGCTTTCACTCTTGCAGACATATGAGGTGCGACAATAAAGTAATGAGACTGATTTTCTTTGCAAGATGTGGGAACCCTGCAGGCTTCCGTAGGCACAATATCTTTGACCTTTGTCTATAAGCTGCTTCTAGTCCAACCAGCACATCGGTGCAACTGCTCAGTCGTGAGTTATGCTGTAATAAGTTAACAGGTGTTTGTCTCTCTCTCATCACGGAAATGGAACCGCATAATATTGCGCAACAGCCTGCCATTTATTTTTGCATTAAATTGGGTGAAAACGCGACGACAACGTACAGTAAGCTTCAGAAGGGTTTTGGAGAGGAGGTTATGTCAAGAGCTCAAGTTTTTCATTGGCATAAAATGTTTAGTGAAGGTAGAATGAATGTTGAAGATGAAGACTGCAGCAGACGACCATCAACCTCACGGACGGATGTCAACTTGGCCAGGGTGTGTGAACTCATATTATCTGAGTGAAGATTATCCGTGAAAACGATTGCAGAAGAATTGAACATCAATTGAGAAACAATTCATCTAACAATAACTTAAGATCTTGGGATGAGAAAGATTTGTGCAAAAATGGTCCCCAAAAATCTCACACAACAACAGCGAGAAACACGGAAAAATGCGGCAGCCGATCTGGTAGGGCAAACCGAAAGCAATCCAAAATTGTTGAGCCGTGTTATCACTGGTGATGAAGTTGGTTTTTTCAGTGCGATCCAGAGACAAAATGCAATGGTTCTCAAAGGGATCGCCCAAACAAAAAAAAACTCACATGTCAAAGTCAAAAGTGAAATGCATGCTTGTGTGCTCCTTTGATTCCAAGGGAATTGTTCACAAAGAGTGGGTGCCTCCTGGACAGATAGTTAATCAATATTACTACAAAGAAATTTTAGAAAGACTGTAAAAGAGTTCTTCGTGTCCGAGCCAACATTGCTAATAATTGGATTCTGCATCACGGTAATGCGCTATCCCATACTGCTCTGTCAGTATAGCAATTTTTAACCTGAAAAACAAATTTCAGTACTGCCACAGTCACCTTATTCACCAGATCCCACTCTGTGAGACTTTTTTCTATTTCCAAGAGTCACAACGACGGTCAAGGGACACCATTCTCAAACAAAACAAGATGTCCAAAAAGCTGCGACGAGGGCCTTGGAGGATATTACAGAAGATGAGTTCCAGAGATGTTACCATCAACAGCAGAAGTGCTGGAAAAAGTGTGTGCACTCAGAAGGGAACTACTTTGAAGGAGACAACACTAAACTTAACGAAAACGGTAAGCAACTTTTTTTTTTTCTTTTTTTTCCACATCAGTCTCATTACTTTGTTGTCGCACCTCGTATGTTGAATCAGGTGCTGGAAGGTATTTTTTGGGGAATGGCAACCCATTCTTCACAGAGTGTTGCACTGAGGAAAGGTGTCGGTGTTGGTCGGTGAGGCCTGGCACGAAGTCGGCGTTCTGAAACATTCCAAAGGTGTTCTATAGGATTCACGTCAGGATTCTGTGCAGATCAGCCCATTACAGGGATGTTATTGTCATGTAACTACTCTGCCACAGGCCGTGCATTATGAACAGGTGCTTGATCGTGTTGAAAGTTGCAATTGCCATCCCCGAATTGCTCTTCAACACTGGGAAGCAAGAAGGTGCTTAAAACATCAATGTAGGCCTGTACTGTGACAGTGGCATGCAAAACAACAAGGGTGCAAGCCCCATCCATGAAAAAAACCACCACACCGTAACACCACCGCCTCCAAAGTTTACTGTTGGCACTACACATGCTGGCAGGTGACGTTCACCGGGCATTCGCCATACCCACATCCTGCCATCGGATCACCACATTGTGTACCATGATTTGTCACTCCATACAATGATTTTCCACTGTTCAACCGTACAATGTTTGCGCTCCTTACACCAAGCGAGGTATTGTTTGGCATTTACCACTGCTCGACCAGGAAATCCATGTTTTCTCACGTCCCGCTTAACTGTCATAGTACTTGCAGTGGATCCTAATGACTGACTGACTTAGTTAGTTCCTGTCGTTCCCTCTGGAACATAGGGCCTGACGAAATTCCTCCACCTGGTACAATTTCTAGCGAGTCTGTTCACTTCACGAGGTATTATCGTGAAAATATCCAAAATGGAGATGTTACTAACTGCAACAACTGACAGGGCATTACCCTATTGTCAGTACCAAGTAAGGTACTTTCGAGGATCATTTTAAACTGCATTAAGTGGATCCTGATGCAGTCTGGAATTCCTGTATGATGGTCCTGATAGACATCTGCCTATTAAACATTACAACACTATTCAACTGTCGGTGGTCCCCATCAGTAAACAGACGAGGTCAGCCTGTATGCTTTTTTGCTGTACATGTCGCTTCACGTTTCCACTTCACTATCTCATCAGAAACAGTGGACCTGGGGATTTTTAGGAGTGTCAAAATCTCGCATACGGACATACGACACAAGTGACACCCAATCGCCTGACCACGTTTGGAGTCCATGAGTTCCGCGGAGTGCCCCATTCTGCTCTCTTGCGATGTCTGATGACTACTGAGGTCACTGGGATGGAGTACCTGCACAATGCACCTAATATGAAAAACGTATGTTTTGGGGTGTCCAGTTACTTTTGATCACATACAGTATGCTCTCCTGTGCTAGTACACAGTGAAGGTACAAATGGTAACATAACTCATCCATTTTCTAGAGCAATATGGGTTCTTGCCAGGATGTGGTCCTTGTACAGGTCCTCTGCTATAGTCACATTACGTCTACATTCAACCACAATAAAACAAAACTAATGATGACAATTTTTAATTAAGGACTGCCTCTACTGAATACAACACGTGGTTTAAAAGTACATTACTGTAGAAGTACCCATATCATAAATAAGGAAATGTAAATTTACTACTCTGTTAACTTAAACACACCAAATGTTTACTGCAATATGTACTCAATGCTACTTTTATTATTTTGTGAAATGAAGTGTGCAGTGATAGTTCAATCTGTAGAGTAGCCCAAGTGAGTGATAGACGATGACAATGAGGCACCATGTTGATTTACTTGTTTGTAAAGCTTAAGTGCCATATTTGACGGATGTTATATTTATACTCAGATGCTACAAAAATATGCATTTTAATTAATGTACTGATCTAAAGAACTCTTCAGAAGTGACTTTATCCTATAGTATGTTGTGCAACAAGCAACAGAAAATTTGAATTTGACCGATCAAACTTATCCGCTGACACCACATCTACCCATTAGTTTTTTTAAACAGGAAATGAATGATCATTTTAATGTTTTATATACATACAATCTCCTTGAGTACAACAGTGAAGATCCAATTTCAACTTTAAGTTACCATCTGTGACCAATATTAGTAAACCACTGCCTTCAGATTTATAAGATTTTAATACCAGAATGGAAAAAAGTTTCGAATTCTGCGATTTTTGTAAAAACCACTGATTTCTCATGACTCAAAAGTCGTGTCCCAAAGGACACACAGTGTGCACCAGAACTCAACTATCAAGCTAACAGATGTGGTAGTATGGACCAAAACATGTAAAAACAGTAGTAAACATGGGCTCTAAAATGTATGCATTATGAGCTATCAGCAATCGTTCACCTGCATTACTATGGATCACATCTCATCTACCGAACAAGTGCTCATATCACTTAAAATATGCACTTTAGAGTCCTTGTTTACTGGACTTAGTTTTTCTTGTTGTAAGTTTGTTGGAGGCATTCTGGTTCACCCTATTTGTTGTGTAGAACATGGCTTTTGAAACACCCTGTAGTTCATGCAAAATTTTCATATCCCTACTTACAGGAGTGTGTAATATAGAACACTTTTAATTTGCTTTTGACTTTAAAATTCTCCTCAGTTTCTCACTCCATGTCAACTGGTGACTTGAAAACCTTTACACAAGAGTACGCAACCCCATTCTTAACCCCAGGCAAGGAGGCATAGTCTACCAGGAAATCATTTTTCTTCCGTGTACTATACTTGTGTTACTGACACTTAGGCGAACTAATTTTTATTCCTGGCAACAAATACAACAAAGGAGTAGATGAACAGGGAAATGAAGGCAAGAATGTTGAGTCGGCTGATAATGTTGAGTTGTCTGAAGAGGCCTCCGCAGGATGGATAATTATTTACTTCACACAGCTTGTTTACACTGAATGAATACCTTCCTTACTTTGGCTGTGTTGCCTTGTATATGGTATTTCTGTAATCTTACAGGCAAAGAAAGTATGCAAATTACAGCAGGCCATTTCTATTTAAGTCAGCACAGTTCTCTGCCCTATATAATTTTAATCCAGACTGTAGCAGTTTTCCTCCCTGAGCCTGTCCAGTATTACACTCATTGGATGCAAGGAAAATCAGGTATCAAACTGCTGAGGGCATATGTTCAATAACGAGTTTAATAGTTTATCTACTCTATACACCTTATGGAACTATTCCCAATGTGTCATTGCTTATTTTGTATATTATTATTGCCTGCCGATATGCATAGCTCGTGGTCTTAAGGTAGCGTTCTCGCTTCCCGCGCACGGGGTCCCGGGTTCGATTCCCGGCGGGGCCAGGGATTTTCTCTGCCTCGTGATGACTGGGTGTTGTGTGTCTTTCATCATCATTTCATCCCCATCGACACGCAAGTCGCCGAAGTGGCGTCAACTTGAAAGACTTGCACCAGGCGAACGGTCTACCCGACGGGAGGCCCTAGCCACACGGCATTTCCATTGAGAGTCGTGTTCAGATAGTTAATTCATTTTTGGCTATACCAAATAAAATAATGTAGTGTAGTTGCATCTAAGAACACAATGTACACTGCTGTTTTATTACACTTCTTGCTTTCGTGTTGACATTGTCCCTTTGATGTCAAAACCATAAATGTTTGAATAATGGTGATTTTGACTTGTGTGTACTGCTGTGATAGTATAGAAGAAAATGTAAGACTTTAACGAAAGCCCAAAAACCTACTCTGTAATAACATACATTGTTGTTTCTTACTGTTTTAAGCCAGACAGCTAATGTGCCACATTCACACTTTTGGCGTTCACTGGATTCCTTCAAGTTGTCCACTTGCATGGGTAGATTACATGCCCTGCCTATTTTGAAAAAATTGTGAGACAGAACTGCTGACAATTACTTACCATTAGCAGGCAGAAAAATCAGTACAGCCAACAGTCATTTATATAAGTACAAAAACTGCTCCATCTTTCAAAACTAATAGTTTCTTCTTGGGGGAGCAGAGAGGAGGAGGTCACATAAGGTTAAGAAGGAAGGGCAGTACCCTCAGACCCGACACGATATGGGGAGACCAATCTAAAACCACATATTAGTCATTATTTACATCACTACACGGCTCAGGAGTTCATTTATGTACGCACTTCATTATAGACAGAATTATTGTTGGCTAATAATGAAGCTCAGAAATGTACTTGGGAATAAGGCTGCCTGGAACTGAAACGGCCACCAAGTATGTTTAATCCACTTGCAGCACTAATGTGAAAACTGAATAAATCTTTCCAGTGCCAGAACAAGTATCATGGTTGATTTTCAGCACTCTGTAAAATACTGAATTGCCAATTTTTCAAAACAAGTGAAACTTACATACATGGTTTTGGGATAAATGACATGATATAATTGACACACTTGTGATTTGAATCGTCGTGATACAATTACTATCAGGGGAAGACATGAAGCAGCATTAATAAAGGAACATCAAACCCTAACGTGCCTTCGTGTTTACCAACATTCAGTCATCACAATCAAGCAATGCAATGCCTGCCTGATGTAGACAGTAGGCTCCTCTTGTTCTGTTTCCAATAACCACACAATTCCTCAGTCTGAAGGACATTTCATGTGCTCGAAGCTTCACAAATAGTATGCTGCATTTATCTGATTGAGAATCACACCCTACACAAATGTATCCTTAGCATAGCGTCACCAACAGCTCCTTTTACTTACCACACAACATCTTCCGTATTGTGTTAGTGTGATCCATCTTCTGCTTCTAAGTAGTAACCAACCATATCAAAATGAAGGATATTCTTGGATAATTTTTTCAGGTTTATTTTCCCCTCTGTGTTCCTAGGAGAACTTAAGCTTTCAACAACTTCTTTGTCATCATCAGGTGCTGCCCATCATAACTCATACAGTAGCAGTCTCTTGTATTTAACAGTTACACATAAAACACCTCCACAGATTTAGTTAACAATCAGCTCCTGACAATGAGTATGGAGGAAGTTAGCAAAAACTCAAATTACTTGTGTGTCCTGACCTGGCAAGAGAACTGAGGGGACATTTTGCTACTTCATGTTATGGACTAAAATACTGCAAAAGTTTGTTTTACATACTGAGGTTACTTCCTAACTATCACATCACACTGACAAACATTGCCAGAGATGAAACAAGTGAGAAATGGTACATGTTCATAGAGACATCGATGAAAACAGCTGCGCATATCAAACAGTATTTTATTTCATTGTACAGCTCCTTACATCATCATTGGGTAACACTGTGAGCATACATGGGGGATGTCTATTTCTAACAGTAATAGGCAACACAAATGTAAAAAGAGATCAATAAGTATATACAATCAATGATTTATTTGGTATGAAGGTAGTAACAAAATGATGAGAATGTTTGGCAGATAAATGTAAAATCAATCAATATACACATTTTACTTATGTTACATATACTGCAAGCCAGCAAATGAGTGCGATTTTCAAATAGTTATTATAATGAAATCAAACAATGGAAAATCCAGAATGGACCTCCTTGCAGTACCTTCTCTACATCTGCAAAACTTTCCTTTCACGCTATTATTGTAATGAAACTGACATATTAAAGCTCAAGAAATAGTACCATTTAAACAAAATACTAAATACAAACAACCTGTGAATTCTTTACCAGTAATGACTGACATCTGAATTACAAAAAAGTGTTACACAATGCTGCATGCAAATTCAGGATAGAAATTGATAAAGTAAGAAATATCAAAACACAACATTAAAGAAATGATACACTGGTGCACTTTACATAAAATGCACACAATTCCATCAAATGGATAGTTAGGTTATGTAATTTAGGTTTCACTCATTTCTTGAAACATATACTGTTGCAGCAACAAAAAGTGTATGCCAAAAATTAACAATTTAATACAGTTTTCGTCCTATCAAACTCACTTCAAATGTTAAGCAAGACACTTCTATAAATACATTGATCGACAATTAACTTGTCTGATGGGATGAAGAAATAATTATCAATTTACTCTTCACTGACTGATCTATTATGCCTGTTGTTGTTGTCATTGTCGTCCTTAATACTGTTCATTTCATTTAGCACTATACACATAATTTAATAATGTATTCCATTAACTGAGTGACACTATTACTACGGTCCTAAAAAGTACATGGCAACTGAGTGAACACACAGGTGAAGATTCATATTTTCTGTAGTGCCTGCAACATTTTCTATCACTTTTAAAACTGAAAAGCAGCTCCCAGTGGAATGCCATTTTTCCCCATAAAGCTGATGCCAAATATTAAACTGAAGAACTGTAGCTACGGATACTTTAGGGCTTTGGTCAGGATCCATCTGCCTGTCACTAATTTCCTCTCAGTAAGGAAGCTGAAGTGCCATCTTTAGTGTCAAACATCCACTGCCTTGTGATAAGAAGTACACAGGCTGGGACGTGACCCAGTGACATCACGATGACAAGGATCAATCCGAGATGCCGAGAAGTCTGGAATGTCCAGTACACCTAGCAACAGAGTGTGACCTGGTGGTGACCGCATACTAACAGAAGAAATTCTGATAGACTCAGCAATGCTCATCCGCAGAAGGCTGTTTTCATTATTGTACCAGTCCCACTGTCGCACCCAGCAGCGTAACACGGAACGGAAGAAACGGCTTTTCTGGTGTCCATCAGCACAGGTCCTTTGATGGCACTTGAAGCTGTGAAGTGATGCTGAGGGTACCGTCTCTATCCACACTGTTCCCACTGCACAGCTATATCATCAGGCCAGAACTGGTGTCTAGCACTTCAGGGTGGCCTCGCAGTACAGTGTAAAATGTTCTCCATCAGCCACGCCACATATTTTGGTGGTGATATTCTCGTGGAAGTGGGGCAGCGCGCAGCTCCTGTATTTCATATTCCAGGTATCATCCATCACGTAAGAGGTTTGGCAAGAATCTTCTATCTAGTCACTTCAGTTTTCTTGGACAAAGTTTCTGCTACTGTCTGTGACACTTCTGTAATAGTGTCCAGTTTCACTTTCATGTGAACTCACTCACAGATTCTTCACACACATACTATTTTCATTAGCACCAGTAGTAGAACACGCTGAAGACACTCAAAAGGGAACTTGATGGTAGAGATCACTGTTCAAATTGGCTGATGTGACAGATGAATACAACAGTGCTCAGCTTCCTGGTTACCATTCCACTGGCTTCATCTCTCGAAAATATGTCTTTAGGTATGATGGGGAAATTAACTGCACAGGGCTGTTAACAACAACAACAGTTCCAGAAATTAATTTTACTCATTTGTTGAAACACATACAGTTGCAGCAACAAATGTGTGTGTCAAAAGTTGACGGTTTAATACAGGCTTCTTCTTCATTCAAACTTATTTCAAATGTTAAGCAAGGCAATACTATACATACATTGATTCAGCATTACTTTCTTTAAATGGGAAAAAGATGCAACATACAGACAATAAAATGAGAATGTCAATTTTTACTTAGAAACTACTTAAACAGAAAAACACACACACACACACACACACACACACACACACACACACACACACACACACACACAGAGAGAGAGAGAGAGAGAGAGAGAGAGAGAACAACAAATGAATAGCATTTATCTTATGTGGTTACATAATAATCACTGTAGTACAAATGCATATATAGATTGCACTGAATTTTGAGAAGTATCATTGATTGTTACTACTATTTTTAACAGTAAATACATAAACATGGGATGTTCAAAAGTTGTCATATTTGTCACTCCATATACGCTATTAACTGATTGTACCATACTGGAAACAAAAATCAACTTCCATAACTCCAGAAATAATATCAGCAATTCAAATACACAAACTGAACAAAGAGTTCAACAATCTAATGATGTTACAGAAAGTCTGCCATAAAATGAAAATCCCAAAAGCACTGTGTATGTAAAATGAACATGATATTATTACAAGTTATGTAACAAAGGTAAATTACATATTTACACTGAAAAGTAATGCCATTTTACTGTATTCTTTTGATGCAAAAGAATGTATCTTTTGATTTATACCATTTTATGCATATAATGTAACCAAGTAAAACTGGACCTAAGATAGGTACCAGTTACAGCCCGTAGTGCCAGTAAGTCACCTTTACATTTTAATAGTGTCTGTAAGAGGAGAATATCACCTGCAGAAGTCAGTGAACAGAAAAAAAGCGGAGAGCGTTTTTAAACATTAATTGTATTATTGTTTACCTTATTTGTAATTTTAGATAAATTTTTCAGAAACAGTACAAAAATTATTTTGGACATTGTCAACAACTGTGCACTGCTCACTTTGTTGACATCAATTTAATTTCATGCTTAACAACGTACATTTACACAACACAGTGTATAAACAGGTTATCATACACAAAGAATAAACCACTTATGATACCAGAAGAAATTTAACATAAAAGAATGATGATTATGTCCAGACAGGCTACTTTGAAATAGTTATAATTTTTACATGTAATGCAACTAGATTTGGATAATGATGGCTACTATATTTAGGATATAAATCATCACAGGTTATTTATAGTTCATGACAAATTATCAATTTTTAAGTATATGTAAGAAATTTCAGCTAAGTATTTCAGTTGAGACATTATCTGAGCAGTGTTCAAACGCTGGTGATGACAAGTTGACTTACAGTTGAGCAGTCTAAATAAATCTACACACAGTCTCCTGCAGGCCACTCATTTTGAACTATTGTTTGGACAACAGTTTACTCATCTCTAGCAGCCTCCCTTTTTCCAAATGATCTCGCCAACAACAATGTAGTTTGTGCAATTACATAGTACCATGGCAAATATCAATTTTCTGGCATACAGAGAACATCAGAACTTTCTTACAAGAGCAGCATTCATTATCTTGGAACAAAAGGCAGACTAAACTAATAGTTACCAGGAGTTAAAAAAATATAAACAAATAAAAGAAAATAATACCAAATTTATTATTATTATTTTAATTATTAATTAAAATTAAACAATTTATTATTATTATATTATAAATTTCCCAATGAGATAAAAGGCAAGTAAAAACCAAATATTTCGGAAGTCGCCTAAAAATTATCCCCTAAATAGTGCACACTACGAAGCCAAGGATTAATGTAAATAACACATGGCAAAAATTTAACATTAACGATAAAAATGTCATAGTTTAATGAATATTAGTGTAAAATAATATGACCAGGGTCTGTGAGGGATACATCATCTTTCAGTTTCACTCATCTCAGCAGCTCTTTCACTATGCTGAGGTGCTGTCTAGCCTTTTTCAGACACATCTACAGAACACTACTAAGAATTCAAGAAGATAGCAGTAGTTTCATCAAACATGTGATGACAGCAGAAAATGAGTGATTTTAATGTGAGCAGTGATGAGTTACATGATACATCTTAACCAAACAGATGTATCTTTCTTAAATTAATTATACTCTTGTTTGCAATTATGTATAAAGATAGCAGTACACAACATATCAAAATTAACAGCACAACATGTTAATCTACACCTACATGAAACAGTGTTGCTGTAAGCCTGAATTAGTTGAATTTTTATAAACTTTCTCCTCTTTTAATTAAGATGAGATGTCCGATATAATATTGTCAGGATCTATGAATAAACCATTAACTAATGTTTTCTGAATAGTACTGCCATGATAACAATTTAAACTTTAAAGACAAAATTATAAATAACACTAAACAATGTAACATAGTATACACAGCTAAAACCACCAGCCTAGGTCTTGAAAAATCAGGAATATACGAGACTGCTTATGACAACTGCCCCTATTTCTATCATGGTCTGACTGGCAGAAACTTTTGTATAAGACACTGTGAGCCCGTGAATGCTTTAACACTAAAAATTCAATCAAATGTGCAATTGTCATTCTCAAGGATAAAATATTAAACATAATTTATGCAACTAAAAATACAAGAAAATGGACCACCTACAGGAAATATACAGTTACACCTTCACTTCACCTCAACAAATTCTGAAAGGGGAACTGAAGCTAATTAACAAACATAGGTTGTGTACTTTACTTGAATGGTCTTAATCTAACACACTTTCTCACTATGCCACATTAGTTTTAGACCATTGTCTTTAACTTTAGTTCAAAATAAATTTACACAAAAATCATGAGCCTGTATGGTAGGTAACTTACTGGAACAGGGCATTTTCCCTGATAGACTGAAATATGCTATTGTTATACCTTTGCATAAAAAGGGGGATAGATCTGATGTCAACAATTACCGTCCAATCTCCCTTCTAACAGCTTTATCCAAAATTTTTGAGAAAGTAATGTATTCAAGAGTAGCTTCACATATCTGTAAAAATGAAGTACTAACAAAATGTCAGTTTGGTTTCCAGAAAGGTTTTTCAACAGAAAATGCCATATATGCTTTCACCAGTCAAATTTTGAATGATCTGAATAACCGAACACCTCCCATTGGGATTTTTTGTGATCTCTCAAAGGCTTTTGATTGTGTAAATCATGAAATTCTGCTAGACAAGCTCAAGTATTGTGGCATGAGTGGGACAGTGCACAAATGGTTTAATTCGTACCTAACTGGAAGAGTACAGAAAGTTGAAATAAGTAGTTCTCGTAACATGCAAAGATCAGCACATTCCTCAAACTGGGGAACTATCAAGAATGGGGTTCCACAAGGGTCAGTCTTGGGTCCTTTGTTGTTCTTATTATATATTAATGACTTGCCATTCTATATTCATGAAGAGGCAAAGTTAGTTCTCTTTTCTGATGATACAAGTATAGTAATCACACCTGAGAAACAAGAATTAACTGATGAAATTGTCAATACTGTCTTTCAGAAAATTACTAAGTGGTTCCTTGTAAACGGACTCTCACTGAATTTTGATAAGACACAGTACATACAGTTCCGTACAGTGAATGGTATGACGCCATTAATAAATATAGACCTTAATCAGAAGCATATAGCTAAGGTAGAATATTCCAAATTTTTAGGTATGTCCATTGATGAGAGATTAAATTGGAAGAAACACATTGATGATCTGCTGAAACGTTTGAGTTCAGCTACTTATGCAATAAGGGTCATTGCAAATTTTGGTGATAAACATCTTAGTAAATTAGCTTACTACGCCTATTTTCACTCATTGCTTTCATATGGCATCATATTTTGGGGGAATTCATCACTGAGGAATAAAGTATTTATTGCACAAAAGCGTGTAATCAGAATAATAGCTGGAGTCCACCCAAGATCATCCTGCAGACATTTATTTAAGGATCTAGGGATATTCACAGTAGCTTCTCAGTATATATACTCTCTTATGAAATTTGTTATTAACAACCAAACCCAATTCAAAAGTAATAGCAGTGTGCATAACTACAATACTAGGAGAAAGGACGATCTTCACTATTCAAGATTAAATCTAACTTTGGCACAGAAAGGGGTGAATTATACTGGCACTGAAGTCTTTGGTCACTTACCAAATAGTATCAAAAGTCTGACAGATAACCAACAAGTATTTAAGAAGAAATTAAAAGAATTTCTGAATGACAACTCCTTCTACTCCATAGAGGAATTTTTAGATATAAATTAAGAAAAAAAAATATTTAAAAAAATAAAAAAAATAAAAAAATAAAAATAAAAAAACACAAAAAAATAAAGTTGTTATATTAACTTAAGTATGTTGTTAAATTAACCTAATTATGTCATGTATTGGAAAATTTGACTCGTTCCACATCATTACGAAATATCGTATTCATGATCCATGGAACTAGTAGTAATCTAATCTAATCTAATTGCCATTGGCCTAGGTTAGTAGTTAACTGAGGTCTTAGTGAATCTGTGTAGCACTCATTGTTTTGGGCCTGCTGTCTAGAGATTAGTCCTAATTTGATTTCTTTGCTTTATACTTGCATGATTACATTCTATTTATGGATTATATACATGGTAACTGAGGCTGAAGTTCTAAGTTGCACAAAGTCTAGGTTTAGAGTGCCCCTATAATGATTTTGATGATTAGAAGTCATATCCAACTATATTGAACCCAATTGGTTCACTGTTAAGATTACTGTTACCTACATTTACCATTTTAAATGAAATCTCATACTACACCATACTCATAATTAATACAAGTTGTGATTTATAATATTATATCCCCATAAGAAAAGCATTTCGGGTGCTGTTGATTTATATTATTGTTATAAACTGACTAACGAACAACAGGTTTCATATTATACTTTATCATTTCAAGAATTTTATTATGTTTCCCTGCCATATTGTGGTTTTATAGTCTAACACTTGTTAAACATACATGTAAGACTCTTTATCCACATTTGAACAGATGTTTTACTATGATTAGGTGAAATGTCATTTTAGACTTCTATCATGACTACAACAATGTTATGGGTGTCATTTGTTAACAATACTTTTGTCTACTAGCAACCTTGACCGGAGCATAGATCCTATATTCTTTTTCTGTATATTTTTGTAGGTTTCTATAATCTTTGACATAACTGTCATTGATAGTTAGTTTGTGATACATACCTCTGTAACTCTGAACTTATTAGTCATTAACAGCTACGAGCTATCTAGGACACACTATTGTATTTTTATGGTTTATCACACAAATCAAACACAACATGATCCTCAACTGTCTGTCTTTATTGTAATAGAAAAACACCTGCATTACTTAATATCCCAACAGCTAGCATAGAAGAAAACGAGTAGATACCAGAAGCAACACACATGCCATTGCCTCTTACAGTAGCCCGATTACAAATGTTTTTAATTTTTCTTAGAACATGCTATTAGGTTGGTGCACAAGTTCATAATGTTTTTGTTTTGTGTGTGGATATTCCAGTTGCTATGGGCTTATTTATAGATTACCTTTTTTATTTGTAGTTCAGTGTTACTATTTGAGTTTACGTGTTGTCATTTTATCATTTGAAGATAGTGAGTGGAGCTGCGGACGCTAGAAAATTCACTATCAAGAGGATAAACCTGAACATTTCTGAGATATTCTTCAATTCAAGCTCAACAGAGGGCTGACAGCTGTGCATGGGGATAATGCCATTGGATAGAGCATGGCAAGAAAATTATTTTCTTGTTTTGAGGATGATTGTTTTGGCATTAGTGACACTCCATGTCCAGGAAGACCTACATGGTTTGGTGAAGATTGTTTAAACACATTAATCCACAAAGAACTATATCAGTGTACTCAAGAAGCGGCGGGTGTGCTGAACTGTGATCATTCTACCATCACGCGACACGTGCATGCAATGGGGAAAATTCAAAAATTCGATGTATGTGTACCGCATGCTCTAAGCCGAGATCACAAAAGTCAGTGGGTGACCATATGTGTATCTCTACTTGTTTGTCATCAATTGGCTGATTAACAACACCAACCATTTCTATCCCGCATTGTTACTGGTGACGAGAAAAAAATATAGTGTCTCTAGGAAAAAGGAAAGATCGTTGAGCCCACAAAAAGCAACTCCTCGTAGAAATACCTGCGAACATCCACAAAAAGTAAGATTACGCACCTGGTGAAATAATGACAGAGTCATGTAGTTCGAATTGCTGGCCAGGCAGCCAGTGACAGCAGACTAGAGGGCACGATGGGCCCAGTTCTGGACACAGTTTCTGTCTACACCTGATGTAACCGGTAACCAGTGAAGTCTGAGTCACGACACTGAGCTGAGTGCAGCATCCTTCTGTCCACGCCCACTAATTTGTCCGGCTTTGATTCTCCATTCTGTGCAGGACTGGGTGCTGGGAGCCGCACTGGATACTTCCAGGATTATTAAGTATCTGTCACATCGTGAGTTTATGCTTAGTATTTCTCACACTACAATATGCCCATCTCTATTGCCTGCACTTGGTAGCTTACTGAAACATTTGTTTGCACGTAATCATCTGAATTAAGGTTATGTTTCTTCAGATTATTTATATATCTGATCAGTCGAACATTTGTCTGTATGTGTAACTGTGCCTGTATTGGGGAATTCCACATACCACTGAGAGCTTCATTGTAGTGTATGTGTGTTGGCTTATGCAGTGTCCAAGATTAAATTCTGTAGTTAACCTTAATGTTACATTTTCCCATTGATATGGCTGTAGGCTTTCCTGAGTTGTAGTATTCTGGGAAAGTGTTTTGGCAATAAGCTGTGGCAAAAATTTGCAGGTTAAATAGTGATTTTAAGTGCTTTGAAGGATTTTGCATTTAATATTTTATTTTACATTTAGTTTCCTTTAACAGAAATTTCCTGCATTTAATATATGTGTTAAAATTGTGTAGTAGATCTCCACATGTAAATACCACAGAAGGAAGTATTGCTTGTAATCTAATTAGTAAATACAGTCTCGTAGAGGTAAGCTTGTCATTTTACTTACATAACTGCTTGGTTCATGCAAGGTTCCTTGCTGCATGGTGTGGCTAAATTACTGCCAGATCTTAATATCTGGGCATTTATTAAGTTTTCCTGTATCAAATTTTATTCAGCTGAATCGTTTAAGAGACATTATATTCACCACTAATACGCATTCTCTATATTTTGTAAATTTGGTTAAAGATAAATTTTTGAAATTTGAAGATACATTAAGAGGCCCTATGCTGACCATTTCTCGAGTAGGTGGCCATTAATATTTGCTTAACTTGTTTGTTTGGCCTCTGTTTCACCTAGTCTTCTGAGTTTCGCAGCCGGTTTTTCAGCATCTTGTAGCTGCACAGATTCATTGGGGTTTATTGGCTGCCTTTGAGAGGAGTCCACGACTGCCTTAGCGTGCTGATTCATGCTGCCTGTCAATAAATTTTAAATTAAGTAGTGGCTATCTTACTTTATGTCTCGATTTATGGAATCTTATTTAAAGTGGTACATCTCCTTCGAAATATGCTTGTATTGCCCACTATGAATTTTGGTTAGCTACGTTTTTTTTTTTTTTCTGAACTTGCTCAAGCACCACATACTGTCTCAATTATTATGTTACGAGAATATTTTCAGATCATTTAACAATAATTAATGGTTTCAGCCTAAACTGGGATTGTGCTTGCCTCATGTGTAGACAACCTTAATCCATTTTGCTGTTTTGGTAATTAATAAAATTTTCAGTAGATTTTACGCTGATTTTAGCAGTGTCTGCTCTCTTGTGTGTTACGGGCCTGTGTCATTAAATAATAATAATTCGTTTCCTGGAAATCCTTTGAAGGACTTAAGTGACTTTTTCTTCAATTGTCTTAAAGATGTCTTTGCTGCTGCCCTTTAAAAAGATTCTGTTTTACAAGACAAGAAGTTTTATTAAAAAAAAAAAATGAATATTTTTTTTAGTGGTTTATATTATTCTGGCACTGAGTTTTGTGGCCTGTTGAGGTAAAATCATTTGTTGAAGTTGCTGTATGCAACTAAATAGCTTTACCCAGTCGTTCATAATTTGTATTTATTTATTCACACTATTATCCGGTGGTTAAATAAATTTAACCATTCAAATGACAAATGACTGCTATTCTGGGGTTCACCCTTCCATGTTTTCTTTGTCCTACCCCATACTATATTTAAGGATTTCAATACTTCTTTCAAATCACTAGTAAACTGTGAAGATAACTAAATACATCTATATATAAGCTGTCTCTCTGCACGAATGGCCACCAATGAAGTGGGGCCGTGAGGCAGATGTACCACCCAATAGATCAGAATACCACCAAACGTGGCGTGCTCGACTTCAGTGACCACTCCACAGCACGTCACATCCCTGCACTCTTCCACAGGCAGCACTGCGACATCTTCCCCTACCCTGCACACTCTCTCTCTCTCTCTCTCTCTCTCTCTCTCTCTCTCTCTCTCTCTCTCTCTCTCTCTCTCTCTCTCTCTCTCTCTCTCTCTCTCCCCCCCCCCCCTTCCACATGCCTCTTCCACCCACTGCACCCAATACTGCTGCTCGTCGCAGTATGGCCTTTATGCCCGTGTGATATGAGGGGTTGTCCAAAAGAAACCGAACAAATTTTTTGGTGGGCAGACCTTCTGTAGTACAGCATTTTGCCACTAGGAGCACATAGAGCAAACATTTCAGAGTCAGTAAGCTCAGTGTTGTCACTGAAAAAGGTCATCACTAGCTTCGGTAGAGTTTATAGTGACAATTGCTTTTTTGGTGAAGAGTATGTGGTGGTGAAATTCTACTTTTTGCTCAGAAAAAGTGGAACAGAAATTCTTGAAATGTTAAAAATGGCACACAAGGATGATGCTATGGGAAAAACTCAAGAGTGGTTTGAGTGGTTTCCCCATTTCACAAATGATGAAATGACAGCTGCTGACGAAACTCGTTCTGTTTGTTCTTCCATGGCCCAAACAAATGAAAATGTTGAAAACACTGGTGCAGTCATCAACGAAAATCGACGACAGACCACTGGAGAAATTGAGGAGGCATCAGGAGTCAGTTGGAGCTCAGGGCAGTGAATTATGGTGCAAGATTTGGGAATGAGAAGGGCTGCTGCCAAACTTGTGCCACGACTGAAAAAAAAAAAAAAAAAAAAAAAAAAAAAAAATCACGTGGAAGCATCCTGTGCATTGAAAGTAGAGTCCCAAAATCATCCAAAGTTTGTTTCAAAAATTATCACAGGTGACGAAACTTGGTACTATGCTTATGATACTAAATCAATGCCACAATCAAGTCGTGGAAGACTTCAAGTTTGCCTCAGCTCAACAAAGGAGGTCAGGTAAAATCAAACATTAAACAATGCTAATTTGTTTTTTGGGTGTGAGAGGAGTCGTCCACTCAGAGTTTATTCTGTAGTGACACACAGTTAATCAGGCTTTCTACTTGGACATTTTGAAACAATTGCACAACAGTGTGCAGTGGAAGAGGCTCGATTTTGCATTTGCGAGACTGATTTTTCCACCAAGACAATGCCCCTGCTCAGACACACAACTCTGTCTGTGTGACAGTTTTCGACCAAAAATAGTACAATCCCTGTCCCTCACACCCGCACTTTCCCTTTCCCACTTTCTTTTGTTTCCTAGAATGGAAAGACAAATGAAAGGAAAGTGTTTTAATGATGTTGCTGAGGTGAAATAAAAAGGAACAGAGGTGCTGTCAGGAAACACAAAAAAGAATTTTGAAAAAATGAATGTAAGAGCAGACAAGTGTATTAGTGCAAGTGAAGAGTACTTTGAAGAGGATTGAATGTTTACACTTATAATATGAATAAATGAGTTAAACAAAAGTAAGTTTGGTTTCTTTGGTTATCCCCTCATATGTGTGTGAGAGTTGTGCGTGTAATGTATGTAAGTTGTTTTTCATGGTTATCTGTAAATGTATGACACAAAAACAGGCAGGATAATAACTTGCAACGGTACAGAATATAAAAAATCTTGGCAAAGTTGGCCTGCCTTACCACAATGTCAAGGAACACCAATTTGTGTGAGCATACAAATGCTTTACGATACACAGAAGAATCTGACAACACTGTATTCATTCCAATGGCAGCAGCATAAATCTCCTGGAACACACAGAAACACACATATAAACAAAAAGACTTAAACGTATGCTAAGTGAAAAGGTTTCATCAGTCATAGCTGATTCTAATAATTTTGTAGACCTGTTTTAATGCCACAGATTTTTAATAACGCACTTAACATAACTCACTAATAGCATTTTTCATGTTTGCCACAATTGCTAAAATGCTTTTCTTCACCAAATTCATGTTTCATATACCAATTATTTAGACACTATCTCTAAACATGCAGAAGTTGCGCAAAGTACACAGGTCGCCAGTTCTCTGAAGTGTCCTCCACCAATACACTGAGAGACTGTGGCTCAAGTTCAAGTAGTTGTTCTTCGGCCTCAAGAAGACATGCACTTAGCAAAAAAAATCCAAAGGTAAAACTTCCTCTAAATATAGAAACAGTATCTACTAACTTTTTCAACAAAATTACCTTTGTTGCCCCCACAGAAATAGGGAAACTGACTGGACAAACATTGATTCTAAATCAATCATGTTCAATGAATGCTAACTTATATAGTTTGGATTAACAAATGAAGTTTAAATGTGCAACCACAGCTGAACTTTTTACAACATAATGAATATCAATGGACAAAAAATAATTGACAGCATCAGGAGAAAGCAAGCAGCACACAATAAGAACAAGTCCTTCAAGAATAATAATTGAAGATACATAGAATGACTATAGAACACAGAATATCTTTCAGAAGTGTGTGTGTATCTAGTGATTATCAAATAAAACTTAAAGCTGTCAGCAAACATTTGAAGTTTGAGATTCAATGTTTGTTGAGAATGTGAAGCATGTCAAGTGGAAGTCGTAAAATACTGTGCTGCTCACATCAACAGCAATTACTCAGATCACTCTCTCTCTCTCTCTCTCTCTCTCTCTCTCTCTCTCCCCCCCCCCCCCCCCCCCTGCCCCCCTTCCCCTACACCCCCAATAGAAGTATTCTCTCACACAACATAGGTTTTCATGACAGTCTCTGTTTACTTCAGCCAAAATGTCCAGACTGATAGACTACGGTTGATATACAGAACTATTTGCTGAGATTTCATCTCTGACTGCAGAAGACATCTTCCGAGGTTGATGTTTTACCTCCAAAGATGTCTCCCAGAGTTCGTCAGTCAGAGACAAAACATCAGGAAATAGTTTTATATATTTACCACGGCATCTCAGCCTTGAAGTTTTGTCATCCCATGCTCCAAAGCTAGGTGAATCTATGAAGTGGGCTGGGGATTTTAGATGAGAAAATTCAATCTGAGCTTGAAGAAGATCTGTCTGCAGCATAAATTATTACTGGGGTATGAAGAAAGGCTGCCACCTTGACACTTGGGTTCCAGATGCACATGTAGTGGCTGTTACATAGGGAGCTGGACATCCCTGGTCCCGTGTTGCAGCCATCATTAACTCGGGGGGCAAAGATACCTCGCCAGCTGCTGTTAGCCGAGCCAGGTGGACCTAAATTTTTCTCAGGATCTATTCATCTTGTATCACTCCCTTTCATCATGCTTTGTGACAGCCAGAAGTTTTTGAAAGATATCAGGTTTCAAAAACAGAAACGGAAGTCATATCATTTGAAGGTTTGGTCCCTGTAAGAGAGAACACCATTATACGAGTTCAAAATAGTGAATGAAGAAATGTGCATCATTTTGAGCACAACCTAGGGCAGCTAAGGCCATGTTATCTTATTCTTGAGCTAAAAATACTTCGTCTTTCTAAGTAATACTATATTTTTTCAATGTTTACTGCTGAAATAAAAAACTGTGAACTAACTTTTCAATACACAAAAAGAAAACTTTAAAGGTTCTGTTCTCAACTTATAACAAGTAGCTTAAAAAAATAATTCAAAGTGTACAGAAATTATACTGTATATGTGACCACTAAGATGTGTTATTCTTTGAGTAAGTCAATGTTAACGCAAATATAGATGAAGTCACTTATGAGGAAGATAACTAGACATCAGGTACACAGATGGAGAGATTTTTCTCAGTTATCTTTCATAATAATGGAATTCATGTCTCCACTTCACATGGGTGGAAGATATTCAATTGTGCCTAAGACTAAGATGGCGTGAAGTAATCTAGCCTAATAAACGTTACGAACTCTTTCATACCATTCGGTATCAATATTTTCATTAGTAAGTGAAGCAGCTTGTATACTATTTTTGATGAAAACATCATGTTTCATACACACCTTTTATATTTTATGTGGTTAGGTAATTTCTGAACTTTTAGTAAGAAATAATGTAAATTTATTACGCAAGTTTAGGGCGGAGTGGTAAGTTGATCTGCAGACTCAAGCATTCTGGTTGCTACCTCTTTTCTACACAGCATGGCTTCGCAGTCTCCAGATACGATAGGTGGAGAGAATGTACTTTACAGTCTGTCACATAAAAGATTATGTGCAACATCAAACAACTTATGTTGAAAGAAGCAAGAGTAAAAATTCCACTAAAAATGTCCTGGAGATGATTAAAACAGCATCTGACATTACCAACTGCACAATAAAGAGAACGCACGAAGAGGAACTGTAGCTGCAGGAAAGATGTGGACTAGCTGCCAGGAGACTAAAATATAGACTCCATGTGGCACATACACATCGCTCAAGAAACAAATTCCATCAGAGAAAAATGGGCCATTTGAAGCAGATATTTCATCATTAACCAATTAGAAACTGCGAGAGGCACTGACAGTTCTAAATGTGTAAAGTAACAAATGGTTATGCACAAGCCTAATTTATCAAGACCATCTAATTCTGAAACTGTGCGCTCTTGCAGTCAGAACATCAACACTGGAAGTGATCAAACATATGCTAGAATTAGCAGTTTAGTAGAAAGCTAAGGCATATGAAAGAAATGCATAAAGACAGAAAGTTAGTGATTCATACAGTGGTGCACAAACATCGTGAACAGAGGCTGCAAATGTATTTCAGATTCTGTATCTCACATAGTCTTTATTTGAATGGCCTTAGAAAAAGTTTATAACACAAAAACTAGTTGAAATAATCATATGCAATTATTTCATTATGAATGTAAGGGAAGCAACAAAAACTAGAAATACTTACAACATATTCCAGCAACAGCTAACAGTCAAAGAAGACATTTTTAGGCAACAGAACAGAAAGAGCTACAGATTAAATGTCGTAACTTGTGATAATAATTTAGCTCACGTGAAATATAACATTGCGGAACCTATCAGAAATAAATAAATAACCTGCATTGCTTAAAAAATATTTCATTAAAATATAAGAAGTATTTTAAATAAAAAAGAATAACTGCTGCTTTCTCTTCAAGAAACAGCTGACACAAATGAAACTATTGCTGATATGCTTTGTTTAACTATACATCACCTGGAATCATCCAAATTAATCAGACACATTTAAATTGTTATAGAATTGGTTATTACTATTGCAACCAACTTAAGACGAGATGGGGTAGTTTATGAGCACCTGTGAGAAATGTTAAAAAGTTCTTTTGTCAGCTGGAGTCAGTTCTTATGAGACATCATATAAATAAAAGTAACATTATAGTATGTTGTGATTTTAACTTTAATTTTATTTCAAACAGGGGTGGCTCCTGTATAGGTTTGCACTACCCGCAAGGAATAATTTTGTTCAACTGTGTTTGCTTCTGAGCATTCTATACTACTGGAGAAGTAGCACGCCGTTTATCTCTTTGGAAATGCCCAGGCTCCAAACACCGAACGCAGCTGAGTTAGACAGAATGTGCTGACAGTGACAGCGAGTTGCACTGTGGCTGCAAATGCAGACTTGGGTGTTTCCCCCCCCCCCCCCCCCCCCTCCCTCCCTGTTCCTAGAGAGAGAGAGTTGCATTGAACAGTATAGACAAGGAGGAGACGAGGTGCTGGACGGGTGCATTTTTAAGCTGTCTTATTGTGATACCATCTAGGCCTGGTGCTACGTTTTTACCTCTCTTGTTTGCTGTGTCTATCTCTAAGTCACAGACCGGGTGGGTTAGGTCAGTTTGGTCCTTAGTGAGGGCTATTGGGGCTTAGGATAGTTGCTCTGCTGTGTCATTTATGTTTTCGGCGTGGTGGTCATCGAACAGGGGGTCTTTGGGGAAGGAGTGTACTAGCACTGGGGAGTCGGGAAATATTTCAGCCTTCCCTGGATTGTCTGCTACGATGTCTTCTAGGACAAGGGCAGTGCTTGAGGGGGCATTGCTTAGACCTGCAATATTCTCAAATGTTTGCCAAATTTTTTTTGGTTCCTTTGGATTTAGGGAGCTGCACTTTTCTGCCCATTTTTCAGCTAGCCAGTGTTGTAGAGCAGATCTAACCTGCTGGCTTAGTCTGTTCCATTCCCTTTTTAGGATGGGCCGAGAGTTTGTTTAAACCGTCTGTATACGTGTCTTTTATCCCCTGAAGATGTGGAGAATGTGGGAGGGGATTTTATCAGCTCCTTCCTTGATGGTGATGAGGGGAATGGTGCCACTGTGCGATTTATTAAAGACCTCTATGATTTTGGTGTTATGGTTGTTGAGGTTGGGTATATCTGATATTGGGGTTTGTGGCAGTTCGGTTTTGAGAATTTCCACAAATTTTTTCCAATTTCCCTTGTTTTCCGCTCTTATGATTTTTGTCTCTGGGCGCGGTTAGGTGGTGCTGAAAGCTGTTGTACTGATCAGTAGGGGAAGGTGGTCGCTGCCCACGCTGTCGCCTATGGTGCAGTCCGAGCAGGGGGTAGTTAACGTCACTGAGCACAGAATGCGGTCCGGGACTGAGAAGCCTCGAGAGTTTATCAAGGTTGGTGGGGAATTATTGAGGCATACTACAGGGTGGCCATCCAATAAGTTTAGTAGTGAGACGCCCCTGGTGTTCGCGGCAGAGTATCCGAATGCAGTGTGGCGAGTGTTGAAGTCCCCCATTAAAATAAATCCTCCTTTGGAGACTAGGAAGGCATTCAGGACTGCAGGGAAGGGGTCTTGGGGGGAGATGTAGACCATCACGATGTGTAAGCGATCCAGAGAGGGGCTTTTTTGCTCTCAGGATAATGAGCTCAAGATTGGCTAAGTGAGACGGTGGGTCAATTCTGACAGCGGGGAAGTCAGCACTGTGGAAGACTGCCACCCCTCCTCTATTTGCTCGGGTTTGCGGAGTTCTGTGTAGTGTCATGTTGGCGAGATGGAGAGGGTTAGGGCCGGCACAGACTTCGGCGACTCCTATTAGGCCGATGTTATTTGAGTTAACCATTCGCTCTATTAGGGGCTGTTTTCCATTCACATTAAGGAAGTTTTATTGTCAACTGGCCGAGGTTCCATCTTCCCAGTATTGCTGTGCGGTTGGCTGATGAGAAGTTTGTGGGGATAGGGTTGGGGGCGTCGGCATCACGGTTGGCAGTCAAGAAAAAAGTATGGTTGCCTGCATCGGGAGGGGGGGGGGGGGGGGGGAGGCTAAATTCTGTATCAATTGCAAACCGCCTGTGTGGACATGTGGACCACGGGAAAGGATTGTTACTTCACAGTTGAGGAATGATTTTGCTCCCTCCTTCATCGCTTTCCCTATTTGGTCGTACCTGTCAGGCATGACGTTCATTAAGACCATTGCAGTTGCTCTGATGTAATCCTCTACCATTACAAATTGTTGAGTGGGAGCAATGTTGTCACCGAGCTGAACTGAAGAGACTGTGCATCATACCTCTTGGATTCTTTCTGGTGCAAGAGGGGCCTTGAGGAATTTGGGGCAGTGTTTAGCCAGTGATGGATGGTTCCCTCCACAGTTAGCACATTTTGCCTCTTTGCTTGGGCAATCTTTTATCAGATGGTGCCCAGCACACTTTGAGCATTTGAGCTCGTCTTTGCAATCTTCGATTGTGTGCTCATAACTGAAGCACTTGAGGCAGGTTTTGGGGAGTGAGGACTGGGTGCGGGATGGTTCGACCCAGTGGAATTTACTAAAGAGGCGGAAGGCGTATTTTAGAAGTCTGTCTTGGGAGTCTTTGTCAGAGGAGAATATTCTGACGAGGTCGGTCAGCTTGCTGGTTTTCTGCGACCTGACTCTGATTACGTTATGAAACACGTGACCTTGTTCAGTTACGCCCTCTTTGATGTCCTCAATTGTTGTTCCATCTCCACTTTTGTGATTACCACTGAGTACGACGTGAGGCGTGGGAGTTGTGCTGGGTTTGGTCTCGTTTGCTCTGCAAGAGGCCCTGGGGTGGCAGTTAGGGGAATTTGGTCAGTACGAGTCGTCTTAGTTCCGGGTCACGAGTTTCGATTACAGCGACTCCATCCCGTCTAATGTACAAGTTGGAGATCGCAGTGTAGGTAAACTGTTTTAGTTCGGTATGGAGGGATTTCTGGGTGACTCCTGCTGTTAGGTTACGCAGCTCCAGTTTGTATGGGGTGGCATTGGGTGGCTGGTTGTGACTGAAGGTGGTGGTTGGGTTTGTTGGGCGACTTGCCCTGTGGGGGGTTCGAGATTGGGTGACAGGGGGACAAGGTGGAGAGGATGCGATTTGGGGGTAGGATGGTTGTTGATGGGAGGGGTTGGCAGTGCCAGCGTGCAGGGAGCGTGGCTGGCAACTGGTGGGGTCATCGGCTGGAGGAAGAGCAGGTTGGGGTTCGTTATAGCAGGTAGTGAGGTTCTTCTGTGGGTCTGGATCGATCCTGTGGGGTTGGGTGGTTGGTTGGGTTTGTGGCTGGGGCTGAGTGTGTCGGAGTTTCTTCGAGGGGGGGAGGGGGGGGCTTGGAGTTTTTGCGCGGTTTCCTTTGCATGGTGACTGAGTAAGCCTACTCCCGGAAATTGGTCCTTACCTATACTGAGCCTTGGCCTCAGCAAACGCGGGCTGGTCTCTCCGCAGAAAGGGCCCTGGCTTGCAGAATCCCTATCTAACCAGCCCTAGATCCGGCTTTCCAGAATCGCTGTGCCCTATCCTCTACAGTCGGACCTAAGTATCACTGGGTGGATAGTAACACATTAGTCACATGACAATAGTGCTATGGACACGACACTTGCACTCCCTGCGTCAGTAAACTGACGCAGTGTGGTGTAGGTGGCGGCGATTGCGGTGGTGCGGACATTCCCGAGCTGTAGTGGCAGCGTGCGATCTCTAGCGGTGGCCCAGGAACTACCAGAGCGACGGCACCGGCACCAGCAGTGCGGTGTGCACCACCACCACCACCACCACCACCACCACCACGAGTCTGTCTATGCAGTTAGACTTAGATTCCGATTTTGATTCGGAACTCAGGAGTGTTAGTTTATTGTACAGTGCATACAAGAACAGAGAAAGATCTCTATGGAAAAGCAAGTACATTCAAAAGCGAAGAACACATAGCGAATACGTGTTTTCTACGGAAGTTCCTGATCACGTATTCAGGGAAAGCTTCCGACTGAACAGACGGCAGTTTGAAGAGGTTCATACATTGATAGAGCAACACATATGAGGAAAACCAAGTCACATGCAGGAGCCCATACCTACAGAAGAAAAATTAGCTGTATGTTTAAGGTCTACAATTGAAATAAAGTATTTTCTTCTCTCAATATTTATTAAAGTTCAGAGAAACAATTTCCATTTGTAAATTTGTTAAAATAATGAACATAACACTGTTTGTAGTAAATGTGGTGCTTAAGGTTCAAACTCCGTACCAGGAGAGTCAGATATGGACATGGTAGACGAACTATTTTCTGTGCTGAATGATGATATTGGTGAACGATGTTGAGCCACTGGTTTAGTTAAAAATCCCTCCTCCGTTTCAGATACTATCTGAAACACATTTTTCTTTACCAACACTTGGTAGGCCTTTGGCATCTCTTTTGTCGACAGGTACATTGACATGAAAAATTGGTGTAAGGCGTCATTTTCTTGATGCAGTTATCTTTCGCATAAAATGTCTCTTTTCTTAGATCTCTCTTTGTAGCTGTTAATACTTTCAACAATGATTTTACTGACATCTGCTTTCTTCTTCTTCTTCTTCTTCTTCTTCTTTGACAATGGCGTCCTCAAGTCGTCTCGTGTTTCGTTCCTCTGTGTGTCTGTTACGTCATCTCCTCCATCATCATTTGCAACGCTCGTTGTAGCATTTTCCTCTTCCATCATTTTTGTTACTGTACCTCTGTTGGCCATATGTGGAACTAAAAATTCCATCTGATCTTGGTACAGCCATGGGCGGATTGAGGTCGCTGCTTGCCCACTCTTCTTTTTCTGTCTACAGAGTGCATCTCGATGACAATCCCTAGGTTTTCTCCAATTTCCTTTCGCTGTTTCCCCTGCAACAAGGAATTCCTGAATTTAGTTTTTCAACAAGGAATTCCTGAATTTAGTTTTTCATATATTTCCGTATAGTTTTGCCCCATTCCCCTAGCAGTGTCAGAAACAATCTGTAACTGCTTGTATAAAATTTCCAGGAAGGAAGGGGGTTATGAAAGGTGGCTTTCATTTGTGACGTTCATTTCGCAGATTATTCTGCATGTTTGAAGTAAATAAACCCATACAATGGTTAATTAGTCTTATTAGGTGGATTAGAAAGAGAGATAAATGATGATTAAACACATGCCTGAAATAATACGGGCTTTGGTAATGATAATATTTAGTTGCATGCTGTAGGTGTAAGCAAGGTAAATTTGCCAGTGGAGGCGAGGAGTGGACGGGCGCAGCCGGGGATCCAAAGGCCGGCGAGCGCCGGAAGAGCATTGTGCAGGGGCCAGGGGTCCCAAAGGATGGGGCCACTGAGCGGCAAGCATCAGAAGGAACACCGCCGGGTGCCAGGTGAGAGAGAGAAAGGAAATGTCGAGCAGACAGAGAGCGTCCAGCGTACACGCTAGCGCCGCCCGATCGCGCGCTGTTTTAGCAGCAAATGGGCTGAGCTCTGATTGGGCAGTTCATAAGAAAGTGCGGGAAACGCTGAGGGTCAACGCCCGCTGTTTGAACAGAGAAATTTTTGGATAGGTGGAGAAATTGTATCACTCCGCGAGGGAGATGTGAGAGGCCTTTGCAGCGTCGGGATTGGCTGATTAAAGTTTGGCGGCAAGATTGTCGCAAGAGCATCGTGGTGAGCGACGCAGTGCCGTGAAAGCGGACAGTCGCAAGGTTCGGTAGCTCTGAGATAGGGACTTAGATTCTGAATAATGTGCTGTGTATGATCTAGAGTCTGCAGCTACAGTAGGACATCAGCGTCCACGATAGGCATTGCATTGACTACTAGTATAATTGCAGTTGATTCCGCCTTATAGGCTGGCAGTCACCATTGAACGTAGTCAACCAGTGCACAGAGCTATCATACTGGTATTGCACGTTAGTACAAGACACACTGGGTTGCATCTTAAAGGTTGTTGAGCCAGTCTTGAAAGCGTTGTATAGCATTTAGAGGAAATATAGGGCTTGTGGTATTAGCAGTTTCTGAGTAGTTTATTCTGCTCAAGGTATTTGAGAGACATGTTTATTCAGCTGCAGTCGTCGCCCCAGCAGTATCGACGGAGCCAGCACGCTGGTAGACTGTATTGTAAAACTTGCAGCAGCGGCAGTAAAGTTCAGAAACAGTTGTTGGATCGTGTTCTTGCCATCCACTGAGCATCCGTGCAGTTCTGCTTACGATTCGTTATTGGTTATTTGTCTTTTTGCATGTTGTTTGGTTTGTTTCTTGGTGGTGCTGGTGTCCGAAGTACGTATTATTTCAGACACAAAAGAGATTATAGGAACACAATCAGATCACATTTACCATTTGCTTATCCAGGGGCATAATTAAATCTAACTTCGCATCAACTTAACATTAAGAGCTGAGAGCCAGTCTTACCAGTGTAGTATATCTAAGAACAGTGCACAATTTGTTTTCATCCATCATTTGTTCAATATGATCTAATTTCTATCGTGAGATAATTTACAACAAGTACAAGTTATTTACAATATCGCTTTGATTCAGTAGTTAGTGGTAGTTAGCCATCACTGTCACATTAATATATTTTATTCAATTTTAATATCGGTCACTACCCCAATACGAAATCGTCCACAGGCAGCCAACACAATCGAAGATTTTCGGCTCATAACGCTCCTAAATTCTGATTATAAAATAGCAGCAAAGTGCGTGGCTGCAAACATCAAAGTCGCACTCAAGAAAGCCATTAGCCCATGGCAAAAACTGTGCAGTGCTTGGCAGGAACATATTCGACGCCATCTGCACATATAGGGACATGATAGCCCACGCCGCAACAACTAGGAGACGCGCATCAGAAATCTCTGTGGATTAACACACGGCCTTCGACAGGATCAGTCACCGGTACCAACTAAAAACTATCGCACGCCTCAGATTCGGACAAAAATTCACAAGAACCATTAAGAACATTATTACAAATGCCACCTCGAAAATAACAATAAAAAGATGGATTTCCAAGTCTATACGATTAGGAAGATCCGTCAGGCAAGGGTGCCCTTTATCGATGCACAATAACCCAGGACCCTCTGTTAAGAAAACTAACAGCCGAGATCAGAGGCTACACACTAGGTAGAACAAACATCGCGTGTATGGCCTATGCCGATGACATGGGCATTTTCATTCAAAACGAATAAGAATTAGAAAAAAATCAGCCTATCATGGAATCCTTCGATAGAGCTTCAGGCGCCAAAACGAATCCGAGGAAGACAATGCTATTGTCGATAGGCAACGGCAGATTGCGAACAGTGAGGCAGTGGTACCGAGTGACAGACAACCATAGGGCAGTATGGATAGTTTCGAAGAGGAGGCACTTCAAGCGGCCGAACGGAAACCCGTGTGTTTTTACCGATACGTGGACGACACGTTTGTCATCTGGCCCCACGGACCCGATCATCTACAGACGTTTTTAGAACATCTAAATTCCGTTCACTACAACATACGGTTCACCATGGAGATCGAGAAGGAAGGGAAATTACCCTTTCCTGATGTACTCGTAGAGCAGAGATGAAATGGCACACTGGGTCATAGCGTGTACCGCAAGCCTACACATATGGACCTATATCTACATGCCTCGAGTTGCCACCATCCTGCACAACCCAACGGGATGCTCAACACACTGGTTCATGGGGCATACTCGATATCGGACGAACAAAGTCTGCACAAAGAACTCAAACACCTAGAAAATGAGTTTCACAGGAACGGATACAGCAAACGACAGATTCAGACAGCCCTCAGACGACGGAAACACTGCAGAAACCCAGATGAAGAACAGTCTAAAGATGAGGAAACAAGCCTATACCCTTCTACTGTATGCAGGCAACGCGACATCAAAAATTGGGAGACTGCTAAAACAACACAAAACTGACGTCTTCCGACCACCGTCCGAGATACGGGCCCTACTGGGGACAGTGAAAGACGGATTTGGCCTCAAGAAAGCGGGCGTATATAATATTCCATGTGGTTGCGGCAAATCCTACATCGGTCAAACAATCCGAACAGTCGAAGACCGCTGCAAAGAACACCAACGCCACACGCGCCTAGGCCAGCCCACCAAATCGGCACTGGCAGAACACTGCTTGGAAATTGGATACAACGCGAAATACGATGAGACCAAGATTCTGGCCCCTACCAGTTTCTACTGGGGCAGTATCTTCAAGGAGGCCATTGAAATTCGCATAACGGACAATCTCATAAACCGAAACACATGTTTTCAACTAAGCAAGGCATGGCAACCGTTACTTAACTCCATCGAGGAGTCAGGCCACAAGTGGACACAAGTGCCTTCTACGACGGCCGCAGAGGACACTCCAGGGATTCTGCGTCTTCCACCACCCGTTGCGGCGCCCTGGTGTTCGCGGACTTGGGTCGGCGCCCGCAAACGGATTGTCGGAGGCCGCAATCGAAGCGTCGGCGCAGGGAATCAAAGCCCCACTGACGGACATAAATAACACTGACAGCGAGCAGACAGACCATTCCATCAGAACCACCTGATGATGGCGGAAAGGTTATTCGCCGAAATATCGTGGGACTTCAACGATCGCATCCGGCTGAACACCCGAGAGCCCTGGAAACAACCATAGGGCACTCGGAGTAGAACTACAACAGTGCCCACTGAAAATGGCAGCACAAAACTGGCGCAGGGTCTTAAACACAAGAGGGCTCGTGAGGGCACACACGCTGTAACACCACAATAGGTGTGGTTACATGACTAAATGAGTGCCAAAACAAATCCCCATACTACCTGACATACAAAATTGTAAAATTAAATCAATCTTCATGCAACTAATTAATCTCTGCTCCAACAACTGCATCCCTGCAAAAACAATATGGGTCGATACATTTCTTTTCAGTCTTATGTGCACATCCTGTGTCCTGATTTACATTTCTCACCCTTCCTGAAAGTGTGTGGTCTACTGTGAATGAACTGAATGAAGTAGCAGACGAACCAGACAAGTGGTGGGTTTCTTAAACTTCTACCAACCTAAACGGTGTCGGTGGAAAGCAGAGAGCAGGAACAAGAGGGCTTGGCCAAAGACGAGCAAAGTTAAAACGTTTACGTAGCAGAGGTTGGTCATGGGCCTCCCCCTCCTTCAGAAGGTCTGTGTCGAACGAAGGACAAAGAGGTATTTGAATGTGTTAATAGTTTCTAATCTCATCAATTTCTTTTCCTAGTTGTTTTAGTATTACCATTTAGGTTATGGTTACAATTTTTGGTTCCATTAGTCAGTGGCACTATAAGATGATTTCCGCTAGGCGCGACCACGCGGTCTATAGACTCAAATCGTAGCCCAAGCCTTAACAATTTCAGCTTGCGGTATTATTTTATTTGTGGTGGACTTTTAAATTATCAGTAAAATTGTATCAAGTGTACATTTGGCAAAGAATGAGACAATTTAATTCGAAGCGCTTCACGCAAGGCTATGCAGCCACCCAAAATCCTGTTCTATGCCAACCACAAGGTACATACAATACTTCTTACAAAAATGATACCAACATTTTGTTTGGCATGTGTATTTAGTGCACGTGTGTGTGTGTGTGTGTGCGTGTGCGTGTGTGTGTCGAAACTGAGCAGTGACCACGTGCTCCCCAGATATCCCCACCCCACAGGACTCGCCAGCCTAAGGTGAACGTGAGGCCATAGTCTCGTTTATAAAAATGTATCAACAATGTTTTGTCTATCTATTAAATACAAAAGATTACAGTTATCATGCGAAAACTTAGCCAAAATAAACATTTCATCATTTGAAGCTATTTCCGTGTTCGTTTAATTTATTGTTTCCTGTACGGCAAAAAATAGTCACTTTTGTTTCATTGATAATCATGCTACTAAAATATGTAGTTCTTGGGACAAGTGTAGCTAACGGGACGTAGTGTTCTCTGACTGCCCCATAGTAAATCATTGCGTTATCCGTTGCGACCTTTTCAAATTCAGTATGTTAAGGGATTGTTTCCTAAATTTTAGATGGACCTAAACCTATATTCAAACAACGGGCCAAGTTAATCAGAGAAGCTACCGTTTAGTTACAACGCGAACAGATTGGTTGGTTGGTTTTTTTTGGGGGATGAGACCAAACAGCGAGGTCATCGGTCTCATCGGATTAGGGAAGGGCAGGGAAGGAAGTCGGCCGTGCCCTTTCAGAGGAACCATCCCAGCATTTGCCTGGAGCGATTTAGGGAAATCACGGAAAACCTAAATCAGGATGGCCGGACGCGGGATTGAACCGTCGTCCTCCCGAATGCGAGTCCAGTGTGCTAACCACTTCGCCACCTCGCTCGGTTCGCGAACAGAAACCTGACACTTAGCCATTAGTCTTTTCTGACATATTGCTCAACATCATTCTTCCTTCCCTTCCATAAATGTTTTTCTGCCACTCCCCAATTCATTGCCCTACATCCTCCACGGCCTGGCAAGACATGAAACTGCATTCCATGTAGTGTTTCCTCCTTCAGTATTGCTGGCACAACCACACTGGGTCCCAAATTAGTTTCTCTACACAACAATCCATCATGCATGCTGAACTGCTGCTGCCTGCAATATGGTTTGCATTTCTTGTTAGCACTCTGTGCAGTCCATCATCCCTCAAAGTCCTGATGTATTGCTTTCGTTATTAGAGTCCATGCAGGATAAGGTGGCCAATGCGCAGTGACCATATTTCTTCCAAAGCACTGGGCAAGTTCGTTCATTTGTTTGGAAGGGGAGACCAACATTGTTTGCCCACTTTAGGCAAGTGAGCAACACACTGCGATGACAGAATTGAGGCACATGCCATGCAATGTTTCTGAAATGATTTTACAGAAGCTATTTTGTAAAAAGATTTAATTTTAGTATTACTTATAGCTATATATGCTAGCTTCGTGATGATGTGCCCATCATTTTGTAATTGTCATAGTTATTGTGATATTTACATTTAAGTAAGACACTGCACGAAAATCAAAAAAGTTTGAAATTAAAAATAGTGGTTGGTATGATTTTTGCGTTTGGTGTATATTACATAATGTATTGCTGTGTATGAAATTTAGCTGGCATGTTGAAGTTTTCTTTAGACTAGGGATGGAGGTCTCTATCTGTCAGCTATCTCAAGAAAACTGATCTAATGTAACACACTCATTTGCATCTGCGATAATGCCAAAATAAAATATCAACAACATTCAACATATTTCATAAACATTTGAGATATCGAAACCTCCCAGATTTTAACTACTGCTTCATCTTTCTGGGACTCAGTTGTTAAGGAAGCTGTAGAAATACAACTAGCTGACAACCTGCTAAACCGTGACGAAGGATTTCATCTTGACAATGCTTGGAAACCGCTTATTTCACACCTTCGTTCGGAAAGAATTTCTGCATCTTCACTTCCGACAGATGTTACCACTTTTAAAGACTAATTATTTATTTACAAGCACAGTGGATTCGCAGTAGCACTATTTTGTTTGCACTCTGCGCTCATATGTTTATCTTTGCTATATACATCTTATCTTTGACTAGCGCAGTAGTGGCGACTTCGATATCTGACGCAAGCGCTTCCAATCCTCAGCAGCTTTGTATCACGTGACTCTCCGTATAAATAAGCACGCGCAAACGCCGCTCCGACCCCTGCAGCAATGCAGGACGTGGCCCCTATGGAAACCGACGATGTGACGCCACAGTCGCCACACTCCGTCAAGGCAGCTGCAAGCAAGGGTGCTGTGGCAGCGACCGACTCCTCCCATGTCGAGAAGTCTACCGCCAAGAAGTCACGGCTACGGAAAATGAAAATACCAGATCCGCACGAGCTGCAGCCGTTCCTTAAGAACATTGCGGCGTCGATACAGTACGGGTCATACCCATTCGAGCAACCGTACCCACTCTCCACACCAGGTGCTAGCCCGCCCCCCCCCCCTCCCCCATCGCCCCCACCGCTTTAGCAAGTATGAGCTCAAGTGGCTAAATTTCATGACCAAGGAGGAGATAACCCTAATTGACAAATACCCCATCTTTACGCCAGACGAATGGCAATTACTCGCAGGGCTAGCAGAAATACACGTGACGGGCCAGGTGCCTTCCTATGTCTGGAACCTACGTAGCAAAGACTGGAGAGAGTAACATCACAACTCGGCGTGAGTTATTAGAGCCTACCGGCCAGCCAATTAGGCCGTTCGTTTTCAGCGTCTCTTACTGTTCCTCTGACTACCCTTTAATCTTTCTTTTATTATTTAAAAAAAAAAAAAAAAACCACCAGCACAAAAGTCAAGTAGCAAAAACACCCACCATGGCATCCCACATTTTCACCACATCATTTAAGAAGGTGAAGCGCACAAAGCGCTAGTACTTCGCCCCCAGCAGAGGGTTCAGCCCTCGGTCTTGTGCGTCTGCGTCTGCTGCTATGAACTCACGCACTCCGCTTGTCGACTCGCTGCGGCTCACATCGTTACCGTCGTTCGCGCACGCCATTGTTCCATCCACAAGTCATGGCAGGACGCAAGGGCAACAAGTTGGCAGCCGCGCTGGATCTCATCATCAATCCTTTGGGGAGCGCCCGCGGCCGCAGATGACAGCAGAAGCCGAAGCGCAAGCAGCGATCACTGGAACGTGTCCAGTGCTACAAGTGCCAGCAGCTGGGGCATGTGGCGGGTGTGTGCCGCAACGCAGTCGCGCGTTTGAAATGCGCGGCGGCACACGACACCCGTAACTGCCCCAAACCACGCGGAGCAGCCAGCAGATGCGCAAACTGCGGCGGTCCTCACGCCGCCAACTCGCGTAGCTGTAGCTACCTTCGGCAGCGCTCCACACCAAGTTCTGAGGTGCCTGCCGCCACGTCGGCCGCACTGCCTCCCCTTCTCCGGCGAGGGGCGCGCTTCGTGCCGCGTCGAAGCGGCCACTGACCGAGCGCTGGCCAACTTACGAGCAGCCTTTGCGGCCGAAAGGGTCGCAATGAAGGATGAACTCGTGGCTGTCCACAGACAGCCTCAACAGCTGCGGCAGGAGCTTCTCGAGAAGGCGCCGCCTGTCCCTGCTGCCGCCGCCCCTGTCAGGCGGCCAGTGGGGGTAGACGCCGCCACCCAGACGTACACCGACTCGCCCCCTGCAGCAATGCAGGCGGCGTCTCGCATGGAAGTCGACGTCGGGACGCCTTCGCTGTCTTCTCCCCTGGAGACAGACGTGGAAGAATCATACGAGGAAGAGATGCCGACCGCTTCTTCGCAAGTTGAAGAAGCGGAAACCGACGAAGGGCTGCCCCTCCCGCTTCCAGACGAGCGGAGCGTGCAGCCCTTCCTGAAGAAGATCGTGACGTCGCTGAAGGACGGGACGTACCCTCACGGGGACAACTCGTACCCCTTCACGCCGGCGCACGCGAAGCCACCACTCCCTCACGAACCGCACGACCTTACGCACATGCGTTGCATGTTGCGTGAGGCGGTGACGAGGAAGGAGCTGATATTGCTGAACAGCCGCCCCATCTCCACCCCTTCGGACTGGGACCACATCTCCCAGGCCACAGAGAAGTGGGTGAAGGACGAGTGGCGCTCCGGCAGGCGTCAGCCTGCCCCAGAACATCAAGCAGCCATCAACTACTTCGCTAGTTTAAACACAGCGGGGTAGCCAGAGGTCCATCCCAACGAGAGGCCACATATGACAACAGAGCTGATACAGGAGGAATAGCAGCACTGCTGCTTAGCCTCCCCCCCTCTCCGCACAGAGGATGTCTACATCTACATCTACATTGATACTCCGCAAGCCACCCAACGGTGTGTGGCGGAGGGCACTTTACGTGCCACTGTCATTACCTCCCTTTCCTGTTCCAGTCGCGTATGGTTCGCGGGAAGAACGACTGTCTGAAAGCCTCCGTGCGCGCTCTAATCTCTCTAATTTTACATTCGTGATCTCCTCGGGAGGTACAAGTAGGGGCAAGCAATATATTCGATACCTCATCCAGAAACGCACCCTCTCGAAACCTGGCGAGCAAGCTACACCGCGATGCAGAGCGCCTCTCTTGCAGAGTCTGCCACTTGAGTTTGCTACACATCTCCGTAACGCTATCACGCTTACCAAATAACCCTGTGACGAAACGCCCCGCTCTTCTTTGGATCTTCTCTATCTCCTCCGTCAACCCTACCTGGTACGGATCCCACAATGATGAGCAATACTCAAGTATAGGTCGAACGAGTGTTTTGTAAGCCACCTCCTTTGTTGATGGACTACATTTTCAGTGATTTTAGCGAGACGAGATGAGACGAGGTTATGAACTCAGTCTCTGACTCGCCTTGAACATGGCTGGGAGGTTTCTAGCCGAAATATCGCAAGAAGAATTGTCGCTGTCACGAGTGCACGCCCGAAAGATGATAAAACACTGCCACACCACTCACAAATGAAAAAGGACTGCTCGTGGACGACCTCTGGGAGATCATAAACACAATTCGTACCCTCGAGCAGGACTCAAATATCATCACAACAATATTTAACACAGCAAACGCGCTCCGTCAAACATCGGACAGGACGGAAAAACACACATAATCCTACAGGGTCCGCTTAGTGCGTTCATGTAAAGATGGCGCAACGAGGCAGACAAAACGCTGACACAACACTTTGCATCTGGAATGCAAAACGGCATCAGAAACAAGAAAACGGAACTACAGACGTTCATATCGGACTACAATGTGGACGTCCTGTTAGTCTCCGAAACACACCTCCGGCCCTACGATACTTTTAAACTGCGGAACATGTCGTGTTACCGCACCGACAGGCAAAACCAACGAGGAGGCGGTACGGCCGTGTTCCTAAAACGGACAATTCCGCACGATGTGGTGATCGCACCTCCGGTGCAGGACATCGAGGTCACCCTGGTTACCATACACACGGAAAAGGGAAATTGACGGTCGGGACAGCATACCTAGCCCCAAACCGGCAGCTGCTGGAAGAAGACCTCAGAGTGATCTTCGACAGGCACCAAAGGGTGGCACTGGGCGGGGACCTAAACGCTAAAAATCCAGCGTGGAACTCCCGCACAACGAACCCGAAAGGAACAAAACTCCTGCAACTGGAGGACGCGTACCACTACATCGTCCGCGGCCCAGACGACGCGACACATCCCAGTCATAGCCGGGCACAGACCGGACGTCCTGCTGGCGAAAAACATCGGAGACGACGTCACGATAGATGCGATCCAGGACCTAACGTCTGACCACAACCCGGTACTAGTCAGGCTCCGCAGGATGAACTCTGTCCCGGACGTCCCGAGAAAAGTGATACAGATGAACTCGGAACAGTATCGCAGGGTCCTCACAGACACAATAAACCCAACACTGGACCCGTCGTCAGAGGAAAAGCTGGACGATGCTGTCGAATACCTGACATCCAAAATACAGGCAGCCATAAAGCAGACCAGGACAACTACAATACTACCGAAAAGACACGAAACAGAACTACCCCCGCTACTGAGGGAGCTCCGATGCCTGAAAAACAGGCACAGAAAACTGTGGCAAAGAAGCAGGGACCCGCGGGTGCGGAGAGAAATGAACAGACTGTCTCGTGAACTCGAGAAGCGTCTGAAAGAATGGCGCTCAGAAACCTGGGAAGACAGGATGGAGACGACCTGCCTCCAAACCCAGGACGAGTGGCAACTGGTCAAAAACATTCGACAGCAGCGTCCAGCCCAAAGGGCAATGCTAGGACCCCAGGGAATCGTGTTTGATGCCTTGTCGAAAGCCGAACTGTTTGCGGACACGTACGAGGAGCAAAACACAACACCACAGATCGACCTCACAGCCGCTGAGCAGCTTGAGGAAGAGAATATCACACCAGCAGTTCAAAATCTCCGAGACACACCGACACAAACAGCACCAGAACTCACAACACCGACACAAATAAAGAAAATAATAGCCTGCAGAAAGGGCAGATCCGCACCAGGACTAGACAACATTTCAAACATACACCTCACGAACCTCTCTAGGAAACCACTAGTCCTGCTAACACGCACAATAAATAGCTGCATGCTGCTACAAAATTTCCCTGCGGCCAGGAAGGCAGCAAAAGTTATTACAATCCCAAGGCAGGGAAAGACCCAAAACTACCGGCGAACCATCGCCCAATCAACCTACTCTCCACAATGGGGAAAACGCTTGAAAGAGTAGTTTTGGACAGGATCAACAAATGTCTAATAGACGATGAAACCATCAGACCGGAACAATTCGGGTTCCAGAAAAAGGTCTCTGCAGAGCTACAAGTCCTTCGACTAACAGAACACATCACACACAATTTCAACTCTACAAATTCAACAGCAGCAGTATTCCTCGACTGGGAAAAGGCTTACGACAAGGTTTGGCACGACAACCTGACCTTCGAGATACACCACAACACAACGATCCTCGATGTGTACACAAAATTGATAGACAGCTTTCTGACAGACCGGACGTTCCTTGTTGAGGCATCCCCCAGGGGTCGGTATTATCACCCACACTCTTCAACATATATGCAAACGACATCCCCGTGTCACTGCAAGCCAGGATAGTCCAATTTGCGGATGACACAGCCTTCTACACGAGTGGCAGGCAGCACCACTCAAACATAGAACGCCTCCAAAGGCAGCTAGACATGGTAGAAGACTGGTGTAGGGGAAACAAAATGACATTAAACGCAGACAAAACTACAGCTGTCTACTTCACAAGAAAGCGGCCGGTACTCAGAAACCGGCTATCTCTAAACGCCCAGCAATTACCGTGGAGAGACTCCGTGAAATACCTGGGTGTAACACTAGACAAAAAAAATGCTTTTTCACCTCCACATGGGGGAAAAGAGGAAGAGAGGTATAAACCTCGCAAAACCCTCCTGCCCTTCTTCCTCAGCAGGGAGATGTGGATGGAAACAAAGAGAACACTATACAAGACAACAGTCCTCCCAGCACTAACGTACGGGTGTTCTGCGTGGGGAATCACGTGCCAGACCAACCACAAAAAGTTGCAAAGGGTGCAAAACAAGGTACTAAGGTGGATTCTGGACGCCCCACCACGGACACTCGTACGCGAGCTCCACGAAACAGTGGAAATCGATGTTATAAGATTAGTAAACACACTATTTGACAAATTAGACACACTAAGAGAAAACTGTAGACAACTCAGGGGCACAGGTACTGTGATACCCCGAACATGGCGCAGGCAGAGAGTAGCACGCCAAATCATACAAGACCCCGTAGATTAGTAAGCAATAGTGAATAGCCTAATAGTTTAATAAGATTTTTTTTCTAGCTTAGTCCAGTAGCACTCCCCTTAACATAATATACCCTTGTTAGTGTCCTTGAAAATCCTTGCTCCCTTGTTGGCAACCAATAGGGAACAGATAAATGTTTAATTTGTCTAGCTGATTGTGCTCCCTTGTTGAAACCCAATAGTGTTAGATAAATGTGTAAATTGAGATACCCTTGGTTTACCGCTTTTGCACCCAAGCAACTTAGCGTAGGACCCAAACTAATCTAAGATGTATTGACTAAGCCCACTCCCCCCCCCCCCCCCCTCTCCCACTATCTGTCGGCTGTGCGACCACCCTTAGCTACATAGAGTAAACTAGAGTAAACCACACTGGACTAAATGGTTTGAGAGTAAATGTTAAAGTGAGACGCAGACCTGCTGCAGACCAACGAATGTACGACGCCCGTACCCAGCGGGCAAGCGGCGGGAAACAACGAGCACACCGGCCGCCACGGAACGACGACATCTCGCCGAGCGGCCGACTGGCGCAACTGTACAAAAGGAAAGCAGTCGGAAGCAGCACCCACTGCACAGAACCCAACAACCCTGAACCCACGCCCCATAAATCGAGGATGGTCGGGGGCCGCATGGTCTTATTGTTACCGACCATGTCCTCCAAAGCGCACGATTTGTTTTTGTCAATAAAAATATAATCACAGAGAATTAAAAAAAAAAAAAGAAACACAACACACAAGTACACGTAGATTCGGCGAAGCCGAAGGAACTGTAAACACCACGTGACACACACAATAAATAAAAAAAAATAAAAAAATGTTGTGTCCCACATAGAGCGAATGTAGGCGAGATTCCTCTGGAATAGCCAGAGGAGGTAGGGACACGGATAGCACAGGGCAACCTGAGGCACGAGGGCCTCCTCCCCGGGCGGAAGTCCAACCGATGGACATCCCCCTGGGCGAGGTACGTCCGCGCGCCTCCAGAAAAGATTCAAACCGTAGGGCAAATTCAGTTTCCGCGGACAGGGCTAGGTCTGAGTCTGTGAACCCCCATTCTTCCCGCCGAAACCCCGATTCGACGAGACAAGATCACCCACACACGTCGCTGGAACGCCGCGGCAACATGACACAATCCGGCCAGCGAAACACAGCACGCCAAATCCACTGCAAACAGAGACGACAAGATGGCCGCCAAGCACCGGCAGGAGCTAGCGCGCCACAACATTACCGACAATGACGCTCCATACAATTCAGACAGCGACGACTCTGTAACGAACGCAGGCAAACCCAAATTCTCAAGCGACGAGGAAATGGAATTCGACGATGGCCAGGGCGAATTCCAGCGAGCCAGGAAAACTCTCAAGAGAAAAAACTCATCAGAATCAGAAGCGCCGAACAAGTTCACCGTCCCAACGGCGAACAGATACGACGCGCTGAACGACAATACCACCAATCTGGACGTCGCAAACAACACAACAGCGGGCCCCCCACCCCAACAGCAGACCACAACCACAGTGGCACAACGAGCGGTCCCAAAAAGACCACGCGTTCCGCCGATAACAATCGAGTGTCCAGGGCATTACCTAACACTGAACAAGACCCTCAAGCAGTACATGGAAGGCCCCATCAAAGCTATTTATAAAGGAAAATCGATCAAATATCACTTTGATTCGATAAAGGACCAACGCACAGCGCTGCAATTCTTCAACCACCACAGAATCGGCAACTTTACTCACCAACCACAGGCCGACAGACAATTGGAAGTGGTCATAAAAGGCCTACCGAACACTGTAAAAGAACAAGACATCGAAGAAGAACTACAACTTCACAACGTCCAATATACATCAATACAAAAAGAGGGATGACAACACGAAGGAGTTACGTCCAATGGATGTCTTCTGTGTCACACTGGAGAAAAAGCCAGAAAACGAAGCAATATACAACACGAGATATTTACTCGACACAAAAGTCACGGTAGAATCGTACAAGAGCAAAGAAGGGCCCCCACTGTGTAAAAAGTGCCAGGGGTTCTTCCATACATCGAACTACTGCAACATGCCGACGCGCTGCGTCAGATGTGGCGACGACCACAGAGCATTCCAGTGCCAACTATCGGAAGAGCGAAAGAGGGAACCCTTCACTGCGTAAATTGCAATAAAGATGGCCACCCAGCTTCATTCAGAGGCTGTGAAGAATATCAAAAGGCAATTGAAGCATACATTAAACAGCGACCACAAAGACAAACGCCAGCACCCGGACCCACAATTCGACCAACGGCAATGCCCACACCAGCAGAAGCCAGCCGAATGGGGCAACACTGCCACCGCAAACCAACAGCGCCACAGCCACCGCCAACAACAGCGGCTTAGAATCAATCCTAAGCTTTGTCAACCAGCTAAAAACACTATGGGACAAAGTCCAGGCCTCAAACATACAACAACAAATAACAACCCTCATCAACAACTTTACACAAGCACCGGACATAATGTGCAAGATTACAACCGTCACTGGAGGAGTGATGACTATCTTTGGTACCTTCAATGGATTTTAGGCCACCAAAGAAGAAACACCTCCGATTTTGCAACTTCAATGCAAATGGAATTGCCAACAAAAGGGAACTACTTAATGAATTCATTGAAGAGCAGAAGATAGACGTCCTTCTCGTCAGTGAAACCCACCTACACCAAAATGCAACCCTAAACCTCCGCAACATGATATGCCATAGGACAGACAGAATCAACAGGAGGGGAGGAGGCACTGCCATATACATCCGTCCCCACATCACTCACCACCCTGAAATCACGCCACCGATGCACTCACTTGAGGCCACAATTGTGCAAATAGAAACGGCGCAAGGCAAAATAGCCCTAGTAGCTGCGTACCTCAGCCCCAGAGCGGAATACAATGAACAAGATCTCACGTGAATATTCGACAACCACGAACGGGTCCTCCTATGTGGAGACCTTAACGCGAAAAACGAAGCCTGGAATAGCAGAAGGAGCAACGCAAGAGGTGACAAACTCCATGATCTACAAGGTCGCCTTAACGCAGCAATAACAGCCCCGAAAGACATAACCTACATCCCTTTCAACAGCCTCCACCGGCCTGACGTACTTGACATCTGCATTACTAAGAACCTAGATCCAGAACTGAACCTGCAAGTACGAAACGCACTAACATCGGACCATCTTCCGGTAATAGGCCACATCGGTGATGCAATGGAACCCCCACGACCACGGCAAACCATCAACGTCGACTGGGCACAACATGAACGGTGGCTCAACACAGAACAACAAATAGAAGAAGCCATTACCACTATCACAGACAAGATAACCACAGCCTACAAACGAGCGTCCAGCAAAACCACGTTCCTAGAGATCAAATACAACACACTTCCACCACTAATTCAGGACCTAAAATACCTGAAGAACCAGGAACGTCGCAGATGGATCCGCACCAGAGACCCGCAAGCAAAGAGGGAAGTAAATAGGCTCACACGGGAAATCCACTAACGAGCAAAAGAGTGGAAGGCAGAGGTCTGGGAGGACCGATGTCGGCACTTCAACTGCGCCTGCGAGACGACTGGAAACTCAAAGAATCTACGGACACCAAAACAACACTAACCGGCCCTCAGGGACCAAAATAACATGGTATTTGATGATCTTAGGCAGGCTGAACTATTTGCTTCCACATACGAATTACAAAACAGAGTGGAGCAGAGAGCAGCACAACTGCCTGACGAAGAAGAGTTCAACAGAAGAATCCGAACAACAATTCAACAAATAAGGTCAAACCCAATTAACGACGCAGCAGAATTAGCAACCATCGCTGAAGTCCGGACGATTATACGGCGACTTAACGACAATTCCGCGCCTGGACCAGACAAGGTGTCCAATGAACAATTCAAACACCTGCCGCGCAAACCGCTCGTACTGTTCACCCGTATAATAAACGCATGCCTCCAAAAAAGTCACTTCCCTGACGCGTGGAAAGTGTGCAAAATCGTTCCCATCCCGAAGAAAGGCAAGGACCTTACAAAACGGGAAAACCACCACCCTATAAGCCTGCTGCCAACGATGCCCAAAGTGCTGGAACGAGTAATACTTCCACGAATCAGGCAACCTCTTCTAGACAACCACGTCATACGCAGGGAGCAGTTCGCCTACCAAGAAACCCTGTCAGCGGAACTGCAACTCCTCAGGATAACGGAATTCATCACAAAAAACATGAACCTCTCCAGATTCACGGCGGCAATCCTTCTGGACGTGGAAAAAGCCTATGACAAAGTATAGAGAGATAAACTCATAGTGAAACTATATGAGGACACGGATCTCCCCCGCTGCTACCTTAAACTCATATATGATTACCTGACAAACAGAAGATGTTTTGTGGGTGGCCATAAACGGGAAAAGATCAGAAATAAAAACCCTCCATGAGGGCATCCCACAAGGATAAGTCATCTCCCCCACACTGTTCACAGTGTACGTAAATGACCTGCCAGCGACCCAGGACACAGTACTGGCCCAGTTCGCCGACGACACGGCCCTACTGGCCAGCAACAGAAGGTTGGACACCACGATCCGGAAGCTGCAAGAGCAAGTCGACCTAACCGAAACATGGGCGAGACTCAACTGGATCAAAATAAATGCGTCAAAAACTGAGGCCATCCTATTTACCAGACGGCGCCCGGAACTCCATGACAGAATAGAAATTAACGGAGAGCGGGTCCCGTGGAGACAAACAGTCCGCTATCTAGGTGTCACCCTAGACAGCAAAATGATCTTCAAGACGCAAGTGGAAGACAAGAAAACTAAGACCACCAAAGCCATCCATGCCCTATACCCCATCTTGGCCAGCAAGGATATGCTGCCAGCAACGAAACTGAAAATATACAAAGCGACCATACTACCGGCCATGTTATATGGATGTTCCTCCTGGGCCGTCCCGACGTGCTAGACATCGCGATCGTGAAAGGGGCAGCACACATTGCGATCGCGACCACTCGCTGTGCCTGTCTTCCGATCACCTGCCAGTGACCTTTGACCTGGACACAGACGGAATGGCACCACCTGAGCATCGCAGCGCCCGCCTCAACACCGACTGGGCGCACTTTCAGCAGCACCTGGCAGAGACGGTCACAGCCACACCTGACCCTGACGAGGAGGGGGTAGATGCAGCACTAGCAGCATTCACCCACTACACACTCGCGGCGGCAGATGCAGCAGCGCCGCGAGGACCGCGGAAGCCGAAGGAGAACTCCGAGCAGCTTCCGCCGGACGTCCTGGAGTCGATCCGAGTGAAGTGGCAGATCACGCGAAATCCCGCCACCAAGCGGCTGCTAAACCGCCTGCGCCGGGAGATTTCGGCGGCCGTCGGCCACCACCGAAATCGGGACTGCGCTGGCAAAATAGCCACGCTCAGGATCGACGACGGAAGCGCCTGGGCCACGACCGGGAGCTTTCTGCGCAAGGGGCAGCGCATCCCGCTGCTACAAGTTGGTCGTGACGTCGCTGCAGAGCCAGACATGAAGGCCAGCGTGCTTGCGGACACCTTCGCGGATAACTTCACAACAGTGGACGACGTGGTCGATGACACTATCCAGAAGGTGCAAGAGCGTCTTCCGCTGTACCTAAACCAACAGGAGGCGGACGACGTCATTGAACCAACCACTGAGGAAGAAGTGCAACACCACCTCGACTTCCTACAGCCCAGGAAGGCACGGGGATACGACAAGATCGACAACGCACTGCTCAAGAAGCTGCCACCGGAAGCAGTGCGCGTTGTCACGGCGATCTTCAACGCCATCCTTCGCACAGGCGCCTACTCCGATGCGTGGAAACACGCAGAGGTGGTCGCCATTCCGAAGGCTGGCAAGGACCCCAGGCTGGCGCAGAACTATCACCCGACAAGCCTCCTGCCTTCCCTCTCGAAGACCTTCGAGAGGATATTCGCCAAACGGCTGCAGCGCCACGCCAGAGAAGAAGGCCTGCTTCCTGACGAGCACTTTGGCTTCCGCAGTGGGCATTCGACTCAGCATCAGCTACTGCGACTGGTGGATCAGGCGATGGGGGCCCTGGAGCGTCGCGAGTACCTTGGGGCGGTACTCCTCGACGTCTCCAAGGCCTCTGATAGCGTGTGGCACGACGGCCTCCTGTACAAGCTGCTGGTACAGGGGGTACCCGTGTCGCACGTCCGTCGTCTCCAGTCCTACCTGCGAGGGCGCACGTTCCTTGTGCGTGCCGACGGTGGCGTGTCAACGGAGCGCCAGATCCGTGCTGGAGTGCCGCAGGGGTCCGTCCTTGGCCCCCTGCTGTACTCCCTCTTCACTGCCGACGTCCCGAAGACGACGCCGAGAGTTCTTCTGGCGCTCTACGCCGACGATACCGCGGAGCTGATGCGCCGCCGCCCGCAGCTCGCCTGCAACGAGATCGGAGCATGGGCCACCAAATGGCGGCTCAAGTTCAACGCCGGGAAGAGCCAGGCAGTGGTGCTTACGCGCCGCCGCATACCCGACGCTCTGCCACAAGTACGAGAGCAGTTCAATAAGTAATGCAACATTTTTTTTTCTCGGCCAATTTTGGTTGAAAAAACCGAAAATTTCTTGTGGAATATTTTCAAACATTCCCACTTCGTCTCGTATAGTTTCATTGACTTCCGACAGGTGGCAGCGCTGTACGGAGCTGTTAAAATGGCGTCTGTAACGGATGTGCGTTGCAAACAACGGGCAGTGATCGAGTTTCTTTTGGCGGAAAACCAGGGCATCTCAGATATTCATAGGCGCTTGCAGAATGTCTACGGTGATCTGGCAGTGGACAAAAGCACGGTGAGTCGTTGGGGAAAGCGTGTGTCATCATCGCCGCAAGGTCAAGCAAGACTGTCTGATCTCCCGCGTGCGGGCCGGCCGTGCACAGCTGTGACTCCTGCAATGGCGGAGCGTGCGAACACACTCGTTCGAGATGATCGACGGATCACCATCAAACAACTCAGTGCTCAACTTGACATCTCTGTTGGTAGTGCTGTCACAATTGTTCACCAGTTGGGATATTCAAAGGTTTGTTCCCGCTGGGTCCCTCGTTGTCTAACCGAACACCATAAAGAGCAAAGGAGAACCATCTGTGCGGAATTGCTTGCTCGTCATGTGGCTGAGGGTGAAAATTTCTTGTCAAAGATTGTTACAGGCGATGAAACATGGGTTCATCACTTCGAACCTGAAACAAAACGGCAATCAATGGAGTGGCGCCACACCCACTCCCCTACCAAGAAAAAGTTTAAAGCCATACCCTCAGCCGGTAAAGTCATGGTTACAGTCTTCTGGGACGCTGAAGGGGTTATTCTGTTCGATGTCCTTCCCCATGGTCAAACGATCAACTCTGAAGTGTATTGTGCTACTCTTCAGAAATTGAAGAAACGACTTCAGCGTGTTCCTAGGCACAAAAATCTGAACGAACTTCTCCTTCTTCATGACAACGCAAGACCTCACACAAGTCTTCGCACCCGAGAGGAGCTCATAAAACTTCAGTGGACTGTTCTTCCTCATGCACCCTACAGCCCCGATCTCGCACCGTCGGATTTCCATATGTTTGGCCCAATGAAGGACGCAATCCGTGGGAGGCACTACGCGGATGATGAAGAAGTTATTGATGCAGTACGACCTTGGCTCCGACATCGACCAGTGGAATGGTACCGTGCAGGCATACAGGCCCTCATTTCAAGGTGGCGTAAGGCCGTAGCATTGAATGGAGGTTACGTTGAAAAATAGTGTTGTGTAGCTAAAAGATTGGGGAATAACCTGCTGTATTTCAATGCTGAATAAAACAACCCGTTTCAGAAAAAAATGTGTTGCATTACTTATTGAACTGCCCTCGTACGTATCATGGGAGGCCCCATCCCGTGGTCGCGTACTGGAACATACCTCGGCGTCACCCAGGATCGACGCCTGACACCTGGGGTCCCCATATCAGGGAGCTGAGGGGCCGAGCGCTCGAACGGATGCGCTCGCTGAACCCCCTCCTCAACCCCACGACACTGCGGCCTCACGCTCTATCTAGCACTGATCAGGCCGGTGCTAGAGTATGCGGCCGTGGTGTGGGGAAACGCTGCAGATACACACCTCCAGACGCTGCAACGAGTGCAAAACAAAGCCCTTTGGCTGGCGCTCCACCTGCCAAGGGATTACGACTCTCGTCTGCTACATGGCATCAAGGGAGTTCCGATGCTGAAGCGCCGCTTCCGCGCGCTCGCAATGAACTTCTAGGAGTCGGCGAGGACGTCAAGAAACCCGCTGGTCAGTGGACTGGGAAACCAAATCCACTGGCGTCCAGCGACCAGATGGCCGGATCTGCTTCTGGAATAATTTTCGTGCAGCCAGAGAAGATGAACAGCACTAGTGACAATGAGAAGACGAACCACAAAGAGAGGACCAAACAACAAAAGTGAATCTACGATGCAGGAACAGCAGTTGAACTGGTTAATCTGCTCCAATCGCGCAGTGAATTGCAAGCAAGCAAGCAACGAGGTCGTGAGTGCACACCAGAGGACCAGCGTAAAGAGGAGGCCACATCATCAGGAGGCGGCAGTAGTAGCAGCACGCCAGCCGCCCCTTGACACTCAGCTGCGCCCAGACAAGGCGCTGCACCCGCAGTGCAAGCAGAAACGCTGGCTGCAGCCGTCTCTGCGCTCTCTGTGGCGATCGACGAGGTCGCGCACCTTGCCGACACGCTGCAGCGTGTTGCCGAGGCAGTGCTGACAGCCACACCAGCGGCCGCCAAAGAGTCGCTGCAGTGAGATGCTCCCTGCGCCGTCCGCGCCGGGAGAAGTACAGTCGCCTCGTCCTGGACCAGCACAGTTACATTCGGAGTTAGCATGCCGTGCGAGCAGGACCACGCTACTCAGGCACAGGGTGCGGCGGATCGCTGCCCAGCGGGACTGGCACGGGCGGCCGAGTCAGCCCCATCGGCGGCCCCATCAGGCCCCCCACGTACGACGACCCTGCAAATAGACACGGACGGCACTGAATGCCCACTCACAGCGGAGCAGGTGCTAAGTCATGATGAGTCTACGGACGCCACATGACTATCCGCAGCGCGCTTCTGATGAGCGAGCAGAGCGCAGAATGCGGAAATACCTCGTGTCAATCGGCTGCGTGGCCAGAGAAGAGGTAAGAGTGCCGTCGGGAGAGCCGCCAGGCATGTTGGCAGAAGACGACACTGTTCTGCCAGGGGCGGCCCCGATGGGTCGTGCTCCACCAGTCCCAGTCAGAGAAGAAACTGGTGCACTGCTGGTTGCTACCCTGGTCTCATCCGGTCAAGAGGCCACAACAGCATCGGGCAGAGTCACGCCAGGCGTGACGAAAGAGGACGTCACTGCTCTGCCGGTCGATACCGCCTCCCGTAATAAGGAGGACACGCTAGAGGCCAGCCTTGGCGATCTGCTGGAGGCAGAAGCCATGGACACGTCACAGCCCTCCAGGAAGACGCCTGCTGCAATGGTGGAGGGCGACTCCTCCACAATTTTTGATTCTTTCAACCAGGGGAGTCAAGAAGAAGATCCCAGAAGCTCCTGCCTCCACTAAGGCAGACCTGGTGACAGACGACGGCTTCGTTGTCCCAAAGCAGCGGCACACTGCTCGGGCCAAACGGCTCGAGGCAGTGCAGCCGCTACCGACAACGAACTCATTCGTCGACGTTGCGGACGAGCCAGAGGCCATGGATGCTTCTGAGGCACCCAAGAGGCGGGCAACTGCCCCCCCCCCCCCCCCACCGATCACTGTGTCGTGGAAGGACACCTACAAGTCCTTGCTCGATAAATTCCAGGCAGTAACGACCTCTGCCAAGATTACGTGTGTCGGTCGACACTTGTACCGAGTCTCGATCGGCACAATGGAAGAATATCGAGCCACCCACAACGCGGAGCCGGTGAAGCAGCTGAAGGTTGTCTTCCGCCACATCCCTCTGCGGATGGAGACCGCGCACCTGAAGGACAAGCTAGCAGGACTGGGCTACATGGCTAGCTCGTTCACAATTATGACGTCTCGAAGGACGAGGCGGGACATGCTGCTGCTCTCGGTTGTCCTCCCGGAAAATTTCGAGAACAGGAAAATTTTCCAGTTACAGATGGTGGCCCAGATCGGAGTGGAGGTGGAGCCACTCAAGGCCAAAGGGAGGCGCGCCCAGTGCTTCTCCTACCAGGGCCTTGATCACGTGGCGCGCTACTGCTCGATGCCAGCCCGACGTGTCAAGTGCGCCGACTCCCACCAGAGTGGGGACTGCACTAAGAAAGGAGAGGAGGCGCCAAAGTGCTGCAACTGTAGCGAGCGACATGTGGCCAGCTACAGAGGCTGTGCGGCCTTCGGACGTCGCCCACGGCAGCGAGGACGGGCTGCACCTGCACGAAACGTGCAACCCGGCACCAGCTTCGCCTCTGCCACCAAGGGGGAGTCCGCTGTCGCCCCCAAGGGGCGGAAAGTGGCTTTCCCGCCGCTACGACACGAGGACTCAACTGACTCCTCGACAGTCACCACTGCGCCTGGCCAGACAGCCCACCCGGCTGCCACCCAGGACGACCACCACAAGGAAGGGCGGCAAATTGCTCGTCCTCCTCCCCCCCCCCCCCCCACTGCCACCCCTCAGGCTGCCAGGCGTGCGGCTCCGCGAACGGACGTGGCTGCAATGCCGCACCCTGCCGCCTCCGCACCCGCAACTGTGGCAGCACCCGCGCCATCACCAGAACTGGAAGCAGCAGGCTTGGGAGCACTGCTGAGCTCTCTCTCTGCCCTGCTCCAGCAACTGCCGGTGCTCGTCACCACAGTGACGGGGGACCTCCAGGCCGCTACCGTCGCCACGAGGCCGCAGCACGAATAACGCCCTTATCCACGGTCTGACCATCTGCGGCTTCAACGCCAACAGCCTGTTCCCACAATAGTTCATGCAGGACGAGGCCGTCGACCTGTTCTTGGTCTGCGAAACTCACCTTAAGCCAGGAGTCTATGTGTGGGTAGTAAACTATGTTTGCTACCGGAATGACAGGCCGACGGCAGGCGAGGGCACCCCCATCTACGTCCGCGCCTCACTCCTACTCCTGGACATGGTCGCCCTGGAAGCTACCGGGGTGACTGTCACCACGGCTGCGAGGCAGATAACCTTCGTGGCCGCCTACAGGCCGCCCCGAGGGCACCCCCATGAGGCGGACGTCGACGCGCTGCTGACGTTTGGGAGGAGGGTCTTCACTGCAGTTGACTTCAATGCAAAGCAACCGGAATGGAACTCCCACCTCACGAATGTCAGTGCCTGCCCGACTTCTTCATCGGAATGGCGCCCTGGTCCTGGGCCCGCATGAACACACCATCTTTCCGGCCAGGGGATGGTCGGACGTGCCAGTCATGCCAGTCATCAAAGGCATCGGGCACCACGTGGTGTGCGATGTCATCAGACCACCTGCCAATGGTCTTTGAAATCGACATCTCCAGAGCCACGCTCCCGCCAAGGCGCCAGACATACCAGCGCATGGACCACGACTGGTTCCAGGACACCGTCCTGGAATCGCTGGCGGACTCCCCCGACCCCGCTGCAGTGGGGGCGGTTGCTGCCCTGCAATTCTTCACCCGTCAGCTGCTGCAAGCAGCCGACGAAGCTTCCCTCCCGCTCCTCTCCACAGGGGACCAGGGACTTCTCCCGAAGTCTACTGCCTCCCATTCGGGACACAATAAGGGAGAAGAACCGACTGTTCCAGGAGTAGCACCCCGCAAATAAACGGCGCCTCAACCGCATGCGGAGAGGCATCAAAGCTGCCCACAGGAACAGCGTATGGTCAGACTTCGTCGCCTCCATGAACCCTGAGGACGGCAGCACCTGGTGGACAGTGCAGTCTTTTCTACACAGAAGATAACGCATTCCACCTCTCCTCGTACGACAGGACGTCGTCTGCAGCCCTGATGGCAAAGCAGGCGCCCTGGCGGATCACTTCGAGCTGTCATTCACCCCTGTGGATGACAACATTGATGAAGAACACCTCCACTGGGTGGAAGAGCAGCTCCCTGGAAGCCGGGGACGACACCTACCCATCTCCGGGGAGGATGTGGTCGTGCAGCTGAAGGCGCTCAACACCAGGAAGGTCGGCGGCGCTGATGGGGTCACTGAAGAGCCTGCTAGCGGGCACTGACCAGCTCCTGGCGGGTATCTTCAACCAGGTCCTTCGTTCTGGGGTCTACCCCTCTGTGTGGAAACATGCAGAGGTGTTGGCTATCCCCAAGGCAAACAAGGACCCACGTGACGCAGCCAGCTACCGACCCATCAGCCAGCTGCCTGCAAGGTGTTCGAGTGCCTATATGCCAGGCGCCTGCTCCGCCATGTGACGGCGGAAGGGATAATTCCGGACGAGCAGTTCGGTTTCAGGAGGGGCCATTCCACCGTTCACCAGCTGATGCAGCTGCTAGAAGAGGCCATGCGCGCCCTGGAGATACTGGAATTCCTTGGGGCGGTATTCCTTGACGTCTCCAGGGCATTCGACTCCGTATGGCACGAGGCCTTGTGTACAAACTTTTTGTGCACGGGGTCCCGACTTCACATGGCGTCCTCCTCCGATCGTACCTGGCCAAGCGGACATTCCACGTCAGGCTGGATGATGGGACATCAACACATCGTCCCATCTGTGCTGGGATGTTGCAGGGGTCCGTCCTTGGGCTCCTGCTCTACTCCATATTTAAGGCTGACGCTCTGCGCGTGGCGCCAGTGAAGTTGGCACTATACGCTGACGACACTGTGCTGTTCGTGCGGAGCATGAAGGTGGTCGAGATGCGCCACCTACTCCAGCGAGGCAGCGAGGCCCTTGGTGCCTGGTCGACCAAGTGGCGCCTCAAGCAGAATGCGGTGAAGAGCCAGGCAGTGGTGTTCACGAGAAGACCACTGCCTCCCGATCTTCCACCAGTTACCATCATGGGCAGCCCCATCACATGGAGCAAGACTGGCCACTACCTGGGTGTCACATTGGACCAGAAGCTGACGTGGAAGCCGCATATAGAGGACGTCAGGGGCAGAGCAATAGGGCGTCTACGCGTTCTGTACCCACCGCTCAATCCATCGCTGCCTCCCCACCACGCCATCACGCTGTATCTGGCACTGGTTCGTCCAGTGCTGCAATATGCGGCCGTGGTGTGCGGCAACGCAGCCGAAACAAGCTGCAGAGGTTGCAGAACAGGGCGCTCAAGCTCGCTCTGTGCCTGCCGAGGCTATACTCGACCGCTCGGCTGCACGAGCAGACAAGCATCGCCCTCCTCCGCGACTGCTTTAAGCAGTCGCCGCGAGACTTCTACAAGCAGGCCGAACGGTCCGATAACTGGCTAATTAGGGGTTTGGGCCACCCTATACATCACAGGCCAACCACGCGTTGGCCTGACCTGTTGCTGGAGTGAGACTTTCGTAACAGAGCCAGGAAGTCCCCAGTCAGATACAAACTAGAGGCCAATTCGGAACGAGATGAAGTCCTTCCACACAAACAGGTTTTTGCTGGAATAGCAACAAATTGCTTAGCCTGCACCTTCGCGGGTCAGGGCAGACTCGTAAGGAGGGAGTGAGTGAGTGAGTGGCCAGCACAGTAGACTGCACACGCGCGCAACAGAGAAGTTAACCTATGCCTGAGAAGGGCACCACGAAGACAAGAATAAAACGAGAAGTATTAACCAACACAATCAAACAGAAGACCTGGAGGCGATGCAGAGGGATCCTGCAAGAACTGTGCCCATCCAGGGGACGGGGGAGCCCCTGAAGAAGCAGCTCGGTGTGCACATGGCTCAAATCCGATGTGCACCGACAGAAATTGTGCGAGCGATAACAGGCGCGGCTTACTACCTGCTGTGGAGGCGGGAAATCTTCAAAGCCTTCCAGGCGACGTGCTTCCTGTCGAGGGATGAAGGCGGACTCGGGATGACAGACGTAAAGACAAAGTGTGCGGCACTGCTCCTGCACCGAGCGATGAGAATGGAGAACCAGAACGACAACAGCATAACGTCCAGCCTTCTAGACGACTAGAAACTGGTATCTGAAGAGGCTTCTTGTAGACACCGCCCAGATTCCGTTCAAGTTGCGGCACATTAAATAGATGACGATCGACAAGAGCTACATCACTGTCGTCGTTGTCAACGCACAACAAAGAACGGCGAGGAAGATCTACGGCGCTCTGAGGGGAAGGCAAGCAAGACCAAAGTAGAGATGAGACTTCCAGACCACGACCGGCCATAGGTCTGGAAGAACGTCTCTGAACGGATACTTCCCGAGCATGCCAGGGACACCTGGTACAAAATCATTCACCAGACAGTGCCAACCAACGAAAAACTGGCACGCATAAACATGCGGGAATCGCCAAACTGCGAACTCTGCAACCGGACCGACACCATCGAGCATCGATTTGGTTGCAGAGAGAGCAGGGAAATAAGGACGACAGCGAGAAGAATGACCGCCCACATCAACAAAACTGACGAAAGGGCGATACATGTCACAGCTGTCACTGTCCCGGAAGCGAAGCCTTTCCCCAACGCAAAACGACTGGCCACGATGTGGATCGTCGCCATGACAGCACACGCCATCGTCAGCAAGCGGCAGACCGACAGGGCACAGTTTCTCACGTACCTGTGAGAGGAACCCAAGAGGGCCAAACAACGCTGCAAGTACCGCGAGACCTTCCAGAACTTCCTGCAGGTCCCGCTGGACGCCGCCTTCCGAGACGCCGTAAACAACGCCCTTCCACAACATCCAAACCCCAGTCGCTGAGGAAGTCGCCCAGGCATACCTCCAAAGTCCCGACGTCAAGAGCGGTGTAGTGCGGAAAGCGTTTGCTAAAATGTGTGCAAAGTGAAAGTGTGTACATGTCGCAATATCAAAATGACAGTGACGTGTGCAAATTATATCGATAGTGTCCATTTCCTCATAGATAAATAATGCATGCAAAAAGGAAATGATCAGCCACAAATATAGTGCAAAGGGTACCAAAAAGTGTACCAATGTAACAACGAAATTTAAAATAATGTCTTTCGTATATCAATGTGCTCTTCACATTCTCTCCCTCTCTCCACTCAAGTTTTTCTATTTCTTGTTCCTGTGATTCTATAAACTTCTACTCATTATGTACCTAAATGTTGAGAGGTGGCATGCCTTTATGATGCACACAGTGACTTGCCCTCTCTCATATCTTACTCAGAGTAATCCGATTTGTGGAAGTATAGCCGAGTATGGTCATTACAAGGCTAGTATTGAGAAGTCAGAAGATATGAATATTTTCCTCTCTAATTGCATGCGGTGTAAAGTTGCTATACCTTCACATGTGGTCTTCCCACGCAGCATCTCTCGTCATCTGATGATCTTGAAAGGGTTATGTCGATGGGTGTGAGGGAGTCGAGTGGATGCCGAGATTGTCATAATAGCGGGGGCGACACACCCACAAGGGCCTGAAGGAGCGGCTGGGGCTAGAGATTCCGTTACTTCGCAGAAACTTAGTGAAAACACTTTCTGACGGGCTAACAGCGAGGCGTTGGAATGACTTGTGTTCCCAGGCAGTCTTGGAGGGCAAATTCCCGCGTTTTCGGCTAAATCACAACTGTGATTGGTTTGCTCAGGGGATAGCTCCGTGACGTAGCAAAATCGGTGCAGCAATTGGCGCCAAGTATCTCCATTGGTAGAATAGTAGTGATTCAGCAATAGAGTGGAATTTTCCGCCGGTTTTCGAGTTGCTGATTGGAACGTTTAACCACGGCCACTGTCGTGGGGCGGGAATGTTCGGTGTTCGGCTTGTACAGGTGCTCTTGAGGGAGTCGACTCTTGCCTTTCGGTTGGAGTAGGTTACAAGACTGAGCTCTCACTGCTCTGGACAGCCTGCCTTCCGTTGGCTGTCTAATATACTTTCATTTAATTTTAACTGTTTGACAAAGTTGCTGAAGTTTCCACTTCAGCATAACTTTCCGAGTACAGTTGGCAATTGAGCGTTCTGCGTACAAGTGGCCTATGTTATCCGTCTTGAGCAATTTTGGCTAAAGTTGACTATTGGAGTTACTGCGTGACTTCGCTTGTTAAAATCAATCACTGTACAGTCAGAGATTGTGTAGCGAGCCTTCTCCGTCTCCCTCAGAGGCGCATTTGTGTTGCTAGGAAATCTTTACTCTGGAACAACCAGACAAGGATAATTTGTTTCGGGCTATACTTGCGACATTATGATGACCACGAGGGGACGTCGAAGGAACCAGCCATCGCCTCCGGTATGCCAGCCAGATCGTGTCCTTGCAGTTAAGACAGCTTCGTAATATGTATGTTCGCAGCACCGGCAGATTAGGGAATTTTGGTACGTAATAATCAGAGCTCAGCAGAGCACGCCTGTTTGTCTTTTCTAACGTGGTTCTGTTTTTGGTGTTCATTGTCTGAGTTCACACTACTATAGCAGCAATTAATGTTAAGTTGGCTGGGTGTTTCTCTTAATATTTGAATTGCAAGGAATTGGCTCCACATACCACTTGGTCATAAATGTCACAATCTAGTTTATGGATAACTTCACCTTCACAACATTTATTTGAGTATCCAATTTGACGTATTGTAAATGTTTCATGTGTTTTGTTTATTATTTTGAGTTTAGTCATAATAAATCAAGTTGCTATTTTGGACAAAACATTCACTCAGTAGAATGGTAGAGCAACCCTTTCATTTCTCACTAAATTAATGAAACTTTCCTTTATCAAATTAATTTCTGTCAAATTTAATTATTGCAGGTGACAAACTCTCTTCTACTACACTTACAGGGTCGATTACAGTCAGTTCGCATTTCTTCTTAATCCATGTGCAACAGCAAAAGTCGGAGTTAGAAAAGGAGATGGGGGCTTAGAGCATTATTTCCATACGAAGATTCTAGAAGAATTTGGTGTTAAATAACTGTTAGCCCCGGCACCTCGCAATGTAGCATGCCTCTTTGTGACTTACAATATTTTTCACTTTAGACATCCTTTGCCTCAATATATGTGTTGAAATTGTTCCGTCCACCTAATGGCAGAACATTAGTAACCTTCATTTATTCCTTTATTTATTCTCATACATGTTTTTCCCCCTTTCGCCTTTGTCAAACATTGCGAACATGTCACAATATGTGCAGTTTCTAATACCATACAGCATAAAAATATATTGAACTCAAAATACAAGAAATCAAAGTAACGCAAGTTTGTAAAAAAAAAAAAAAATTCTTAAACACACTATGCAAAAATTATCAGAAAGACACTCAACGAATTAAACTGTTGTTACTTACCAAAAGACTATTCAAAGAACATTAACAAAAGAAAAAGGAGAAGACGTCCATCACCACTTAATAATATAGCAGATCATTTCAAGTAAAAATCTGTAATTGTTGAAATCTGTAAATAAAAGTTTATATATGTTACAAAAATAATCCCAGGTGCTTACGATTTTTTCCGTTTTTTCTCATTGTTATTTTACTTCGTTTCTTCAGGTTGTTGAACTATCTACTGCAGAATTTAAATACATTCAAGATTTCGAATCAAATATAAAACAATCATATCATAAATGACGTACAAAAAGTTAGAAAATAAAATATTATTCTTATTATGTATATGACGCTGACAGACGTTACCCTAGCTGACTGCTGGAATCGCAAGCGTCGCGTCAGCTATTAGACGGTAATGGATTTCTCACAAGCGAGTGTCGCGACTGTATGTGTTAGACTGTGCTTCTATTGCCAGTGTGCAAAGATTCGTGGAGCTGAGAGTATCGTCGCGCCAAAATCAAACACGGCAACCCATCAAAAAGTTAAGATTTCAAAGCAAACTTCACCAGTGCTCTTTCTGACGCTTTTTCAATTTATGAGGAAAAAGGGAATATCATTGACAATCCTCCTATGTCCTTCAGTCCTACAGTAATATCCATAGGTGAAGCAATAACAGAGGCAGTTATCGATGTTATGAATACGCATTTCATAGAGCACGATGAAGATCTGATATTATGCACAGAGCCCAGTGAAGAAAATATTTATGAAGTGGTACATGGAATCACACCACTCTCTCCCACTCACACACACACACACACACACACACACACACACACACACACACACACACACGTTCAATGACGTCGTGGTCTCCTGACCTTCACTGCTTACATATTCCGCCCTCACAATCATATTCCGCACATCAAGACGCTTCATTCGAACCCAAACAAGATAAAGTCAATGTTGTATGAATTCATGTAAACGATACGCAAATAACAAGTAAATTGCAAGTGCGATGCACAAGTTTGAAATACTCGAGGCTGGCGTACACACACATATTCAAGACACGACGGTCACAAAAGCTTTTAGTTTGGGAGAGGCAAACCTCACACCAGGAGGCCGGTGCCTTCAGAGGATGAGTCAACCAATCTATGTCGGCCGGCGACCTCCCGTAGAGCAGACAGCGATTGCCCGAGTGAAAGGGAGAGCGCCCAGCCTACGCATTCTTTACAAACATAGCACACAGTTTCAGAGGTTTTCACAGGGAGACAGCAAATGCCAAACGCCGATGCTACAGATTTCCGGATTGGTCGCCTTGAAACAAAACGTCATTCTCCCATTTTAGAAGAGCAATGCTGATTGGCAGACAATATCCCTGACGCCATGAGCTGAAGGAGTAATGGAAGAGACGGAAAGATATATACCCCTTCACGTCTGGTGTGGAGAGGGGCCGTTCCGTTGTCACTCTTGGAGCGAGAACACGTAACGAGAGCGTGCGCGCTCGTACGTGTACTCAAAGAGTGAGGAACAAAGTCTTTCCTCAGTACTTCACTGGGAGAGCACCTCTGTCGAAAGCAAATCTATACTGATTCCTTGCGATTAAGCGTTGTTCACTGTGTTGGCCGCCACACTTATTGTGCGGTGTGAACGGACAGAGTTATAGTTAAATGCCTGCGAGCGAATTTTTGAGTGGCATCGCGGTGGACTGGTTATCTTAAACTTCGTATAGAAATTTCATTAGCGAATCCTATCGTTAAGAGGTAACTTCACATTCCGAAAAGAACCCAGAAATAAGGTGTTCAGTTCATAACTAAAAGTGCCATTGTGATTTCTCAGAATTTTTGCAAATAAAAATAAAAAAAAAAAATAATAATAATTTTCGTTTGTTTCATGTTTTTCTTACACTAACTAGCACACTCCAGTACCCAAGTATCCCACTAGTTAAAGTAAGAAGTTTTGTGAATGTTTGTGTCATTTCCTTACAGCGGACAACTCCAGAAGATACTTATTGCAGGCATTTCACTTTAGAACGTTAGGAGCGTCTGTCTGACTTCTGTAGTAGTGTGGGGGTGGAAATTGCATCTTGCAGGAGCCACAGGGTAAAGGATACATCTCAGATTAATCCGTTGCGCAGAATGACAGAATAGCACCCACACACTCACAACGTACGTTTATCATATGCAGTCTCTTTTTATCTGTCACAGGCGACTTCTTCAAGTACAAATGAGGATTATACTCCTGAAGATTTCTCCACGAGTTCCTCACGTACATCAGCAACATTGACTGACAAGAAGGAGGTCCTACAATTTGCTGACGCTCATCCGAAATGGGAATTTGCAACATTGCAGTCTAGATTCCCAATCCTGAAGAAAAGGGATTATCTTAAAACTTGGAGGAAAGAAATACACCAAGGTGGAACCAGACTTGAAAAGTTGTCCTTAATTGACTCGGAAACATGGGATGCACGACGCTGCTATGAACAGGTGACGGCTAGAACCCCACAGCAATGGGCAATGACCGCTGCGCTCCCGTACTTGTCGGAGAGTTTTCACTTCCGTGCTTCTAATACTTGGGCAAAATCCTTCAAGAAAAAATATCCGATAAGGCAGCGAAAAATCACGAAATTTGTCAGCAAAAATGATGCCACAACTTTGGACGAAACACTGGCAGCAGCAAAGAAGATTCGTGTGCATATGAGAAATTTGATGCCACATTTCAACATCGACTATATAATTAACACCGACCAGGCCAGATGCTCGAATGTGTCAACGTACAGGAGTTCTCTGGATGTCAAAGGTGCAAAGACTGTTATGGTGAAGAAACTCAATCTATCGAAGACCACCCACTCTTCACAGCACAGTACAATATAACCGCTTCGGGGAAACTTTTACCCCTTGTCTTTTTATGTTTGCGAGAGCCTGCGAATAAATTCGGTCTTCGGGTTGCCGCCACTGTCAAAAAATTAGAAGAGTACGAAAATGTTGTCGTTACTTGTTCCATATCAGGGAAACTAACAAAAGAGCTTTATGCAATATTCTTGGAAACAACATTGAAGCTATACGTCGCAGACAATAAATTCTTCTGTTGGTGGATTCTTGGAGCGGCCAAACAGATTCAACATTGTATGATGAGACATTTACGAATGAGCTAGGCGAGGCAATGTCTACTATGAAGGTCATTCCAACAAAATGTACACCGCTGGTTCAACCGTGTGATATATATTTATATCGCAAAGTCAAAATTCTAATTAAAAGACTTCAAAGTGCTCCTGAATTGCTCCGACAACAGCGAGAAATATTATCTAGAGAAGATGCAATTAAAATACATTCGATCGTGCAGCATCAGTTCAGTGCTCCTGTGTTCACCCCTATGATCCAGTACGGTTGGTTTGCATCCAAACTGATAGCGGACAAACTGTCGTTTCAAAACTTCAATGAAGTCTCCGTTCCAATGACGCATGTTTCGGCGGCAAAATGTAACTGCTCAAACAATGCCTTCATAAAATGTGCCTAGTGTGACACATATATGTGTTTCACATGTTTCTATGATAGATGTCACCATAAAAATTGCAAACCTTCTACTGTAATTATGAATAAAAAGTAGCGCACGTAATCACAAGAAACTTTATTTTCATCAACACTTTCGCCTAATTATAAAATATACTGCTAGAATGTATTTAATTTCAATGGTAAATAGTTGAACAATCGGAAGAAACGAAATAAAATAAACATGGGGAAAAAATAGAAAAAATAAGGAAGCACCTGCGATTGATCTCAGCTCGTCTATTTCGTAAGCAATGCGCTTTACCATTACGCTACGGCGTTAACGACGGACAGAATGCTGAATAAGGTATATAGTGCTACTGGAAAAACTTTCGAGAGCATTTTCTCTTTTCACAAAGCCCACTCGGGCTAAATATTTAAGGCACGTGACGCAGAGACCCACCTCCTTCTACACACGCAATTTGGGCGAAATCTGCGTGTCCCGATTGGCGCCCTCTCCTTGTGAGGGAAGAAAACACTTGTACACTCGTCAGGAAACAGTGACTGCCGTAGTAGGAGACTGCATTTATCATGAGTCTCAAAGCACTGAGGACCTACAGCGAATGGAGCCAGTAGCTTGTCAGTCTCCGCGCACTTGTCCGAGCAGCCAATCCGTGTCTGCACCGCGAGCCAAAAGTCGCGATGGCTTTAGACACCGAGATATTTATTCAAAAAATTGAAAGACGAAGAGCAATCTGGGACGTATCTTGTGAGGTGTACAGTGGCCGTGACGTGAAGAGAAGAATATGGAAGGAAATCACAAATTAATGTGTGAGAGGAATGACGTAAAGTGAAAATAATGAATTCGCTAAGTCATTTATTATTTATTACATAATAAAAATGGTTATAGGTACAATAATCAAGAAGACGGTATCACTACACACTTAACAATAATACACAATAATTCACATGAAAGCAGTAATAGTCAAATCCACAATTCAATTAACACACACAATTATTACCCCAATGTAATTCTGTTTTGTCATTACAGCGGATTTCCATTTTTAAAATAATCAGTAAATAAATCTCTGTATGCTGATGCTGATGAATGGCATCCTACTCTTGTAGGACCTGGGGAAATTTACAGTTCTGGAGGGACGTACAGTGTGTCTTCAAATTTGTAGCAATCTCTATATTCTCGAACATAATTATGTAAAGCAAAGCATGCTTTAATTATAGCAACAGCAAATTCTTCCCGAACATCCATAGGGCGATGAAAAATTCTCCATTTATTTGCCAAAATACCAAACGTGCATTCTATAAATCGCCTAGCCCCAGACAGTCGGTAGTTAAATTCTTATTTTTTCTGTTAAACTACTTCCTCAGCAAGGGCGCATTACATTTTCAGACGTACCAAACGCCACATCTCCGACAATGACGTACGGCATCGGTAATCCATTGTTTGATATTGAGTTTTTCCATACAGAACTGATTTCTTAAAAATATATGTCACTACATTTTCCATTCGATCCAACATCAATGTAAGTGAATTTATAATCTGCAAATATTTTTTTAATTATTGTAAAGTGAACCTGAATGACGGGGTTTTATTACTCTTATATGTTTCCCGTCGATGGCTCCGATGCAATTGGGAAAGTTTGCATATCTATTAACAATTGGGAAAGTTTGCATATCTATTAACTCCATTTGCTATTTCAATCCATCTTTCCTCATTTAATTCTGGAAACGCAGTCTGTATCATTTTGTCCCAAATCGCCAAGCAAGTTTCATATTGCACTTCTCGGACAGTAATACGTCCGATCCGAAAATTGTGACTCAGTGCTGCCATAGTATCCGAAACGAAATATATGTTCATATGAAAAAAATGAAACCCACGTACTTCTGCCAGGAATTTTATTACATTATTAGAACAAGTTAGTCAAATTAACATCCCTAATTTCATCCCATCGGCGCCGCTAACAGAGACTTTTTTTGCAGGCAAATCTCTACAGCAGAAGCGGAAGAATATTAGGACAAGTTTCAGTAGGGAACTAAAACGCAGAGCAGGCCAAAAGCTGATCAGCAGCTTTGCGTAAAAGCCCTTAGGCCCGCCAAACACGTTCCGGTACGTGTGAGCCAGTCGGTTCAGGCCAAACTGTACAGGCATAGTGACCCGCGCATGCGACAGGAGAAGAATCAAAATTCCGTTCTTTCTACCTGCGCCGGCGTGTACACCTGAGCGTGTGTGTGGGTCACTCCGGCACGCCTGTACAGGTGTATGGTTAGCTGGGGCTAGCTCCTTGAGTAGAGAGCGCCCGTTGTCTTTGTATTTACGGGCACAACAGTGTTAACTAGTGACTACATGCGTGGTACTGCTGAACTATTCTACTCAACATGTCAAATCGGAAACGGAACCAAGTGATAGAAGAGTTTATCGAAATGTATCTGTTGCAGCCTTGTCTGTGGCAGGTGGAAAGAAGAGTACCACGACCGTCAAAAGAGAGATGCAGCCTATGAACGACTTGTTATTAAATTGAAGGAGTTCGAACCCGACGCTACAAAGCAATCTGTAGTGAAAAAAATTAAAAAAATTTAAATGCAATGTACGTACAGAAAATAAGGAACTGAAATAACAGCAAATTAATAATATTTCTTTACAATGTGGATACAGTGGCGGTCGAAATAATAGAGCCACCTCTATTGACGAGATTAAGAACTAGGATATCTATTAGTTCGCGAAATCGCCACGAGTGCCGTGTTGTCAGTCCCTTGTAGACAACATCAGGGAATACGTTGCTGCTATCTTTAGTCGTCCGAAAGGAAGCGTTTGAGCTAGACGTGTGAAAAGAGGCATAAAGGTAAGAATCTTATGGGTCAAAATAATAGAGCCGCTTTACACATGTGCCTTTAAATTGATTTTTATGCAGTTGTTTTGTATGTAAATTGACGTGTGGTTTTGTTTACATTCGTCTAGATGGGCAGAGCAAAGCATACCAGTGAAGATGAGCGTATAGTAATGTTCCGGATGTTCAAAAGTGGGATGTCCATGAATAAAATAGCCAATGTCTTGCACGTTTCGCGAAAACGAGTCCAGAACGCCATGAGACGGTCAAAACAAACAAAGCCGCAGGTGGAGAACAGGGGGCGACCTCGTGTAACTACTCCTCGCGTAGACAGACTCATCACTAGGGAAGTGAAGAAAGACCCATTTTTGTCAACACCACGACTGAAAGCCATTTTGTTTAGCGACGAACATGATGTTCAACCATCAACCTCAACGATTCAAAGACGACTGAGATCTGCAAAATTGAATGGGCGCATTGCAAGAAAGAAGCCACATGTTTCACAAGCTAATGTTCGGAAAAGGTTAGCCTTTGCCCGGAGAAATGAACAAAAACCTAATACTTGGTGGAGGAACATCCTTTGGTCCGATGAATCCAAGTTTAATAGGTTTGCCTCAGACGGAAAAGTCTATGTGCGCCGCCCACCAAACCAGGAATTTAATCCCAAGTACACTTTAAAAACTGTGAAATACGGTGGCGGAAGTGTTATGGTATGGGGATGTTTTTCGTGGTACGGCATTGGTCCAATACACCGTATCAACGGCATAATGAACGCAGAAATGTACAAAGACATCTTGGCAAATGTGATGCTGCCTTATGCTGAAGAGGAAATGCCGCTGAAATGGAAATTTCAGCACGATAACGACCCAAAGCATACTGCAAGGATCATAAGGCAGTTTGTTCAAGAGCACAATATCGAAGTATTAGAGTGGCCACCTCAGTCCCCTGACGCATCACCCATTGAGAACTTATGGGAGATCTTAGACAAGAGAATTGACCGCTCAAAAGCTACATCGTCAGAAAAACTGTGGGAAGAAATCCAGAGAGCCTGGTATGCGATCAGTAGTGACGAATGCAGGCGTTTAGTAGACTCTATGGGTAAGAGGTGCAGGGCAATCCTCAAAAATAAGGGTTACCCCACGAAGTACTAATGCAGTCCTATGCAAAAAAGACTGTTCCTGTACGTTTCATAAGACTGAGATCAAGTACAATATATTTGTTTCAATTGGCTCTATTTTTTTGACCCTGTGGTCTGGTATTCTTTTGAATATTATCGATTATTACTGATTATTTTGTGTTGTGTTATCGATATAACTGACTATAGTACAATGTGACTCGGTTGTAATGGTTTCCATCATAGTTCAAACATGTCAAGTAATAAATGTGCACTTTATTCCAAACCTTTGCCAGGTGGCTCTATTATTTTGACCGCCACTGTATATAGCGGTGTTGATTGCAACAGGCTTCATAAATTTACTGTTATAAGCAGACTGAAAATAACATTTAAAATAACACAAAACCAATGCTTGTTTAAAAAGTTTGGTTATGAAGAAGATAAGAAACAGAATTTTAAAATACTACAGTGAAACTATCTGTTTAATGGTTTTTAAAGGTGTGTGTTGCTTTTATCTTACAGTTTTGTCTTGTTTTCAATTATATTCCTGGTATAAAAAACAAAACCAGAGTAAATAACTTTTAGGGTCTAATAACATGCTTCTTTGAGGATGGAATCGATGATGTTGCTCCACAGACACCCAGCAGTGAAGAACCCTCAGAGACAAACGAGAGTCCACAAAATTCCAAAGAACTCCCTATATCACGACCAAATTTGGCAAAAAAGAGGAAAAGTATGGAACAAACCAATGACGTTCTGCTATCAGTGAGAGATCATTTTAAAAAGCCTTCGCCCCAAGATGACAGGTATGATCTACTGGGAAAATCTATTAAAATGAGAATGAGGACACTGGAAAAATGCCAGCGTCTGATTGTTGAAAAAAGAATCAATGATCTCCTATATGAAGCTGAAATGGGAATGCTTAATGTGCCAACGAGTTCATACAGCTCCGAATATCTAACCAGTCCCAGCTGAAGTAAGTTCACCCAGTCCTACCGCAGCTACTTCATATGATCAGTTTACGCAACAACCAGCGCCTGCAGAATTCGTAACCAACCAAGAGCTTCCACTTCCACACTCACAAGGGAACCTCCCCATCGCACCCCCCTCAGATTTAATTACAAGTTGGCACAGTGGATAGGCCTTGAAAAACCGAACACAGATCAATCGAGGAAACAGGAAAAAATTGTGTGGAACTATGAAAAAAATAAGCAAAATATACAAACTGAGTAGTCCATGCGCAAGATACGCAGCATCAAGGGCACTGTAAAGGCTGAAGCGCCGTGGTCCCGTGAGCAGCTGCGAAACGGAAGGTCTTTGGTTCAAGCCTCCCTCGAGTGAAAAATTTTTTATTTTCAGACTATTATCAAAGTTAAGGCACTCAAACATAATCAACTTCGCTCTCCAAAATTCCAGGACATGTTCAGATTTGCTTGGACACATGCAGGATTTGACGGTCTACACACGGAAAAATTTGAAAACGTTAAAAACATGTTTTGACAGCACAGGGAAAACTGTGCGACTGTGAAACTGTTGCATTCATTTTTTGCAGTTTGTGTGACAAACTCTTATGTTTTCATCACTTTTTTGGGAGTGATTATCACATCCACAAGAAAACCTAAATCGGGCAAGGTAGAAGAATCTTTTTATCCATTCGCCAAGTGTACAAGTTAGATGGGTCGACAACATATTCTTGTCAGGTGACGCACATGCCGTCACCAGTGTCGTATAGAATATATCAGACGTGTTTTCCTGTGGAGGAATCGATTGACCTATGACCTTGCGAGCAAATGTTTTCGGTGCCCATTGGAGAGGCACGTCATTTCGTCTACTAATCGCACGGTTTTGCGGTGCGGAGGCAAAACACAGGCACCAAACTTATTACAATGAACAGAGACGTCAATGAACGAACGGACGGATCATAACTTTGCGAGAATAAAGGAAGTAAAATTTTCACTCGATGGAAAACTTGAACCACGGACCTCTCACTCCGGAGCAGCTCACGCTAACCACGGGACCGCGGCGCTCCTAAGCTCACAATATCCTTAATGTTGCTTATGTAGCGCATGGACTACTCAGTTCGTATATTTTGCTTATTATTTTCGTAGTTCCACACAACTTCTTCCTGTTTTCTCGATTGATCTGTGTCCAGTTTTTCAAGGCCTATCCACTGTGCCAACTTATAACAAAATCTGAGGGGGGTGCGATGGGGAGGTTCCCTTGTCAGCAGCTACTTACTTAGCTACCTATACCTACCCGCCATAAACTGCATGGCCCATCGAACCAAGGCCGGTGTGAGGTGGAGCGTACACCATTAAGTTAAGTAGTGGTTTTGACTTTGTACATATGTACTCTGCGTGTTTTCCTTTTCTTTTTCGTTTATAATTGTATAGCTATGGTGTTCTTTTAGTCATTGACAAAGGTCTTCTTAGGCACTTGCGGGTTTTATTGTTGTTCTGAAGAAGGTGTAGTTATCTACGCCGAAACCTGGGTTAACACTTAACACTAGGTGCTTTTTTCGCAATCGAGGCGAGTTTTTAGTTTTTTAATATATTAACCAACGATTGCTGACGCGCTACGATGTTGAAGGTTCTTATATTCGACTATCGTCATTGTTCTTGAAATGTGAAGTTCTCTTCGAACATTTGAGGCCCACGAGAAGCAATTGCCAGTCCATTCCGTAGTGTGAATATTGTCTGACATTGTGCCATAAGCAGGTCGCTGTATTATATACTTAACTATGTGCAATGTATATTTGCGTTATAGGCCACCACAACATGCAGTCACTTTATTATTCGGGCACATGTCGTATAGGCAGCGGTGGTTGTGTAAGCTGTAGACCGAGCAGGCTCATTCTGTGCTGCGTTCCCCTGTTGTTAACACGCATGGTGCACAGTACGATGGGGCGGAAAGGAAACAATACGTCATTTGAAAAGAGAGAACTTGTTATTTTCCATCAAGCTAAAGGAAGTTCCGAAAGAGATTGCCGCATTGATACAAACGACTAGGAGTACTGTAGGTGACATACGGAGATTAAATAGAGAAGATAGAATTGAAGATAAACCAAAAACAGGGCGGCCAAAGAAGCTGAGTAGAAGAGAGGAAACCAGAGTAATAAGAAAAATTAAGACAAATCCTAGGTTGTCGGCACCGAAAACTGCAGCAGTAATATGGGAAGGACGTGAAACCTGAAACAGTCCGACGAATTGTCAGACAGGAGGGGTATAATGGTAGAGTAACGAAGAAGCAGCCTATGACAAATGAGAGGAATGGAAAGAAACGACTTGACTTCGCAAAGCAGCACGTAAATAAAAGCGTCAGTTAGTGGGACGAAGCAATTTTTGTCGATGAAGTCAAGTGCACGTCTTCTACTCAAACGGAAGACCTATGACTTGGAGAAAACCACGTGGAGAATTTCAATCGAAGCATCAGCAACCCACAGTTAAACACGGTGGTTCCATGTCGTCATCTGGGGTAGGCGAATCGGCATTCACTGAAGGTACAATGGACAAGCCTGAGTATCTGAACATCCTTAAGGAGAACTTCCCGCAAAGTGCTAGAAGTTTCGGGTTTTCGAGGACGTTCAAATTGTGTCAAGACATCCGAAGCATATAGCGGATATTGTGAGACTATGGACGCTGTATAATAGCCCTAAGGTTTTGGATACCCCTTCTCAAAGTCCAGCCTCGAACCCAATAAAAATCTTTGGGGTGAATTGAAGCGAAACGTATGACAAACGCCAGTGATATCTAAACAAGCTTTAAAAGAACGAATACTGGAAGAATGGCGACAAAAATGTCCTGATTATACGCGAAAGCTTCACAGCATGCAAGGTATTAAAATGTACAAGGCTGTGTAAGGTAGCAGTATTTTGCACGTTACTGTATGTAATACAGGGTGTCCGAAAAGACTTTCCCTGATTACATAAATTGATAACTCAGCCTAAAAGTACGATACAAATATGAAACTTGTGTCGAATTGTTTACAACTACCAAAGTTTTCTTTCTGTTTTAGGTTCGCAGTACGAGTGCCCAAGAAGCCGTGTTAACCAATCAGGAGAAGGCACAGTGTGTCGTGTGGTACCATGAGACACGATCACCAACCACAGTGCAGACACACTTCCAGACAACATTTGGAAGGAATTCACCTGATGTCAAGAGCATTAGCCTGGTATGAGAAATTCAAGAACACAGGATCGGTTGTTGACCTTCCGAGGTCTGGTCGACCAAGAACCTCAGCAGACAGGGTGGAAGCTGTAAGGCAGTCTTTTCTGCGAATTCCGAAGAAATCGGTGCGCAGGGCCTCACGTGAATTAAAGATGCCAAAAAGCTCTCTCCATGACATTTTACACATACGTTTATTGTTTCGTGCATACAATGTGCAAATCGTCCAGCCCTCGTTGCCAAATGACAGTACACGTCAATATGACTTTGCAGTTGAAATGCTATCACGTATTGAGGACGATGATGGTTATCTCAGACGAATTGCCTTTTCCGACGGAGCGACCTTTTTTGTTAGTGGAGTAGTGAATCGCCATAATGTGCGCATTTGGGGTTCACAACCCCCTGGCGAGGTCATGGAGTGCACCAGAGGCAGTCCAAAGGTGAATGTTTGGTGCGCGCTATTGCACGATCGAATTATCGGGCCATTCTTCTTCGCTGTGGCTACCATCACATCTGCAGTGTATCTGGACATGTTGCAACTGTATGCTGTTTCTCAGCTGCTTCAGTATCACCCCGATGTCTTGTTTCAGCAAGACGGTGCACCGCCTCATTGGGGTTTGGACGCCCGTGCCTATCTCGATATGACCTTTCCTGGGCGATGGATTGGTCGTGACAGGCCGACGGTTTGGCCTCCACACTCTCCTGACATAACCCCATTAGACTTCTTTTTATGGGGTTATGTCAAGGACGAGGTCTACCAAACAAGTGTACCAGATCTTGAAACCCTGCGGTAACGGATAACCACAGTCGTTGAATCGATCCCTCCAGTGATGTTGCCTAATGTGTGGACGGAAACTGAATATCGCCTAGATGTACTACGTGCTACCAAGGGTGCTCATGTGGAAGTTTACTGATGTGGGGAAAAAACTTTGATACTTTGTAAACAATTAGACACCAGTTTCATATTTGTATCTTACTTCTAGCCTCAGTTATCAATTTATGTAATCAGGGAAAGACTTTTCGGACACCCCGTATAATAATTGTTGCAAAGACGAGTTAGATATCGGTTATTATGTTATTTACCAGGCAATCAGCCTATTGAAATTAATATAGGGAGTATCAGACGGCATAAGACGCATATTAACTTTAAGAAATTCGCATGCTGCATGAAGTCGGGGTTCAGGCGATATTTTCACGGAGTTTGGCTGGAGCAGACGAGCGGCACTGCTCAAAGGCAGGGCATAGGGGTGCGGAAGTTTACAACCGACCATTACGAGTCGGCATGCGAAAGCGTCCCACTGGGGGAGACGCGCCGCCGGAGCAGGTAGGCACCCATTGCGGGGACAACAGAGGCAGGGCTGCGAGGGACAGCGCCTCGTTAGCGCTGGGCGTTACGCGGACGCCACTATGTCGAGACGAGTTGGCGCCTAAAGCCGCGTACACACTGAGACTGAAACATGTTTCCGGCAGCTTGATGTGGACACTATTTGGAAACATGTTTCGAAACACAAACATCTATCCGTAGCAGTGTCGGTACAGATCAAAGGAAACAATGTTTCAGGCTAGCTACCACTTGCGCGCGCGCGCGTGCGCGCGCGCGTGCGCGCGTGTGTGTGTGTGTGTGTGTGTGTGTGTGTGTGTGTGTGTGTGTGTGTGTGTGTGTGTGTGTGTGTGTGCGTGTGCGTGTGCGTGTGTGTGTGTGTGTGTGTGTGCGTGTGTGTGTGTGTGTGTGTCGTCAACTGTTTAGTGGTGTTGTGTTTACTGTAGTGTCGTTTTCGCTTTATTTTTCTAAAATAATAGAGTGGTCAAGGCAACAATTAGTTGATTTAATTGCCATGTACCAGAGGGAGGATTGCTTATGGAACGTCCGGAGCAAGTAATATAAAAACACTGTTAAAAAACACGATGCACTTGCGAAAATTGCAGCAGCTTTTGGCACGGACAAGGGAAGTGTAGAGAAAAAGATACTATCGCTCGTGGTTGCTTACAGGCGCGAGGAAAGAAAAATTATTTCCAGCAGACCATCTGGTAGTGGTGCAGACACTGCATATGACTCGAACTGGTTCGGCTATCGGCTGCTGTAGCTCTTGGACGATGTACATGAGCCGAAGGAGACAACAGATACTGTGGAAAATGAAGTACGAAAATTATGCTTGTTTGTCTTTATTTGTATTTTATAGTACACAGTCACATTCACCCATAGTTATTTTGCCACGGTACACTTCCTTGTGGGCTTAAAAAATAATTAGCAAATTCGTCTCGAATTTGTTTATTCGTGGAAGCAGCTTTCCTTGGTACATTCAGTGCTGAAATGAAAACTGATGCAGTGTCATCTCGTCTCCATGTGCCTGGAATCATCTCACCTGTTTGTAAATCGCAGGAATCGAAGCTTCCAAGTGGGGTGTACTGGTTCCTTGCCTCAGCATTTCGTCCTAAAAAATTGTGGAGACATACAGCTGTAAGTGTGACAGTTTTTGCCTTTTCCGGTTGTAGCAACACAGGTTTTCCAAACACACGAAAAACTGAAGCCATAATACCGAAAGTTTTCTCAACAACCATTCTGGCTCTTGAAAGTCTGTAATTAAAAACTGTCTCTTTGAACCTTTAACATGTTTTCCCGGGTAGGGTTTCATAATGTTTTCCTGTAAGGGAAAAGCATCGTCTGCTACAAAAACATATGGTAGGGCCTTGGTGCCACCTGCTAAGCATTCAGCTTGAGGCAAGTTAAGTTTCTTTTTGTTAATTAACTCATTTATGCCCGCGTTTTTGAACACACCACCATCTGATATTCTGCCTTGGCAGCCGATATCTGCGTACAAAAAGTTGTAGCCGGCATTGACGACAGAAAGCAGTACAATGCTGAATGAACCTTTATAATTATAATATTCACTTCCACTACCAACAGGGCACTGTAGCACGATATGTTTCCCGTCAGTTCCTCCGACACAATGGGGGAACTGAAGAATCTGTGAGAATAAACATGCTGTTTCACTCGAGTCGTTTTCAGTCGCAGGTATCTGAAAGAAAGAAATTTTAATTTCAGGTTTTCGTACATTCGCCAGAAGGCACAAATGAAGATGAAGAGGTTGCGGCTGGACCTTCCAGTCCTCCACCATGAAAAATCAAAGCCAGCGCTAAATATAATGTCCATAAACACTGAAGGGCTCTCTCATGAGAAAGAAGTGCTACTTGCTGTAGCATGTAAAACTCACAACTGTGATCTCTTACTAATCCAAGAGACCCACACTGGCCCCACAAATAGAAGACCAAAGATCCACGGAATGAAATTAGTAATTGAAAGATCACACGAGCTATATGGCAGCGCAATCTTCGCCAAAATGGGCTTAGGTATTATATCTGCAGAACTGACATCTCAAGAAGACATCGAAATCTTGACTGTAGAGTTACAGTCCTGCACTGTGACGTCTATATATAAGCCACCGAGCAGGGAGTTCAGATTCAGTGAGCCAATCAACTTCAACTAACAACCAACGAAAATAGTAATGGGCGACTTCAACTGTCATGGATCAGCCTGGGGGTACAGGCACACAGACAAAAGTGGGGACGACCTAGAAACCTGGGCAGACACAAAAGGCCTTAAATTAATACACGACCCCAAACTTCCATATTCCTTCAACAGCAGCAGGTGGAACCGTGGATACAATCCAGATAACATCTTTGTCAGCGAAAACGTAGCACATCAAACCAGGAAGGATGTGGGAGAACCCCTCCCACATACACAGCACCGAGCTATATTATGTCTGGTTGAAGCAGTTGTTAAACCAGCAACCACCCATTTCCAATCACGTTTTAATTTTAAACGTGCCCTATGGGACAAATTCTCTGAAGAACTTGACAAAGAGGTGCAGAACCTTGATGCTAGCCCGGAAAAATATGACACTTTCATTGAATTAGTTAAAACTGTCTCCCGAAGAAATAACCCCCGAGGCTGCAGAACTAGTTATATCCCTGGACTTGACGAAAACTCAAAGGTTCTTCTGGAACATTACCAACAGCTCTTCGAGGAAAACCCTTTTTCAGAGGAAACAACTATGGCGGGAGAAGAACTTCTCCAGGCCATATCAGCCTCAAGAACAATGAAATGGTGTAATCTAATCACAAACCTAGACATGAAACAGAATAGCCGAAAGGCCTGGCAACTTCTTAAAAACATCAATAATGACCCCTCATGTAATACACAAAATTTGTATAAGGTCACTCCAAATCAAATAGCAAATCGACTTCTACTTAATGGTAAAACCAACAGCAAGCACCCAAGAAAGAAACTACAGAGACGCACTCAAGAAAAAGACCACCTAGGCACCCCCTTTACTCTGAAAGAATTAGAAGATTCCATCTCTATAATGAAAATCAATAAAGCCGCTGGCCTAGATGATCTACGCCCAGAACAAATAAAAATGTTCGGACCTGTTACCAGACGGTGGTTACTAGATATGATGAACAAATGTGTTCTTGAAATGAAAATCCCCAAGACTTGGCGGAAGGCAAATATAGTAGCTATACCAAAAACTGGAAAAAACCCCACAGACCCTAAAAATTTTCGGCCTATCTCCCTGCTTTGTTAGCTCTATAAAGTCTTAGAAAGAATGATCCTTAACCGCATCTCAGAACATGTAGACAAGAATATAATTAAAGAGCAAGCAGGATTCCGCCCAGGAAGGTCATGCTGTGGACAAATCCTCAACCTTACAAAGTGCATATAAGATGGATACGAGCGGAAACAAATTACAGGTGCAGCCTTTATCGACCTTACAGCAGCTTACGACACCATAAACCACAGTAAGTTAACGTCAAAAATATATAACACCACAAAAGACTACCGACTGGCGCAATTCATCCAGTGCCTGTTGCAGAATAGACGGTATTTTGTCACGCTGCAGTCGGAGAAGAGCCGATGGCGGACCCAGAAAAACGGCCTACCTCAAGGTAGCGTCCTCGCCCCATTGCTGTATAATATTTATACCAATGACCAACCGATCAGCATGGACGCTCGCTCTTTCATCTATGCAGACGATACAGTCGTTGCCATACAGGGAAAAACCTTTGAAGAGGTAGAAAGTAAATTAACTTTAGCGATTGAAAAGCTGGGTGGCTATTATGATAATAACCACCTCAAGCCAAACCCAGCAAAAACCCAGGTCTGTGCTTTTCACCTACGTAATAAGGAAGCAAGGAGGAAACTCAACATAAGCTGGAAGGGACAACATCTATCTCACTGCGACACACCAAAATATCTTGGGATTAAACTTGACCGTGCTCTCACCTACAAGGAACACTGTTTGGCCACAAAGATGAAAGTGAGTGCCAGGAACAACAGCATCCGCAAGCTAACAAATAGCAGATGGGGAGCGCAACCTACAGTTCTCCGCACGTCAGCTTTAGCTTTATGTTTCTCCACTGCGGAGTACTCGGCACCCGTTTGGCAAAATTCCACCCACGCTGAACAAGTAAATATAGCATTGAATGAGACTGGACGCATCGTGACAGGATGCCTCCGCCCAACTCCCACAAAGCAGCTGTACCACCTCATGGGCATAGCCCCGCCAGACATCAGAAGGAGGACTGCCGCAGAAATCGAGAAACATAAACAGGAGACAGATCCCAGGCATCCAATGTTCGGATACAATCTTCAACCCCGCCGACTTAAATCAAGAAAGAGTTTCCTACGAACAACTGAAGCAACTCTTTTATCGCCTAGAGCACGACGAGAAGAGCTGTGGTACAATGTGGACCCAGGAAGACCAGGGAATAGCCCCAGGGAAGAACTCACAGCTGGCTCTGAACTCCCATATACGACCTGGAAAGCCCTGAATAGACTACGAACAGGCGTATCAAGATGCAGAGCAAACTTGGAAAAATGGGGCTACATCAGTGCAGACGAGCCCTGCGAGTGTGGAGAACAGCAAGACCCACAACACCTACTGGTCTGCAGGATACTAAACAACCCGTGTTCGACTCAAGACCGATTTGAAGCAAATGACAAGGCTATTCAAGCTGCAGTGTATTGGGCTTCACGTGGGATATGAAAATCGCTCTGTTTCGCAACCTGGGCGTTTATCATTATATGGTACATACTTTTCTATATTACTGTAGTTAATTTACCTTATAACCATGTATTATTGTATTATAACTGCTTCTCTTGCATTGTAACATAACTTTTCTTTTTTTTTTTTTTGTAAAATAGTGATGTCTTGGATACGATAAATAAACCATGAAAAATTAGGATGGGCGAGAAAAAAGATATGCAGCAACCCTACAAGATTGCGTCTCAATTGCTAACTAAAGTGCTGCAAAAACAAGAAGAGAACAAGTACGATGAATGTAGTACATATGGGCAGCATGTGACATCAGTTTTGCGGAAATTGCCAGAGTTAGAAAGAGCAAAAACAATGGCTTTGCTTAATGATGTATTAATGAAACAGTATGTAGCGTATTTGGAAAGTGAGCAGTCGACAAGGGGTATGAATGTGGCAGGGCCATCATCATCACGTAATAATTCCCCTGTTACATTTACGAGCTATGAAGACAGTGACAACGCATTTGAAGTTGTGTTTGATGAGATATTTAATGTAATTGAGAATTAATAACACTTCGAAAATGTGCTTATTTACCGATGTTTTTCATTTACTTACCTTTACATAATCCTTCAGTACTGCCACCAGAGCTCCACATACTTCAGGTACTATTTTAGATATTGCTTGTTTCGAAATGCGAAATAAATACGCAAGGCTCTGAAATGAATCTCCTGTTGCCAGGAAACGAAGAGTAAACTGCAAGCCTTTGCTTGACTGAATCAGCTTTCCTGAAATTCGTGTCTTTTTTTGAAACAAATGGTGATATTATATTTGGCAGATATTCAAAATCGGTAGGTGAGATCCGAGTGAAGTTGCGGAAGCCAGAGCCGTCTTCCTTACTCAGCTTACGTAGCAGGTTATTTCCGCCAGTTCTTCTATAGAATGTTTTTCTCCACCAACGACGAGGACGCTTTTCATTTCATTTGTGTAAACCTTCTAGTATTAATAATGCAGCTCCACATATCATTATTGTTTCTTCGACACCAAACATAACGCAGCAGCAGACGATAAGAACACAATAACACAAGGAGCACTGCAGACGGCGTGAACATACAGCGAGAAATGTCTGCCGCCAGTGTGGACGGAAACAGAGACCAGAAACAAAGTCGGAAACATTTGCGAAACATCGTAGACAACAATGTTTCCAACAGAAACATTTTTCCAGTGGCAGTGTGTACGCGGCTGAAAAGGAGCCTTCCCACGAGTCTTATCGTTTTCTGGGGCTTTCTAAGAAACGCGGCTGAGACTCTCTTAAGGTCGTAGCTACTGGGCAAGTGAAGCGCAATACATGGGCCAAGCCCTCTCAGCCTCTCCTTGCCTGCGGCTTCCCCTCTTCCCGTGGGCCCGCCGATACGCCAGTCCTTGATAGGACTGGTAAGCAGAGTGGAAGTCCGCACTTGGGGCTTTGGGGGGTTACCAGCCCTCCATCGCATAACCCTTAAAGTTGGGACAACGAGACAAGAAAACACGGGTACCGGGCCTTCCGCTGAAGGTCCCGGCCCAACAGTCCCGACTGCTAGCCTACCAACCGTCTCTGAAGTAGAAGAGGCCGTGGAGCCATGGTTCCACTGCAGCATCTGCAGCCGTGCTTTCCGCAGTAAAATCGGGCTCGGGCAACACCGCCGCCGCGCCCATCCGGAAGCGGCGAATGCGGAGATTACAACGGATAGGAAGCGAGCTCGGTGGGCGGAAGAGGAGATGCGGGAGCTCGCCCTGGCGGAGGCTAGGCTTCTCTGTGCTAGTGACTCCAAGTCTCTATTTGCAAACCAGGAGCTTCTACCCTTGTTTCCGCACCGTACCCTGGACGCAATCAAGTGCAGGAGGAGGACGGCGGCACACAGGGCGATGGTGCGGGAGTACGTGGAGGAGCTAATGCGGGAACGGCAGGCGCAGCATGGTCTGCACCACGCACCCGCCACGGAGTCGCTGCCGGAGGGGTCACCTTCTCCGCCGGAGCTTGAGCGCCCGCCACCAACATCTGCAGTCGACGAAGCTATATGGAGGCACCTCGGCGGCCTGCCGCGGTCAGCCGCCCGCTTCTCGGCCCTGGACGACCTTGCGTGTTTGGGGCCGGGTACGCCGTCGGCAGTGGTTGCGGTTGGGCTGCCCGAGGCCCTCCGTGCTGTCGGCTCAGAGGAAGCAGGAGTAAGGAAGAAGAAGACGCCGCGCCCGCCATCCAAGCAGCGGCCTGATGGTGGCCCTCCGCTCTCCAAGCGGAAGCGCCGCCGATGGGAGTATGCCAGATGCCAGGACGCCTTCAGGAAGAACCGCGCACGCTGCGTGCGTGGCCTCCTGGATGGCACCCTGCTCCAGCCGCCGTCGAACATCCCTGGGCTGGTGGACTTCTCGCGCAGCCTCTTCACGACGGAGCCGCCCTCCACCGCAGGCTCCATTCCCGACCGGCTTCTCCCGCGCTCGGAGTCTGTTGACTTTGAGCGGCTGTGGGGGCCGATCACTGCAGAAGAGGTTGCGGCTGCCTTGCCGCCCAGAGGCTCCGTTGCCGACCCTGACGGCCTCTCGCCGGTGCAGCTGCGCCGCCTTCCGTCGGAGGTCACCACCAAACTGTTAAACCTTTTCCTGCTTACCCGCAAGCTTCCCCCATCCCTTCTCCGAGCCAGGACCTCCCTGCTCCCTAAGACAGCCGCCCCAGCATCCCCCGCTGACTTTCGGCCCATCACCGTCTGCTCGGTGCTAGCCAGAGCCTTCCATAAGGTTCTGGCGACTCGCCTTATACGGATGTGTGCTGTGGACGAACGTCAGCGGGCTTTCATCCCAAGGGATGGGATGCTGGAGAATACTTTCCTCCTCGACCGGGTGCTCGTCGGCGCCGTCCGCCGCTGTCGTTCTGTGTTCATGGCATCTCTCGATGTGTCTAAGGCGTTCGATTCGTTGGACCATGCGGCCCTCCGCCCTGTGCTTAAAGCCCATGGTCTGCCGGACGAATTCATTGACTACATCGAGGGCTGGTATGCGGACAGCGCGACGGTAATTGCGGGGGGCGGCGACGAGTCCCCGGCCGTGCGGCCAGCGAGAGGTGTTCGGCAAGGAGATCCTTTGTCCCCTCTCCTTTTTAATTTCGCTGTCGACTGTGTTTTAGAACAGCTGCCCTCACACATTGGTGTCAAGGTGTTAGGCCGCCAGATCAACGCGGCGGCCTTCGCGGACGACATCCTGCTCTTCGCCTCCACGAGGGGGAGCCTGCAGTCCCTAATCAACGCAGCGGTGGCAGCCCTCGACCAACTGGGGCTGCGGGTCAACCCGCGGAAGTGTCTCACTCTCGCACTCGTGGCGTCCGGCCGCGAGAATAAAGGGAAGGTGGATGCTAGCGTCACCTTCACTGCCGGCGACACCACCATGCCGGCGTTGGGAGTGGGTGAGACCTTCCGCTACCTTGGACTGCAGTTCTCCTCCTCGGGGCGGTGTCTCTTCCATCCGAGGCACCACATTGAAGAGCAGCTGTCGATCATCACGCAGGCGCCGCTGAAGCCGCAGCAGCGGCTTTTTGCACTTCGTGAGGTTCTTCTCCCGGGCCTGTACCATGGCCTAGTCCTGAGTCGCACCCGCATCGGTGCGCTCAAGGCCATGGACAACTGCGTTCGGGCTGCGGTGAGGAGATGGTTCCGCCTCCCAGCAGGTACCCCCTTGGGCTACTTTCACGCTCTAATAGCCCAGGGGGGCCTCGGAATTCCATCAGCCCGCTGGATGGGGCCAACCCTGAGGCGGGGCAGGCTCCTCACCCTGCTACAGCTCGAGACCTCCACCACCGACGCAGACCTGGGGGAGGCACGGCACGAAGTGGCGGCGCTGGAACGACACCTCACGTGGGAGGGCCATCTGCTGCAATCGGCTGCAAAAGTTGGTGAGATGTGGGCGGCGCGCCTGCATATGACCTTCGACGGGGCAGCCCTTTCGTCGTCAGCCAGGACATCGGACCAACACAGCTGGGTCCAGGACACCAGTCGCTTCCTGTCTGGCCGTGACTACGTGGCGTGCATCCGCACGCGCATCAACGTGTTACCATCCAAAGCGCGCAGGAGTCGCGGCCGAGACAGCGAGAAGATGTGTCGCGCAAGGTGCAACGCCGTCGAGACCGCGAACCACGTCGTCCAGGGCTGCGGGCTCACCAGCCGAGCCCGGGTGCGGCGTCACGACGCGGCAGTGAAATACGTCGCGCGCGGGCTGGCTCAACGAGGGTTCGACGTGTCTGTCGAGCCACACCTCCGGACGCCAGAGGGAGTCCGCAAGCCCGACGTCGTAGCGTCAAAGGACGGCGTGGCGCATGTCATCGATGCGCAAATTGTCGGCGACCACCTCGACACCGACTGGTGTCACCGGCAGAAGGCGGCGAAATATGACGTCCCGTCGGTGCGGCGTGCCGTCGGCGCTCTCCGACCCGCAGCCAGCAGCATACAGTTTGAAACAGTGACCCTGAATTGGAGGGGGACTTGGGCACCTACACCAGCCCGCCAGCTCCTACAACTTGGCTTCCGCAGGCGGGAGTTAAGCACCATTAGCACGCGGGTGCTCGGTGGAACATCGTGGATCTTCGGCCTGTTTGAAAACATGACGTCGACAAGGCCGAAGTACAGGGAGGGCGTAGGCTAGTTAGTCGGTAACATTTAGGTTAGTTTGCCCCGACTCCCGGAGCTTCAATATCGGGAGCAATACCGTCTTTTATTCTAATTCTATTGTTTATACTGTGTAATAATATTAAGGTGATAGCGGTTACACAAACATCGGTAACCGGCGCCCCTGTGAGCTCCTCTCGGGGAGCATGGCGCACTAGCTTAAGAGTGTTTATAACCTGTATTATTCACTGTCTTCCTGTGAATAAAGACGGCTTTATAGTGCAATGACCTTTTCCCGCGCGAGGGCGAACAGATAGACACGATTGGTGGGTTCAATTGTGAACGGAGTTTCAGTTTGTTCCAGAACATTCTAGGCGCAGTAAGGCCTGGAAGAAGCCAGGAAATAATAGTGGGAGCGAACTGTGCTGGTCTAGAGCCACGGGATTGGCCAGCTCGAAAAATAGCGTGGAGGTGCTGATTTTTGCAGCGGGAAGCGTTTTAGCTCCTGTAGCGAGCGGACGTCGTGGTTTCGGCTCTGCTGTAGGAGAGTAAATTCTCTTCAGTGTGCTGTGCAGGACTTTGAATAAGTCTGCCAGCTGCAACTGAAACTAGTATTCAGTTAGGAGAACTGTCGTGTTTTACTGTTAGAGACAGGCTGATTCCGCCAATTACGGTTGGGAACACTGTCTCACAGAAAGCAGACAGGAGCAGAGCAATTTCCTTGAGCCACACTTTATTAAAGACGTTACTGGATTCCGCCTTTGGGCTGGTGAGTCCCGTCTTAACGAGTGCGAGACGGTTGGAACGAAAGTTTGATGTTGGGAAGATTATCGTTCAATAAATGTGTTCAATGCTATCCTTGTTTGTTTAGTAGTGATCAGTTCCCCGAACACTATTTAGTTATTAAATATTAATCAAAATTAGTAAAGGGGCAGTTTTAATTAACAGGTTGGGTCTCATAACACGCCTTCAGCCAGAGCCAACGACCAGATCCAGTAGGAAAAGTGAACAAGTAAAAGCATTCTTGTTAAAACCCTCTGACATTTGGCGAACCCGCCTAGGATCCCTCATCATCATTTATTGTAATAAACCCCTTCCATTACTACAAAGTTTTTATACATATTGCACGTTTTTGTAAAACTTGCTTTAACAATAGTAAACAATCGAATCATATCTGGGGTTAAAGTTTATTTAGAATTTATTATTAAAGTAGCGCTTAGGAAATATCCTGGAAACTTATGTCAGATATTCTGTAACAATTTTAATTTTGCAATGCACCTTGGATATACAGGGCGTTTCAAAAAGAAAGAGCAGATTTCAAACATTTATTTCTCAAAAACTACAAATGATAGAAACACAATTCAAACGTTTCTTGTCAGAGAAAGGTTCAAAGTTTTTCAATGGTCCGCGCAGAAGTTCCATGCAAATCCGCAGTGGCGCTGGCGTTTGTTTGTAGGAAAATGGCGACGACACCACAGGAACGATCATTTTGTGTGCTGCAATTTGCAAAGTTAGAGTCCATTGTTGGTGTGCAACGTGCATTCCGCCGTCAATTCAACAAACAGCCGCCTCGTCATAAGCAAATTTATGAGTGGCATCACAGATTCGTAGAAGATGGTTGCATCTGCAAGCGAAAAAGCACGGGTCGTCCACGCACATCGGATGAAAATGTCGAGCGTGTCCGTGCAGCTTACGAAAGGAGCCCTAGAAAATCCACGACACGGGCAAGTCACGAACTAAACATGTCTAAAACAACGGTATGGCGCGTTCTGAGTAAGCGTCTGCACATGAAGCCGTACAAACTGCAGTTATTGCAAGCATTGCGTCCTGACGACCACAACAAAAGGTTCGAATTTTCAACTGCAATTCTACAGGACATGGAAGAGGACAATTTTGCCGAACGATTAATTTTTTCAGATGAATCAACGTTTCACATTTCTGGTAAAGTTAATCGGCATAACGTACGAATTTGGGCGAGTGAAACTCCGAGGGACGTTATTCAACATGAAAGAGACTCACCAAAGGTTAACGTCTTTTGTGCAATTTCGGTAAACAAAGTTTATGGACCTTTCTTTTTCATGGAGAAAACTATCACAGGAACCATTTACCTGGACATGTTAGAAAACTGGCTATTTCCTCAACTTCAGGAAGATTCAAATCACTTCATCTTCATGCAAGATGGCGCCCCACCACACTTCTCTGAACCTGTACGACGGTACCTAAATAACACCATTCCAGGACGGTGGATTGGAAGAGCAGGAGCACAAGATCAATGTCATCGTCTGTGGCCTCCCAGGTCACCAGACCTTACTCCCTGCGATTTTTATTTGTGGGGGTACATAAAGGACTGTGTTTATGTCCCACCTATGCCCGCTACTCTTCAAGAGGTACGACATCGAATTGTTGCGGCCGTGAATTCGGTAACTAAAGACCAGTTGCGTCGTGTGTGGCAAGAAATGAGATACCGGTTTGATATTTGTCGTGTAACAAATGGTGCTCATATTGAGGTACAGTTTTGATATTTGTTGTGTAACATTTGGTACTCATATTGAGTGAAGGACCGTTGGAATTGTGTTTCTATCATTTGTAGTTTTTGAGAAATAAATGTTTGAAATCTGCTCTTTCTTTTTGAAACGCCCTGTATGTATACATATCATATTAAAAATTGCTGTTAAGAATGATGCTATAAACAATAAATAATTCCACCAAAAAATTAAAAAACTGCTTTTCATGTATTTAAATGTAGGGGGCACTGAGTGCCGCACGCGCCTGCTGACGCAACAATCTTAAGCGCGCCTGCCGCAGGGTTAATAAATATATATACCTAAAATGATTTTTTTCTTATTGATAATAACCCACATATTTACGGTTATACCTTAGCTGCGCACTCTTGTGTATGGTTCCCTACTAGATTACCGTTTAAAGACCTCAGAATTCAAACTTTTTTTACAATTTACTATAATGTTGCGTTTATGCAATTTTGGGTCTTGCTAGTACATCGAGAAATGCGGATGCTTTATTCTGCCACAATAAAATATCGGTATTCCATTGTTGTCCGAACGGTTTATTACTGTTAGGCTTTGTTTGAAAGATGTTCATTCCAGAGTTGGGCAACACGATCCTTTTTCCCTATTCGATTCCTACGATTCAATCTCACATTGCGAATCGATTCGTTCACGATTCATTCTAGTCTGCGATGAACCGATTCTTACGGAATGCAAAAAGTTCTGCATCTTACTCACAGATGGCAGGACATGTCTGAAATTGTCAATGGGGTTAGAATCGAACTGTGTCATGATAAGATATGCCAGAAATTTTTTATTTATGAGTAAACATGCATATGACGTTACAAGTGTGATTCTCGATTTATACGTGTAATGCCTTAATCGATGAAAGGTCACGTTTGATTTGATTGCATCTACTGTTTTATTTCAGTATGCCAGGAAAGAGGAGTCTATTTGTGCGAAAGGTGGTGCAAAATTACGTGGTATGCCAGTTTGGTTGTATGGCTTGAACGTATCTAACTACAGACGTCTGTTTTCTAGTAACAAAATCTAGCAGAGGCAGACGTGGTTTGGCTCATATCATCCTATGTTTTTCTGTGCTAAGATGTCTTTCCAAGTCCACATCACCTTTGTAATTCATAACGCAGCTGACAGCCCTCCCACACAGCAAATTTAGCTTAACTTTCATTTCTTCTAAATACAAAGCATAGGTATTTTGCTTTTAATTTGTCTAAACTTGCCGCTGTCACTACTATTTTCTATGAGAAGACGACATAGTAGGATTCAATCGTATACAGCGACATTACTTCACTAAAATTTAATATGAATCTGAACACGATAACATTCGAAAACTCGAACTTGAAATTATTAATTAGAAAGCTTTTGTTTAAAGACGGTATTACACGGCGATCCGCCAGGAAAGGTATTGGTTAGAGGCCTATATTCTCTCTATATAGGCCCTGTAATATTGGTCTAGTGCGACAGCCATTTAGTGGCAGAGCTGGTGGAACTAACAGAATTAGCAAATTAGCAATGAAGTATGTCGTCTTCTCGCATAAATAGTAGTGGCAGAAGCAAGTTCTCACACAAATTAAAAGTAAAATACCTATGCTTTGTGTTTGGAAGAAATGAGAGTTAAGCTAAATTTGCTGTGTGGGAGGGCTGTCAGCTGCGTTATGAATTACAAGGGTGATGTGGACTTGGAAAGACATCTTAGCACAGAAAAACATAGGATGATATGAGCCAAACCAAACCACGTCGACCAAAGAACCGATTCACCCACCAACAAAAAACAGAGAACAGGACAGAGCACAATTAGTCATTTCGTCACGAGACCCCTACCAGTGTCGATGGTCAAAATTTTGGACGGAATTGTTCTGAAATTAATTGTGAAGCAGTTTCATCCATTCAGAACAGTTGTACTGATACACAATCTAAATCCAAATTATGTATTACCTTCGAGAAAGACTCTCTCGAACGAACTGTTGGATTCAACGTACAATAGTATGAAAGAGAAAGTAAAAGCAAACATGTCTCAAGCTGTTGCGTGTTGTGTTACTTCAGACAGTTGGACTTCGGCTGCTGGCGAAAATTATGTCGCAATAACGGTGCACTATTTAGATGAAACCCTGTTACTTCAGACAGTTGGACTTGGGCTGCTGGCGAAAATTATGTCGCAATAACTGCACTATTTAGATGAAACCCCGAAATTATGCAGCGCGAGCCGGCCAGTGTGGCCGAGCGGTTCTAGGCGCTTCAGTCTGGAATCGCGCGACCGCTACGATCGCAGGTTCACATCCTGCCTCGGTCATGGATGTGTGTTATGTCCTTACGTTAGTTAGGTTTAAGTAGTTCTAGGCGACTGATGTTAAGTCCCATAGTGCTCAGAGCCATTTGAACCATTTATGCAGCGCGTTACTTGATTGTTTTGCGTTCAATGAAAAACACACTGACGAAAATATCTCCCACGAAATAAGAAGGGTTTGTCAAGAGTGGGAAATTGACAATAAAATTGTAGCAATTGTGACTGACAATGCTGCTAATATGATTTGAGCTGCGGGATATTTGCAGTGGCAAAGTATTCCATGTTTCGCTCACACCCTAAATCTGGTTGTGCAAAATGCAATAGCTGAAATAAAAGAGCTCCAAACAAAAGTAAAAACAGCAGTGGAATATTTTAAACGAAGTCCCCATGCACTTTCAAAATTAAAGCAAGTACAAAAACAAATGGGTCTTCCAGAGCAGACTTGTGAAACAAGACGTTCAAAGAAGGTGGAATTCAACCCTTGCAATGTTTGAAAGTGTAGTGAAGAGCAGGGATGCTATTGTTGCAACTTTAGCAATAATGAATCCTGCAATAGTAATTACTAAGGAAGACTCTGAAATGCTCGAAGAAATGTGCAAAATTTTAAAGCCTTTTTTACATATCACTGAGGAGAGCACATTTTGAGAAATACGATACTGCCAACCCAGACAGGTATTATCTGTTATTAGAAAAACCAAGGAGGAACTTGACGACGTTCCAAAGATACTGAAGATAAAACTATGGTGGCCGAAGCTACCTTGCTTGATCCCAGATTTAAAAAGTACGCGTTTCTGTCAACAAATTCGTACAACAAAGCAAAACAGTCCTTATACAAAAAACTGCAGTATTAAGAACATCCATCGATGATGAGGCAAAACAGCCTGAAGAACAGGAACAATCAGCAGTCACGGAGGAAGATTTATTGTGGGAAGATTTTGAATCCAGTGTTCAACGCTCTTCGAGTCAAACTATTACACCCATGAACATTCAGGTTGGTTGGTTTATGGGGAATAACGTGCTTTTTAACCCCTGAAGAGACAAAATGGGCTGTTAAACAGCCCAACAATTTTTTTTTCCATAGTTCCACGTTTTGGTGAGAGGGGAATTTTGGCGCCACTCTAAATTCAGTTGGTACCATTGCCTACATCCGCTGACCACTGTCACTGTTTACAGCGCTTTGGCTCCGAGCACTATGGAACTTAACTGCTGAGGTCATCTGTCCCCTAGAACTTAGAACTACTTAAACCTAACTAACCTAAGGACAGGGGTACACGAAAGGAGCCTCCCCGAAGATCATGACAACGATCGGGCGTACCCTGGGCAACGTTAGGCCTGTGCCTAACGGCCAATCCTTTCAACACCAAGACACCACAAAAAGGCTTTTATCAAAGCCAGCGCTAAATATAATGTCCATAAACATTGAAGGGCTCTCTCATGAGAAAGAAGTGCTACTTGCTGTAGCATGTAAAACTCACAACTGTGCTCTCTCACTAATCCAATAGACCCACATTGGCCCCACAAATAGAAGACCAAAGATCCACGGAATGAAATCAGTAATTGAAAGACCACACGAGCTATATGGCAGCGCAATCTTCGCCAAAATGGGCTTAGGTATTATATCTGCAGAACTGACATCTCAAGAAGACATCGAAATCTTGACTGTAGAGTTACAGTCCTGCACTGTGACGCCTATATATAAGCTACCGAGCAGGGAGTTCAGATTCAGTGAGCCAATCAACTTCAACTAACAACCAACGAAAATAGTAATGGGCGACTTCAACTGTCATGGATCAGCCTGGGGGTACAGGCACACAGACAAAAGTGGGGACGACCTAGAAACCTGGGCAGACACAAAAGGCCTTAAATTAATACACGACCCCAAACTTCCATATTCCTTCAACAGCAGCAGGTGGAACCGTGGATACAATCCAGATAACATCTTTGTCAGCGAAAACGTAGCACATCAAACCAGGAAGGATGTGGGAGAACCCCTCCCACATACACAGCACCGAGCTATATTATGTCTGGTTGAAGCAGTTGTTAAACCAGCAACCACCCATTTCCAATCACGTTTTAATTTTAAACGTGCCCTATGGGACAAATTCTCTGAAGAACTTGACAAAGAGGTGCAGAACCTTGATGCTAGCCCGGAAAAATATGACACTTTCATTGAATTAGTTAAAACTGTCTCCCGAAGAAATATCCCCCGAGGCTGCAGAACTAGTTATATCCCTGGACTTGACGAAAACTCAAAGGTTCTTCTGGAACATTACCAACAGCTCTTCGAGGAAAACCCTTTTTCAGAGGAAACAACTATGGCGGGAGAAGAACTCCTCCAGGCCATATCAGCCTCAAGAACAATGAAATGGTGTAATCTAATCACAAACCTAGACATGAAACAGAATAGCGAAAGGCCTGGCAACTTCTTAAAAACATCAATAATGACCCCTCATCTAATACACAAAATTTGTATAAGGTCACACCAAATCAAATAGCAAATCAACTTCTACTTAATGGTAAAACCAACAGGAAGCACCCAAGAATGAAACTACAGAGAGGCACTCAAGAAAAAGACCACCTAGGCACCCCCTTTACTCTGAAAGAATCAGAAGATTCCATCTCCATAATGAAAATTAATAAAGCCGCTGTCCTAGATGATCTACGCCCAGAACAAATTAAAATGTTCGGACCTGTTACCAGACGGTGGTTACTAGATATGATGAACAAATGTGTTCTTGAAATGAAAATCTCCAAGACTTGGCGGAAGGCAAATATAGTAGCTATACCAAAACCTGGAAAAAAAACCCACAGACCCTAAAAATTTTCGGCCTATCTCCCTGCTTTGTCAGCTCTATGAAGTCTTAGAAAGAATGATCCTTAACCGCATTTCAAAACATGTAGACAAGAATATAATTAAAGAGTAAGCAGGATTCCGCCCAGGAAGGTCATGCTGTGGACAAATCCTCAACCTTACACAGTACATAGAAGATGGATACGAGCGGAAACAAATTACAGGTGCAGCCTTTATTGACCTTACAGCAGCTTACGACACCATAAACCACAGTAAGTTAATATCAAAAATATATAACACCACAAAAGACTACCGACTGGCGCAATTCATCCAGTGCCTGTTGCAGAATAGACGGTATTTTGTCACGCTGCAGTCGAAGAAGAGCCGATGGCGGACCCAGAAAAACGGCCTACCTCAAGGTAGTGTCCTCGCCCCATTGCTATATAATATTTATACCAATGACCAACCGATCAGCATGGACGCTCGCTCCTTCATCTATGCAGACGATACAGTCGTTGCCACACAGGGAAAAACCTTTGAAGAGGTAGCAAGTAAATTAACTTTAGCGATTGAAAAGCTGGGTGACTATTATGATAATAACCACCTCAAGCCAAACCCAGCAAAAACCCAGGTCTGTGCTTTTCGCCTACGTAATAAGGAAGCAAGGAGGAAACTCAACATAAGCTGGAAGGGACAACATCTATCTCACTGCGACACACCAAAATATCTTGGGATTAAACTTGACCGTGCTCTCACCTACAAGGAACACTGTTTGGCCACAAAGATGAAAGTGAGTGCCAGGAACAACATCATCCGCCAGCTAACAAATAGCAGATGGGGAGCGCAACCTACAGTTCTCCGCACGTCAGCTTTAGCTTTATGTTTCTCCACTGCGGAGTACTCGGCACCCGTTTGGCAAAATTCCACCCACGCTGAACAAGTAAATATAGCATTGAATGAGACTGGACGCATCGTGACAGGATGCCTCCGCCCAACTCCCACAAAGCAGCTGTACCACCTCATGGGCATAGCCCCGCCAGACACCAGAAGGAGGACTGCCGCAGAAATCGAGAAACATAAACAGGAGACAGGTCCCAGGCATCCAATGTTCGGATACAATCTTCAACCTCGCCGACTTAAATCAAGGAAGAGTTTCCTACGAACAACTGAAGCAACTCTTTTATCGCCTAGAGCACGACGAGAAGAGCTGTGGTACAATGTGGACCCAGGAAGACCAGGGAATAGCCACAGGGAAGAACCCACAGCTGGCTCTGAACTCCCAATATACGACCTGGAAAGCCCTGAATAGACTACGAACAGGCGTATCAAGATGCAGAGCGAACTTGGAAAAATGGGGCTACATCAGTGCAGACGTGCCCTGCGAGTGTGGAGAACAGCAAGACCCACAACACCTACTGGTCTGCAGGAAACTAAACAACCCGTGTTCGACTCAAGACCTATTTGAAGCAAATGACAAGGCTATTCAAGCTGCAGTGTATTGGGCTTCACGTGGGATATGAAAATCGGTCTGTTTCGTATCCTTAGCGCTTATCATTATATGTTACATACTTTTCTATATTATTGTAGTTAATTTACCTTATAACCACGTATTATTGTATTATAACTGCTTCTCTTGCATTGTAATATTTCTTTTTTTTTTTGTCAAATGGTGATGTCTTGGATACGATAAATAAATAAAAAATAAAACCTAAGGGCATCACACACATCCATGCCCGATGCAGGATTCGAACTTGCGACCGTAGCGGTCCCAGACTGTAGCGTCTAGAACCGCTCGGCCACTCCGGCCGGCCTTTACCGCGCTTTACCTGAGTCACCAGTTTTCATCGTTTTTCGCTTGGGATGTCGAGTTAGTGATGTCAGCGAGAGAGGACGCAAGAGTCAGCGCTAGCGCCCGTGTCGGCCGGCCGCGATCCGATGGGGCTTGCTCCACCGGCCGCCCCGCCATGAACCGACACACACATGAAGACCCGACCGGCGTGGGGCGAAGTAATAGTACCCACGCGTCGGAGCAGCCTGCGGAATCAGAAATGGACTACACTCCGGCATTGCCTGTGGAAGATGACAACTCGAGATAGGCGAAACAGCACAATAGGAGATCTTGACCTCTCTACAGACGGACGGCACGAACAGGAGCAGACTTTCAACTGCCACCTAGGAAGAAACAAGCCAGGCTGCAACCGCTCATCGTCGCAAGCGAGCTGGACGTTTCCAACAGATTTCAACCACTGAAAGATACGGGGGCCACCCTGAACGATGCAATAGCGGATTTAGCAGACAAGACAGCAGCATCGTGCACACGATGCGCGGCGATGCGGACCAGATGAAGAGACTATGGACGCAGAACAACCAACCACGTAACAACTGCACCGTACATAAGAAGATTCCACCCATCATCTTGAGGTTCAAGGAATCCTACAAGACGCACCACATTTGGCTGAAAAGCCACTGCAAGGCGCCATTCACCGTTAAGCAGACGGGCGGCAAAACACCACTGAATATTACGTAATGGTCGTCGGGAAGCTTGGGGAAGAACGTATCCCCATGTGTAACACACCAGCGGTCCGCCCACCAACACTGAAGACGTTGATTAGGCCGGTATTACACTACCAAATTTCTGTGTCCAATACCTTTGTCAAAGATATTTGATGGTGTAATAGGGAACTTTGACAAATGTCGTCCAATATTTGATCAAATCAAGGGCCTCGCCGTAGATTTGACCAAAGAAATCGCTTGTCTTCTGTTCACTGCAATGCGATATGTTACCACGCGGAGCGCCAGCATCGCTGGAGCGTTCTGTCATCTTTAGTGTTTGTAAACATGGCCGCAAAATACAATTGGTGTGTGCCGTCTACCACGAAATTAATAGAAATGTATGAAGCGGATGAGGCGCTTTACAATGTGAGGCACCCTGATTATAAAAATAGATTAAGAATATTTGAGAGTTACAAAAATATTGCGGAGATTATTAGCCGTGACATACGGCCTGGATGCACGGCTGAGGATATAAAGAAGAAGATTAATGGCCTCCCACCCACAGGACAACACCATACAGCCAAGCCAAACAGACGGAGACACGGAGGAGAGACGATATCGGATCCCTCCTCTTATAATCCACTACGAGAAATCGTACTCCCAATTGTATGACAACATCAATGCAACCCTCGGAGAAAACAAATTCACGGCAAAAACAACCGGGGAGGACCAACTCAAGATGACAGTAAAGACCGTCGACGACTACAAAGCGGTGAAGGCCATGTTAAAAGAAAAGCAAACCCACTTCTATACCTTCCCCATAGCGGCCAAAAAACCAAGTAAAATAGTATTCAGGGGCATGCCGCACAAGACGGACACAGAGGATATAAAACGTTACTTGGAAAGGGAAGGTTTCGAAGTGAGCTCGGTCGTCAAGACAAACCCGAGACGACCGTGGCCGCTACACACAGTCACCCTACCAGACTCCGCCCAGAATCGAAAGATATGGGAAGTGACAATGATAATGAGGGTAACAGTCACGCCGGAGAAGCTGAAGAAAAGATCGGGCCCAGGGCGATGTTTCAATTGCCAAAAAGTGGGGCACATGGCTAGGGACTGCGACATGCCTATGAGGTGTGTCAGGTGCGGTGAAAAGCACAAGTACGAGGAATGCCCGGTAGCGCAGGGGGAGGGCAAGGAGAAGTGCTGCAATCGTGCAGGCGCGCATCCTGCCAGCTACCTGGGGTGCCCGGAATTCCGCGAAGGTAGGGACCGCCTAAGGGGAAAGCACCCACAGACAGCAGGGGCAAAGCATCGCACCGCACCTCCACCTCCACCACCACCACCACCAAGCCGATATCCAAGATCCACAGCGACAAGGGTATTTCAATCCAGGACATACTCGTCAACCGTCAGTGCCCCAACTCGCCCTCCTCCACACAACCAGGTTCCTGTCAACGGAGAATCGCCTAGGGAAGCCCCCCCCCCCCGCCCCCCTACTCACTAGAGCCCAGTCTGCGCGACGCGACACAGAACGTCTCGGTAGAACACTTAGCAGCGACCATAAAGGCTCTTCAGGCTCAGGTGAAGCAACTGGCAAACATCTTGGCCACCATGACTCAACACCCCGCCGAACACTCATCGGCAGCAAAGCAGGCGCCGTCATCGGCGTTGACATCAGGAAACCCCACCCCCAGACATGGATAGACGACCTAACATACAAGGTCTAAAAACGTGCGTCTTCAACGCAAACGGTCTATTCCAGCAAGCCCTCGAATTCAGGGAATTCATAAAAGAGGAAGACATTGACATATGCTTAGTGGCCGAAACACACCTGAAGCCAGGTGTAAGAGCATCTGTAGATAACTACAACTGCTACATACGCGATGGGCCTACCGCTGGAGGCGGCGTTGCAGTATATGTCAAACGAGGTATTAGACACCACCAAGTGTACCCACCAGCAACTCGCCAAATTGAAACAGTCGCAATAGAAATTGCCACTGTAACAGGGCCCCTCACAGTCGTTGCAGCCTACCGCCCTCCTTCCCAAACGTTAGAAGAAGAGGACATAGCTGCACTAGGGCGAATAAGAGGCAAGCTCCTGATAGGAGGAGACCTCTATGCCGAAGCGCGCAGACTGGCACTCACGAGTAAGCAACAGAGCTGGTCGACAACTGCAACGACTCGCGCGCATCCACCAGTTTCAGGTATGGGGCCCCGAGGAGCCCATCCACTTCCCAAACAACGGAAAGAAGGGCGGACGTCCTCGACATCGCACTCACGAAACACGTTACGGGTTTTGTGTCTGCTAGTTCGATAAACTGGATGTCGTCGGACCACAATCCAGTTATCCTAGAGGTCGACATGGGAGAATGGCTCTCGCTCCCACAGCGCACCACAACATACAAACTAACTAACTGGGAACAGTTCAGCAACGGAATAGCTGCTGAACTTGCCCAAGCCCCGCCTCCAACAGCAGAGACTGGTGAACAAGCGATGGAAGACTTCACTAAAGCGATCCTGCAAGCAGCTGAGGAAGCAACGCCTGCGCCAGCGGGAGCCCCCCGCTCCAGGCAGCGTCCACAGCACCTGCTTGCCCAAATAAGACACAAAAACAGGATCGCCAAAGAATGGAAACTTACTAGGAACAAAACCACAAGGAGGCTGCTTAACAGACTACAAAGAGAGTTGAAAGTTGCACTCACTGAGTATCGCAACCAGCAATGGTCAGAACGACTATCAACTCTTAAACTAGATGACCACAGCTTGTGGCAAGCCACAAAGCAGTTCACGAGGACGCGCAAAAATGCCCCCTCTGCATGGTGAACGTGGACTGCAATTCAGCACTGAAGACAAAGCAAATGCGCTAGCAGACGTGTTCGAAAAACAATTTACGCCAGCAGAGGTACAAGACAGAGAACACGTCGCAATCGTCCGCAGACAACTGGCCACCTTTTTAGAGGCAGGCGACGATGAGGAATACACGCCGATCTTCAGTTCCGAAGACGTGGCGAGTGTCATCAAATCGCTGCCAACAAAAAGGCACCAGGCCACGACCAGCTCACCAACGAACTATTAAAACATATCCCGCCCATGGCAATAACACACTTAGCAGATATACTAAATGAAATTACGCGATCGCTAAAATTCCCGACACAGTGGAAACACGCTGAAGTAGTCTCGATCGCAAAACCTGGAAAAGACCCGGTGTTCCCGCAACACTACAGACCAATTAGTCTACTGCCTACCCTCAGTAAACTATATGAGCGCCTCCTCTTAGTACCGATACAGGATCACATCAGAAGAGAGCAAATCCTGCCCAAATTCCAGTTTGGGTTTCGCCCACAACATTCGGCCCCCCAACAAATAATGAGGGTGGTTGAAGCAGCCACAGAAAGCTTCAACCGCAAAGGCTACTGCGGGATCGTCTTACTAGACGTGGCAAAAGCCTTTGATTCTGTTTGGCACACCGGGCTACTCCACAAAATGTACACCCAGGGCTTCCCCGGAAAGATTGTGAAACTTATAAAAAGCTATCTCTCCGGTAGGACATTCTCCGTAAAAGTAGAAACATCACTGTCAAGCAGGAGAAGAATACATGCAGGGGTACCACAGGGTTCGGTTCTTGGACCAACCCTGTACAGTCTCTACACCGCAGACATACCAACCACACAACACGTACAAACAGCACAGTATGCTGATGACACCGCATTCTTCTCCTGCTCAACAAACAGGAACCTGGTCACGAGACGTCTTCAAACCGCCCTGAACAAGACTGACGAATGGGCCAAACAATGGCGAATCACACTAAACTCCGAGAAGACCCAAGCCATGCTGATGACAAGACGTCTCGGTAAACGCCGCCCCCCCCCCCCCCCCGAAGACCCTACCAAATGCTCCACCTGCAGGGCCAAAACCTCCCCTGGAGGAACACTGCGAGGTACCTCGGTGTGACACTAGACAAGCGTCTGACTTGGAAGTGCCACATCGAGGAGGTTCGCAAAAAGGCCCTAGGCAGGATGCAGATCCTTTACCCAATACTGAACAGTGCAAGTTCCCTTGACCCGAGCACAGGAGTAGCCGTCTATCGAAGTCTAATTAGGCCGATACTAGAGTATGCGTGCCCAGTATGGGGTTACGCTGCTAGATCGACGGTAGAACGGCTACAAAAAATTCAAAACAGAGCGCTCAGAAGAGCCCTACACACACCGCCGCGCTTCCCGACGGAAGACCTCCACATAGCGGCAGACATCGTATAATTAAACACGCGATTCCGTACCCTGGCGGAGCAGTTTTACGCCAATGCGGAAAGATCGCCAAACGATCTAATAAACTCACTTGGTCGGTACAACAACGTACCAGACCGATACAAAAGACCACAAGCATTACTCGTCGCGTAAAAAAAACAACCGTCACTACTGAAGTGGCAGAAAAGAAACACACGTTACTCTAAAGAATAGAAAAATCGAAAGACAAGCACATCCAAAAACTCACCAAAAATTGAAGGAAATGTCCCGATGGGACAAAAACCTTCGCAGAAAACAACCTCTAAAGACAGAGGAAGAAATTAGAGTGTGCTGCCTCCGCACAAGCTACTCGTACGAGAAAGCAAAAGTACGTATTGACATATTCTTTTATTTTTATTTATGCAAGTAAAGTTTACATGTCATACAAATGATTAGCATTAATTTGTTCATTGAAGCGACTTGAAGCATACAATAATGTTTACGTAACTTATAAGTAGTTTACATTGTTTTTATTACTAATATTGCAGGTGCATAAAAGCAAAAGTGGAGCCAGTGCACAGGCGGCGTATACTCCACAAGTGTACTGGTTCCAGATGCTCAAATTTCTGGACCAGGCAACAGAGTCGGACGAGAGTGTCTGTAACATCGAAAGCACTGAAAGTGAAAGTGAACGTGCTACACCAACATTCGAAGAAATGTTTGAGGTATGTACATTTGTTTACATTTTACGTAAGTAAATGTGATTATCTTGCCAGGGTACTTTCCCAGCGCCATTGTAAAATTTCTTACAGTATTCTCTAAATGCTCTCCCGTGTACTGGACGTCCAGAAGCAGCTTGGAAAGCTATTGGTTCCATTCGCTGTAGGTCCTCAGTGCTTTGTGTCTCAAGATTAAGTGCAGTCTCCTACTACGTCAGACACTGTTTCCTAAGGACTATACAAGTGTTTTCTTCTCTCATTTAACAAGATGTGCAATGTGCAGGCAGCCAGTGTAATGGTGGTAACTTTTTCTGGAGGCAGATTAATGGTAGTTAGAAAAATCCTGAAACGACTTGCAAGAATGCCAAAGCTGCTCTCCACTAATCTTCTTACTCGTGACAGTCTGTAATTGAAAACCTTTTCTTCTTTTGTGATTCCTTTTAAGGGGTATGGCTTCATAATGTTATAACTCAGAGGAAAAGCGTCATCTGCCAGTACAACCATTGGAGTTGTAATATTTGTGTTTCCAAGCTTCCTGCCTTCAGGAATGTTGAGAATAGATCGGTCAATGAGACACTCATGTAGTTTGCTTTTTGAAAACACTCCAGCATCACCAACATGCCCATTAGTTCCTACAACAACATACAAAAATTTGTAGGAAGCATCTACCATGGTTCAAAATGGCTCTGAGCACTATGGGACTTAACATCTATGGTCATCAGTCCCCTAGAACTTAGAACTACTTAAACCTAACTAACCTAAGGACATCACACAACACCCAGTCATCACGAGGCAGAGAATCTACCATGGCAAATGATACTGTTGAAGGATTTGTAAATGAAAAAGTGAGATCCACTAGCTTGTGGACATTTAATACAAATATGCTTTCTGTCCATTGCTCCTATAGTGTTATAACAGTTTCACTTCTACTCGAAATCCTCTGCAATTTGCTCCCACTCTCCTCTGCTTGTGGGTACCTGTAGATAAGATTTATGTATGTGCAAGGATGTACGTAACTAATGGCTTTTATCTCTTATTTTACAGCATGAGATGCAAGAGCCTGTCGCATGTAGCGAGGCACAGCCACAGCCCCAGCCCCTGCGTCAAGAACGGCCCCCCACTAAAAGGAGGGAAGTCACACCAGACGTGGCAACAGACGTCATGGTGGAGGCCAGCAGGACACTGAAGGCTGTGGCTGATGTTGCCAGAACTCTGCCTGTCCATGAAGACCGCTACGGTACCCTTGGCGCCCACATCGCAGCAGATCTGCGTAAAATGGAAAAAGTGGGTGGCAAGGAATTCACTACGGCTACAATGCACTGTCTGGAGCGGAATTTAATGGACAGGTGGGATTTACTGCATGCGACAACCCAACCACAACCGTCCGCCTCTGGGTATATCCAGGCTGCCTTGCAGCAGGCTGGAAGAGAGGAAGAAGACTCAATTTTATAAATATATATGTATATAATTTTTGTATCTCTCCAATCTTCGTAATCTATTTTTATAATCGGGGTGCCTGACACTGTAAGGCGCCTCATCCGCTTCATACAACTCTATTAGGCTCGTTTCACACTGGGATACTTTTGACGGTCACCGGTGACGGTCACTGATAGAGATACATTCGTTTGAATTGGAGCATTCACACCGGGACACTGCACTGAGTCACGGTGACCCAGCAGTGACTCACCCTCGCCACATGTGACGGACACCGACTCTGTGTTCGCTGCGGTCACCGCCGGACATGCATTAGGCCGGTATTATTACACTATCAAATTTCTTTCTCCAAAATCTTTGTCAAATGTCGTCCAATATTTGATCAAATCTAGGGCCTCGCTGTATATTTGATCAAAGAAACCGCTTGTCTTCTGTTCACTGCAATGTGACATGTTACCACATGGAGCGCTAGCATCGCTGCAGCGTTCTGTCGTCTGTAGTGTTTTTATAACCATTGCCGGTAAATACGATTGGTGTGTGCCGACAACTACAAAATTAATACAGATGTCTGAAGCTGATGGGGCGCTTTGCAACGTGAGGCACCCTGAATACAATGATAGATTAAGAGGATTGGAGACATAACCTGACCTAACATAACCCTCTCCTGTAGCAAGGAATCGGAGTGTTATAGTGAGCCTGTCTTCTGAAGATGTAGCAGTTCTTATGTGAATATTGTGCTTTGTGATATGAGGATACACTTCATTGAGCACATACAGAAATGTACGCTCATCCATTCTTAAGTAATTGATGTACGACTTGACGTCTTCCACTGTAAGCTCACGTAACAAGTTTTGTTGAATGCTTTCATCGTGTCGTCGTAAAACCCACGGCTTCACCCAGATTAGATTAGTTTATCGTTCCATAGATCCGTGCTGAGGAGATCCTCGTGGATGTGGAACATGTCAATTTTTTTAAGCTGAAATAACAATACTAATAGTATGAATAAATACAATACATCATTTGTTTCTATTAAAAATTTCGCCAATGGAGTAGATGGAGTTGGCCAGTAGTAAGCCTTTCAGGCACCTTTTAAACTGATCTTTATTTCTAACTAAATTTTTTATGTTTCCTGGAAAATTATTGAAGATGAGTGTTCCTCAGTAGTGGACTCCTTTTTGAACTAAAGTAAGTGCTTTTAAGTCCTTGTGCAGATCATTTTTGTTCCTGGTATTGTATTATGAACTGAGTTGTTTGTTGGAAAAAGAGATATATTATTTACGACAAATTTAATTAAGAAGTAAATATACTGAGAGGCAGTAGTCAGTATACCCAGTTCTTTGAAGAGGTTTCTGCAGGAGGACCGTGAATTTACTCCACAAATAACACGTATTACACGCTTTTGGACCTTGAAAACTTTTGTTTGACTTCAAGATTTACCCCAAAATATTATCCCATATGACATTATGGAATGAAAGTAGGCAAAGTATGCAAGCTTTTTCATTTTTATGTTGCCTATGTCTGCTAACACTCGAATTGCAAATACAGATTTGTTAAGGCCTTTCTGCAGTTCTGTGTTATGCTCCTCCCAACTGAATTTATTATCAAGTTGTAATCCCAGGACTTTTAAGACTGTCAACCTCGTATGTTTGGTTCCATTTTTTTCCCCCACTTCTTTTCCGCATGTGCACACAATGCAATTGGAGTACGTAGAACTGCTGCGGTTAATAACAAGTTGTTGTCAGCCATCTTGAACTTTGACGAACAATTTGATGACAGTGTTATACCCCTTGTAGCGCTACGTCAAAGATCTTTGTCAAATATATTGGATCACATCTTTGATCAAATCTTTGACAAAGAAATTTGATAGTGTAACACCGGCCTTAGCTTGTATTGGTGTGTTCACACTGGGACACCGATCACAGACACAGCAGTGCAGAGTTGCCAACAGACAGGCAGCCGTCGCTGAGCCCAGTGGTTCTCCACACAGTGCAGCCATGAGTTTAGAGTTCATCAACACAGAAGATTTTATAAGTGAAGTGGGAAGTCGTCCCGTTATTTGGGATATGAAAAGCGATGACTACAGTAACAAAGTCACGAAAATGAAAGCGTGGCAAGAAATTATTACGAAGTTTGTGCCTGATTTCGATGAAAAGAGCATAGATGAAATAAACAAAATTGGTAAGTTCTATATTCTTTTTTCACTTTAATATCGTGTTTTTCGGACCACAAGAATAGCGAAATATATTTTCTACCCCTGTACGAGGCTAGGAGGTTAATAACGTACAAGGAGAATGCTATCCCTCACCCCTTTTCTTTTGCATTACCAATAGCAAGTGTACTGTTATGCAGTCTCAATGCGAGAAGAATGGACAAAATGGATGAGCGCAGAAACCATGTACTCACCCCTACAGGGCGAATGAAAGTAAAATGAAATAAATAGTTTTATTTCAACATTTTCATAACAAAATTAAGGGTACGTCTTTTCGTACGGCAAAAAAGGCCACGTGAAAAGAAGAGTATTGAAGAAGATATCCTATAATACATTTTGAAGGAAAAGTACGCCAGAAAAGACAATTCATCACAGCAAGCCGACGAAGATAGCTTGTTTATGCAGTCTTTAGTACCTGAATTAAAAAAATTACCCAGTCATGCAAGATTGAAAGTGAAGTCAGATTTGATGAATGTCATTATTAATGCCCAACAATATTACAGCGCTTCTGCTTCATCTTCGTTCCCAATAGGATTTGCGCCGGTACCAAATTACGCTACGAGGGATCCGCATCACGACCGTGCAAATCATGGAACAGTTCAAGGCTACACTGGAGGACAGTCGAGGTTGTCCGATCAGTTACCAGCTGTGTGCTCGCCAGCGGCCTCCGAGTACAGTGACGAGTCCTTAATATACTTTTCAACAGCACAGGCAGAGAAACAATGAACTTAAAACTATCAGTGAAAGTTTTACAATATTTTGTAATGTATATTAATACCAGTTAAAATCTGTAAAATGTGCTTTCAATAGAATAAAATAATACCACAGTACCTACTTTAATGTAAGAGCAAGTTTTTCCTCTGGTGGGATAGCCTTCCTTAGTATAGTGTCTTTTCCTGTGATTGCTTCTTTCAAATTTTCTAGTAGTTCATCAAATGAAGTTTTTGACATTCGAAAATACTGAAAAAACGTCTTCTCAGATTGTCTCAGATCGTCATAAAGGGTGTAATACAATCCCTTCTCCAGCCGATCACGTAGCAGTGGATGTATGTGTAATGAACGTTTTGTCTTCATTCTCCTCCTCCTCCTCGTTACAAGTACTAACAACAGTTCCTCCTCGCTCGAGTCCATTTCACCAACTAATCAGTTGGCAACAGCTGCAGTGTGGGACACCAGTGACCCAGGAGTGTTCGCCACAGTCACCGGTGGCCGTCACAAGTGTTCCAGTGTGAAACGAGCCTTAGGCTGGTATTACACTATCAAATTTCTTTGTCAAAGATTTGATCAAAGATGTGATCCAATATATTTGACAAAGATCTTTGACGTAGCGCTACAAGGGGTATAACACTGTCATCAAATTGTTCGTCAAAGTTCAAGATGGCTGACAACAACTTGTTATTAACCGCAGCAGTTCTACGTACTCCAATTGCATTGTGTGCACATGCGGAAAACAAGTGGGGGGAAAAAATGGAACCATACATACGAGGTTGACAGTCTTAAAAGTCCTGGGATTACAACTTGATAATAAATTCAGTTGGGAGGAGCACGCCACAGAACTGCAGAAAGGCCTTAACAAATTTGTATTTGCAATTCGAGTGTTAGCAGACATAGGCAACATAAAAATGAAAAAGCTTGCATACTTTGCCTACTTTCATTCCATAATGTCATATGGGATAATATTTTGGGGTAAATCTTGAAGTCAAACAAAAGTTTTCAAGGTCCAAAAGCGTGTAACACGTGTTATTTGTGGAGTAAATTCACGGACCTCCTGCAGAAACCTCTTCAGAGAACTGGGTATACTAACTACTGCCTCTCAGTATATTTACTCCTTAATTAAATTTGTCCTAAATAATATATCTCTTTTTCCAACAAACAACTCAGTTCATACATACAATACCAGGAACAAAAATGATCTGCACAAGGACTTAAAAGCACTTACTTTAGTTCAAAAAGGGGTCCACTACTCAGGAACACTCATCTTCAATAATTTTCCAGGAAACATAAAAAATTTAGTTAGAAATAAAGATCAGTTTAAAAGGAGCCTGAAAGGCTTACTACTGGCCAACTCCTTCTACTCCACTGGCGAAATTTTTAATAGAAACAAATGATGTATTGTATTTATTCATACTATTAGTATTGTTATTTCAGCTTAAAAAAAATCGACATGTTCCACATCCACGAGGATCTCCTCAGCACGGATCTATGGAACGATAAACTAATCTAATCTGGGTGAAGCCGTGGGTTTTACGACGACACGATAAAAGCATTCAACAAAACTTGTTACGTGAGCTTACAGTGGAAGACGTCAAGTCGTACATCAATTACTTAAGAATGGATGAGCATACAGTTCTGTATGTGCTCAATGAAGTGTATCCTCATATCACAAAGCACAATATTCACTTAAGAACTGCTACATCTTCAGAATACAGGCTCACTATAACACTCCGATTCCTTGCTACAGGAGAGGGTTATGTTAGGTTAGGTTAGGTCGGGTTAGGTCTCCAATCTTCTCAATCTATTATTGTATTCAGGGTGCCTCACGTTGTAAAGCGCCTCATCAGCTTCAGACATCTGTATTAATTTTGTAGTTGTCGGCACACACCAATTGTATTTACCGGCAATGGTTATAAAAACACTACAGACGACAGAGCGCTGCAGCGGTGCTAGCGCTCCATGTGGTAACATGTCACATTGCAGTGAACAGAAGACAAGCGGTTTCTTTGATCAAATATACAGCGAGGCCCTAGATTTGATAAAATATTGGACGACATTTGACAAAGTCCCTATTACACTATCAAATATCTTTGACAAAGATATTGGACAAAGAAATTTGATAGTGTAATACCGGCCTTAACACTTACCGTGCGGCCGCCGTAATATTACATCCCGCCGCATTCCACATTGTTTCAGTGTTTCAAACGCATTGTTAGCGTTCCCGTTACAACCTGTAGGTCCTGTAATGCTTGTAGTTCATCATATTAGCGCTAGATCGCAGCACCTAGTGAGGTAATGCGATATATCCGTATATATTTCCGAACGAATTCACGTGTTTTTCACGCGCATGTTACGTGTTCTGTGGTGTCCTGTCGTTTGTTTACCGTTGATTTTGGCGCTAGTATTTTGGTTTTAGCTTGTTTATTTTCTTTTTACTCACAATGGCGAGTGATGAGGATGCAAAACTTCGAAAAATGATTGAAGAGGTACTTGCTGAACCCACTGATGATGATTTTTCGGATTTCGACAGTGACAGTGATTACGAAATGCCGGAAAATAACGATAGTCCAGGTAAGTCTAACATCTTACTAAATCGATGCAGAACAAGACAGTTCATGTTGCGATTTATTCTGTTACGTTCTGTATTATTTCAGACACAGATTTGTCGTGAGATGAAAGTGAGCCACCGCCTGTGTTCCCCCCCTCTCATCACAGGATGACTGGACTATAGCGGATCAAACACCAAACATTTTGTTATTTACAGGGTCTCATGGTGTGCTAAATAATGTAGGACTCGCTCAGTCTAGTGAATATTTAGATTTTTTTCTCATTTTATAAATGACAGGGTTATTTCAATTATGAAGGAACAAACAAACCTGTATGCTAGACAGAAGCTGGCCACACTGAGAGCACAAAACAAATTAGGGCCCAATTCTAGATTCAAGTAGTGGAATACGCTAACAATTGCTGAAACAAAGACGTTTCTGGCAATTATCCTCCACATGTCAATCAGTGAATGGCCAAGTATGGCCAGTCACTGGTGTAGTGAACCAGTGGTTAGCTGCAATTTTTGCCCCAATATTATGCCAAGGGACAGATTTCTGAATATTTTGCTTATGTTCCACATAAATGACAATTCAAAGAAAAAAAAAGAAAGGTGAAGTAGACTTTGATGCCCTTCATAAGGTCAGACCTCTTCTGGATGATTTGGTAAGGAATTTCAAAGAAAGTTACCAGCCATGTGAAGCGCTAACCATTGATGAAAGTATGTGTCCTTTCAGAGGGCGTGTAGGTTTCAAAGTTTATATGGCTAATAAGCCAAATAAATATGGCATGAAGCTATACATTCTTGCAGAATCCAAACTGGGTACATATACAACCTTGAAGTTTACCACGGAAGGGACGATAAACTGGACAATAGTGCTTCTGCAGTGTAAAGCGACTGCTCGGCTCACTCCAAGGTAAGGGCCACACTGTATATGTTGACAGATTTTACACCAGTTTTCAGCTAGCCGAAGAACTGGTTAGAGCCAACACTGGTCTTGTAGGGACTGTAATGCCAAACAGAAAAGGATTGCCCAAGGCTCTCAAAGAGGGTAAACTCAAAAAGGGTGAACAAATATTTTGCCGCAAGAACGATGTGCTAGCATTGCGATGGAAAGACGAGAGGGATGTGTGGATGATAAGTACCAGGCACACATCCTCAATGTTGCATGTTGCTACAAGAGAAGGCAATGAGAAGTTGAAACCAGTGGCAGTGCTGGATTACAACAAACATAAAGCTGGTGTAGACCTTTTTGATCAGCGTCTTTCATATGGAGCACTTGATCACAAAACAGTGAAGTGGTGGAGAAAGCTTGCCTTCCACTGTATAATTATGGCAGTTTCCAATGGTTGTATTTTGCACAATTGCATCAATGAGAAGAAATTGAGCACTCCTAAGTTTATACAGGAGGTCTGCACTGCGTTAGTGTTACAGAGAGGAGAGAGAATTGAGGATTCTCATGGATCTGCAACGATTGCTCGATTGTCGCAGAAACATTTTCCGAACCGTGTGGAAATGGCAGTAGGGAAGAAGAAAGCACAAAGACGTTGCGTAGTGTGTAGTGGAAAACAAAAGAACATTACTGGGAAAGCTGGGAGGAAAGATACTTCGTATGAGTGCAGTGAGTGTTATGTAGGTTTGGGTGTCACACCGTGCTTCAAGCTTTATCACACTGTGGTTCACTATGCAAAATAGCTTATGTGTATGTAGCTATGGTTTATGTGCAAATGGTATAACAAATGTCTTTTCAGTGTAAAATGCTCACTTTACAAAATTTATTTCTTCTTTAAATTGAATAAAGTAATAAAAATAAATTTTTGACAAAAATTTATTTTCGCAAAATCGAGGAGAAATCCGCATCAATTCTTGGAAACAGTATATGCCCCATACACATGACTGTTAACCCATGTAAAGTTGAAACCTTAAAGTTTTAAACCATACCTGTAGTTTTTATGTATCTCTAACTAAACGTCCTTTACAGCTATTTAAAGTCTGTTGAAAATAGAAAAAATCAGTCAGCACACAGGGAGTGGCATGCAGTTAAGGGGCTAGCATGATAACTGTTAATTTTGTGGTTTCACACACCAATTGAAATTTGCTATGTGAATAAAATAAAATAATTACAATTTATCTTCATGAACATAAAGTATATTGAACAATTATTTACCTTCAGACAATGGTCCTTTAGGGCTTTATAAATTGCTTCACACGTTCCAGGTATTATTTTACTTAGTGTGCACTGTGGAATTTGAGTGCTGTACTGTAAGCTAGAGTAACTTTCTCCTGTAGCAAGGAATCGAAGTGTTACAGTGAGCCTGTCTTCTGCAGATATAGCAGTTCTTAGGTGAGTATTGTGTTTTGAGATATGAGGAATCACTTCACTGAGCACATACTGAAAGGTATGCTCATCCAATCGCAAGTAACTGATGTACGACTTTACGTCTTCCACTATTAGTTCACGTAACAAGTTTTGCTGAATGCTTTTTTCGTCTCGTCGTGAAACCCACGGCTTCACCCAGGTGTAATACCGGCCTTAAGGGCATTCCATGAACGCTCACGCACGCTGAACTGAAATAAGAGCTTGAAGAACTCGGGTTCGTGGCGACACTCATTGAACACCACAGAATGCCAGGCACCAACCAACCGACGGGGCACAGAGTATAGTGCGATTGAAACTAATTTATACTTGACAGCTAGCCGAGCGCGTGACCGTGAGGCAGTGCGGGCCAGTCAAACGCCGACTTTCAGCACCCTGCATAGTTGCCACTGCTTATGCGTCATGGTTCAGTACCTGCTAACACCTGGTCTTGTGCGCGTCGTGTTGTGTACTGCATTATCTCAGTGTCTGCTTCTCCTTTGTTTCCACTACGAGTGTGTGATAAATTACTGTAGTGACTTCTGTGTACAAAATGTCCGAGAATAAAAAGCGTTGTCGTCCTAGAGTTCGTAGTCCGAAATCATCTTCGAAGAAAGTTGGGCAAGGAATAGCATTGAGAGGACAATCGCGCGAATACGTCTGCAACGTTAAGACTATATTTTGAGATGGAAAGGGAGAACCTCTTCTTTCCGTTGATAAGGTAGTCGAGAGGACTGCGGCAGCATTAAGAATAAGCAGAACAACCGTTATAAACATAGGCAAAGAGCAAAATGAAAAACTGAATACACATTCCGGGCCACCAAATCTTAACTCCGAACCGCCAAGTCTGGAAACTCGGGAAGAAAAAACGACGCGTCGAGGAACGTGTGACGAATGTTGATTCTTTCGAACAGGATGCCATTCGCAGAGATTTGTATGCATATTATCACCGTAGAGAGCATCCAACGTTACAAAAACCGCATGTAACGCTTAAAGAAGGTGGTCTTTTTGTTGGCAGTAAATCATCTCTTCGGCTGGTTTTATTAAACCTGGGATTTAATTACGAAAAATTAAGTGGTCGTACAGTTCTCTTGGAACGGCAAGATATTGCTGCTCGGCGATGCCGATTTTTGCGGCAGCTAAAGGACATTGAATTCGATGATTTAGTGCGTCTAGATGAAACATGGGTGAATTCTGGTCATACACTGAAGACAGGTTGGTCTAACGGATCACAAGAAGGAATGGCAATACCTGTTGGCAAAGGAAGCAGAATTGTTGTTGTTCATGCAAGTACCGCCCGTGGGTTTGTTCCTGGCTGTTTACATGTTTTCAGGTCAAAGAAAACCTCAGATTTTCACGAGGAAAAGAACCACGCCACCTCTTTACGATGGTTTGAAAATTCACTGTTGCCGAATTTGGAGAAACCGTCGTACATCATTGTTGACAATGCGCCATACCACACTGTTGTAAAGGACAAAGCCCCAACGCTATCCTCTAGAAAAGAGGAAATTATACAGTGGTTACGGCGAAATAATATACAATTCGATGACGGAATGAAGAAAGTGGAACTATTGGAACTTTTATCAGAAGATGAGCCACGACACCCGACATACGTTGTAGATAAAGTTGCCAACAAACATGGACATTCTGTAATTAGATTACCTCCATATCATTGCCACTTTAATGTTATAGAGCTAATAAGGGCCCAAATCTAGGGGTACATAGCACGTGAAAACAAGACATTCAGGCTTTCAGAAGTGGAAAGACTTTTACATGAAGCTGTTTCTAAAGTTACTGTGGAAATCTGAAGTAATGTTGTAGTACATACAAAAGCTGTCATTCAGGAGGCATGGAAGAACGAATCCTTATTGGAAGATAGTGTTTCCGAATTAATTATTGCCGTCGGGGAGTCATCTGGAAGTTCTAGCGACACAGATATAAGCGGCGTTTTCCAGCCGTCGGATACAGAACACGTCGAGTGGTTATAAGTTGCAAAAAAATTGTACCTTTTGGTGGTGTTGGTCTCGTTGTCTTGGTATTTTGAGTTTTGTGATTTGTTGCGAAATTCATGGCACAAGACGAAAATGTGCTGCTTTCTCCCACCCCACGTAAGTTATGTCAGCACTTCAACGGTACGCACAATACTATTCTCGTCTTGGCGAAACTGTAGCACACACCCAATTTCAACAAGCTCTAAAAATAAATTCAAACCTTTCCTCGCTTTGACCCCCACGAGAAATGTAAAGGGAAAAAGTTTGTCGCCTACTACATTTCTGATGTTGGTTTGGAAAATGTCAGAAAGTTTGCAAACATTATCGAAATATGCCACTGAAGACAACATTAAGATTATGTTGTTGTACGACACATGGCTTAGGAGATAGGGAATGATTAATATTGAGTAGTGTGAAAATTCAACTTTTCGTAAAAAGTTAAATATTTATCTATTCCAGTAGTACAAAATTTTCACTGAGTTAAAAAAAAAGTTTCAGAAGGTAGTCCTCGTATCACTCTACCATGTACAGTTGCCAAATTATAAAAAAGTCACGACTTGCATTTCTTACAGCGGCAGCTGGCAACATTGCACGGCCGCTCAGCGAACTGTTAAGTACAAGGTAGTTTTAATCTCACCGTAGTCATACTACCTGACACGCCGGAACACAGAAATGTTTTCCAACTGACAAGACTTTACGATCTGTCTATCAAAGTAAAACGACTCCGACGATCGCGCGGGCACATCCAGTGTTTCCGCTGCCAGGGCAGGTACTGTGGTACTGTACGATGCCACCAGTCTGCGTAAAATGCGGCGGCGGACATGACAGCAGATAATGTAAGCGCCCGCGAGAGGGAGCTGCGACCTGTGGTTTATGTGGAGGTGCGCATCCAGCAAACTATGGCACCTGCCCTAAACACAAAGAAGCCAGCCGAAGACATCGCGGCCTTACAGCTCATCGACAACAACCACCACGAGCTCCACGACCACTGCCACCCAGGACAGACCAGCGACATATATATGCTGCTACTTACACAGATTGCATCATCGCTCGCGGAAGTGAGCAGAACACTCGCTCAGCTTCCCACTACCATCGCCGCCACCACTGAAGCGACGATCTGCAGGGCCTTACCGGCAGCCAGAGACGCATCTGCACCGCATCATCGTGCCTAGAGCTCCGAGACTAGACGAACTAAGGATCATGACGTACAATGCAGACAATATCACCCACGACGTTCCGGAACTGCAGCAATTTATTATCGACAAAAACATTGACATTAGCCTAGTCAACGAGACGTTCTTGAAGCCTGGGATACGATCGAACATTCCCAATTACAGACGTTACAGGACCGACAGACTGACGCACGGGGGCGGCACCGCCATCTTCATTCGCCGTTCCATCATACATCATGAAGTCCCCAGCGAAATAACAAGAAAAGATTTAAAAAACAGTATTTATAAAGAAGAGACATTTAAAAAATTGAATAATATACATTTTTCTCCTGTATCCGTATTATAATAATTTCTCTGTAAGTTTAGAGGGCAACAAAAATATAAAAAAATGATCTAAAGAGATGAAAACATACGCTCTTTTGTTAATTTTTTAGACGTTTTCACTTCTTCTCGTCTTGGTTGCGTGTAGACGGACATCTTGCGAGTGCTGGCCAATGTAAGCATATTTGTGCTAATTAAGCAGGTAATATATTTTTAATATCATTGTGCACTTTTAATTTGTAAGAGATGACCCAGATTTCATGTCCGCCTTCCTTTGAATTAACCTGCATTCGAGTAATTTACAGTTCAACAATCGCAGCGGCCGATGCAGCCAACGACGCCATTACGTGGCGATATTAACTTATAAAATTTAGCGGAAGCTAATTTTCTCCACAGCCGCCCGACGCTGCAGAAAATACGTAGCTTTAAGATTCTTATTTTCAGTACAACAGCCGAGAGCTAGAGCCAGGACTCCGACTACAACGCAATGGTTAACGGAGGTAAGAAAAAATACTCTCCCGCGTGTGTGGGCCGCAATTGTAATTTTAAAGTGAGCTGACTAGCCGAGGAAATTAATATGAAAAGTTTATTCCAGTGTTAAACTTATATGCTCATGTTTTTAAGATTCAGCGAGTCTAACGTTCATTAACGTAACAAATAATGTATACTGAAGATTAATATTGTTAAAAAGAAGAACTTCCCAAAAGCTTTTAATTGTAAATCAAAATAAAATGAAATATTTTTATTAAGGCCCACCACGTAAGTCGACAACAATCACCAACACCAATAAATTTTTGTGGTAAATAATATATTAAATTACGACGGACGCGAAAAGTGCAACCACCCATCACCCGCCACATCGAAGCTACCGCCGTTCTTGTGGAGACAGACCGGACCAATCACTTTCATTGTAGTCAACCGAAGTCCACGACAGCTACTGGACCTGAATGGCGCTCGAGCATTACTCACTAACCCTGGAAAACTCTTTATAGCGGGAGACTTGAATTCTAAACACGCACCTGGAACTCTCTGGTCACGAATATGAGCGGCTGACTTCTCATGCAAGCAACTTGAAGAAGCAAACGACTACGTGTGCGGACCAGAAGAGCCTACATGTTATCCATCTCGAGGTCGACAGGATGTCATCGACATCTCCATCACCAAAGGCATTACCCACTTCATGACCGCCGAAGTCGTACATGCGCTGAATTCAAATCACCTACCAGTCATCTTTCATCTGCATATTGCACCAGAACATCACGCTGGCCGCCTCAACCTCCAACGCACTAACCTGAACACCTTCCGTGAGCATGTCACATTCTCCGTGGACGTACTGGTAGCAGATGACGTCACTGAAGACTCAATTACTGAATTCACTGACTGCATCACAGGGGTGCTCACCTTCGCCACAGCACCGCCCAAGACGCCTCAGATACCGACGCCGGGGCTGCCACCAGAAATCTTAGCATCCACCCACCATAGAAACCGGCTCTGTCGTGAATGGTGCGTTACGACAGACCAACAACTCAAACGACAGTTAAACCAACTGAGGAGAATCAAAGCTGCCCATAAAAATCAACAGCGGGCAGCGAAACTCCGAGCCTAAACCCAGACCCGATGCATTGGAACTCGAGCAGTTTCTTCACCAACCGACGTACGATGGTTCCACCTCTGCAAACGCGAGGCAGGACTGCATTAGTCTTGTGTAGTTCGGAAGAGCACTCCCACAGGCGAACTAGATCGCTCTTTTCCAAAGACCGACGGACAATATCGAGACTAGTGATGGGGAACTCGTGAATGAGTCGTTCAAATGAACGCTTCACTCCAGTGAAGTGTGAACTAACCACTCAATTTCAATGAACTGGTACTTCAAACTCTTCACAGATAGCACATTCCACACTTTTTTTCTAGTTCACTCACTCTCTCCCCCTCTCCCTCTCACATCGGCGCTACGTCACTCATTCTCCCTTCACTGCAGTCCTCCCTCTACTGCCTGTCGACGAATCGCGCAGTGTCTGTGGGGAACGATAGGTTTAGATGGGGTTGCGGTGGTGAGGGGCGAGGGGAAGGCATCGTCAAGCTGCTTCCTGCAGTGCTGACATCATAACCCGTGACTATTTGTGCAGTTATACTTCGCGTCTACGGGTAGCCTACCGTTGGCAGCGCTTGCAGAGAAATGAATATTAAAGATACAAACGAATAGGCTGGCTGTGTGAGCACTTTCAACAGGTCACAAGCTTGTGTTACACTTGCAACGTCCTCTGCAGTCAGATTTGGAAGATCCGGATAATTCAGAGTGATAACTGTCATTAGGGAATTCTTAACCTCGATTATTCTTCGCAGCATATCATAGGTTGAATTCCATCTTGTAACAGTGTCCTGTTTTAGTGTCAGAACTGGCTCTTTTAACTGTTCCTGCGTCTTTTTCAGTTTCGTGCAGGCCTGCGAACTTCCTTTAAAAAATTCAACGATTTTTTTTACTTTCTTCAGAATGGATTGAATGTGCGGAAGCCCATTCTGAACGATCAAATTGAGTGTGTGTGCAAAGCAGGGGATGTGTTTCCAGGCTGTGAGTCTTATAGCTGCCTCAATATTAGCAGCATTGTCGCTAACAACACACGCGACTTTTTCTTGAATGCCCCATTCCCTTGTGACACGTCACAGTTCTTCGTAGAGTTTTTCTGACGTGTGCCTTTCGTCTTATTTAAAGCACTCTAGGAGGGAAGACGCCAGCTCCAGGACTTTAACGTAGTGTGCCATCACCGACAAGTAACTCTCATTTGTGGTTGAGGTCCACCCATCCATTGTCAGCACAACCGCTTCCGCAGAATTAATTTTGACTCTCACAATTTCTTTCATCATGGCGTACTGTTGTTGTAGTAGTGTATTGGAAATGGTCTTCCAAGCTGGCATTCTGTAAGCACGATTCAGTTTGCCTGCAAAACTTTGCAGATGTTTGCTTTCCACTATGTTGAAGGGCAAATAATCCTTTACAACAGTCTCCAGAAGTGCGAAATCTATCTCCTGATTTCTTTTGTTCGAAAGAGATTTCGGAAAATACATAGGTAATGTTCCGTGATATTGATGTCTGCTGTCTGATAATGAAGTAATATTGTTATTTTCTGGCACCGACCCACTGTTCGCTTCTGGCAATTGCTGATGTTGGTTCCGGATTGTCCGGGTTATTTGTCCAAGAAATACTGTCACTTTAGCAGCTGTGGTCGATTGGAAACGAGTCTCTTTGATTCATCATGTGTCGTGAACACCCGGAACGGAGTCCACATACCCGCCATCACTATGATGCGCGAAATATCAAGCCTTTCAAGTGTTATAAATGTCAGAAACCTGGTCACAAGGCGAATGAGTGTAGAAAAAGAAGAAAACAAACAAATTTTCAAATTCTGCGAATGCAGTGAGAACTGAAAACTGATGCGTTTTGATAACGCCTGAAGAGGCTCGGAATTGTGTTAAATTGTTACTTACGGTTAGGATTAAAGAGGCGGTGGCGCCTATGATTTTTTTTTTTTTTTTTTTAACCATTGAATTTCCGTTTTGTGGGGTTTGTTAGTCTTTGCTGGCACTCGCTCACTTATGTGAATTAAATTGTATTGAGATGCCTAGACCGAGTATATACCAGTTTTCTTGGGTTAAAAGAAACCTGGCAACTGTTCTGTGTAGCTATATTTTGTGAGAAAAGCGAAGGTTTAGTTTCAGAGATATTAATAACGCTTTGCATGACAATTTTACGATGGTATTTGTAAGTTTTGCCTGATCAAAAATATCATTAATTTTGTTGATTCAAGCTTGATATACAGAGCGTAGATATTCTAAACAGTTAAAATGATTTCATTTATGGAAAGAGTGTCCTACGTAACTTCAATTACAATTGAAGTTCTCGGAAGTTATCACGGAAAAGTCAGCGATTATACAAATAACAAAGATTGGTAAATCTGTGGAATACGTTAAGTCACATTATTTACATTACAACGCTGGACTAAACAGAAAGAGATTTAATGGTAGCATCAATTATCTTAACCCTTACAGATATCGGTGAAAGCAATTTCCAAGAAGTCGCTGGGTCCAAACGACACATATCGAACGTGCAATTGTAAATCGATCACGCGAGTCTCGTGGCGCGCGCGTTATGTTCATTTGTGATCGTCATTTTTATCTGTTTTCCGTCGTTCATTAACTTGCTCTGTTCTCCGCGAATTATTTGTGACTTGCTTGGGAAACGCAGACGATTTCCGTGGATAGTGAGTCTGATGTCTGGTGTTCCTGAAGTTTCTTCGGCGGATTCTCTCACATGGAAAAATTTCATTCCCTGCATATCCACCGTAGAAAATTGACTTTTTACTGTAAAAATCTGGAGTTCTACCGGATAACTGTGGTGCTGCGAAGCGTGTGAAACAACGTAAGAATTTCGAAGCTGACATACCGTTACAATTTCATTGCGGCCAGTGCGTAAAACGAACAAGTATCAGGAAGTATACGTGATTCGACTCTTCAAAGTTATCCATCCATACCAGCGTAATTCTTCTACCGTACTGGATTCAAGACTACACGTTGCAAGCAACAGCATCAGAAACTGAGTTATCTGCAATTACCGTGTGTGACTATTTCGGGTTTTGCCGAGAAGTCTTATGTGGTAGTGACAAACGCCAGTGTACCAACTGGTGGAGAAAGTAAAGTTGTGGAACTTGACGAATATCATATAGCTAGACGTAAGAACCATAGAGGACGACCTTCAAAAAGTGAGAACGTTCTCATTTGGGTATTCGTTGGAAAGAAAGAGACGCGCAGAAGTATTTAGTTGTCAGAGTATTGCCCAGAGACAAGGTCGCTTAAGTGAGTCTGATGAAGCACTTCATACTCCTTGGCACTAAATTCATTAAAGACGGGTTTCAGTCGTACAAGACTCTTAAAGCTGAAGGATTCGATCACGAATTCGTGAACCACTCTGTGGAGTTTGTGTCTTCGGATGACCCCAGTGTCCACACACACAATACTGAGAGGCTATAGCAATCTGCGAGGTCTTCCATTAAAAGAGAAGGGCGTCCAGGACAACTTGCGTTTGCAGGGAAAAGTTAACGCATGTGACACTCGGCCGATATTCTTGCGCGATATTGACAGAGTTTACCCAGGTTATGGGAAAAAGGGAATCGTCCCTGTAGCGTACACATCACATTGATTTTCACATGACAACAACGCCGACGACGAATAAGGTAAGTCGTGCCCTTTGTAATTACAAGTATTTTTTAACGCTCTTCTTTTGCCGTTGCTGTAGTGACCATGACCACCGTAAACATACTCATAAAACCCACCACGAGACCCGCATGTCGATTTACAATCGCACGTTCAATATGTGTCGTTTGGACCCCACGACTTCGATAGGCAATCATTCTTGGAAATGACAAAGTGAACTGGTCGTAACACGACGATATGTTGGATATAAATATTGGAAGTAATTAAAACATTACGAGACTTTTCCAGAGATAGTGTGCTGCGTTGTGAGAATTTTGTTGTGTCTGAGAACAATTGCAAGCTAGAGGTAACATTTAGCTTTACGTAAAATAAACAGGTATTGTATATAAAGCGGCTTGGTGTTTTGTTTTGACCAATAGTACGATAACGGGAGTTGTTATCGAAATCTGCTCGTCTCGTAATTGCTGCTCGATATTGTTTGTCAGTGCCATTGGAATGTTTTTTCGTGGTGTAATAGTGTCACTGTACGATTACGACGTTGTGCTGTTTATTAATTATTCGACATTTGAGTCTGCCGTCTCGTCAATGGTTATGATTGCTGCAGTATTAATTATCCGAGGGTTGATCTGTCTTCAATTTGTCTTTGAAGAGTGCAACTACGGTACGAGCTATACTTCGAGTATTTGTCAAGAGCTCCGCTACGACTGGAATCTTCTGAAAACTAATAGCGACCCACAATCATAGCAGCGACTGTAATGCCGCGTCCACACGCTTGCCAAACCTCGACAAGCCATCACAAGCTCAAACGTGTGGATAGGGCGTTTAGCTTGACTTGCATAGGCTTGCTAGCGCTTGTCGCCGATCCGGTCGAGTGTCGGTTTTTTGGCACAAATCAAAGGAGGTTTGCGGCAAGCGCTTGCGACGCGTCCACACGTTTGTTGTGGACTTACTTATTAGTATTGTTTGTGCACTGGCGGCGGACAGAAGTGCGCTCCTCTTTGTATAGAAGTAGGCTACAGCAGGGAAAACGAATACCGGTAACTGATCCAACGAGGAAATATTACAATTCATCGAATGTTACCAAACAGAATCCTGCATTTGGGACCCGAGGAATAATGACCATAAGGATGAAAAAAAGTGGCTGATGCCTGGAGTCGTCTCAGTGAAGTTTTAAAGAAACCTGTTACGGAGATTAAAAACAAAAGGGAAATTCTTATGGTCACATTTCGTAAACATTTAATGAAGAAAGAAGATTCTATTCGTTCTGGCTCAGGTACACATTTATTTATTTATTAATATTTACAGGATATATACAATAAATTTGATAAATAGGTGATTGCAACAAAGTGTATATTTTTCTAAGTTATATATTTATTTTTACTAAGATAGTTGTTACTAACAAAATAAGTATGTATATGACGTAAATAATAAGTAATAATAATTTTCCCTCGGAGCCGAAGATATTTACGAACCAGTTTGGTTTGCATACCACCTTATTGAATCATTTCTTCTGCCAATATATACCAACAAGATTGGTTTGAACTCAGTTAAGGTAAGCAAAAACACTTCAGCGTTTTGGAATCTATCAATTTTGATTTTTCCTGTTTCTATAACATGAAGTGCATGCTCTACAATTACGAAGTCAGAACTCCTCATGAAGCATTCGTACTCCTACAAAAGTAAGAAGCAAATTCGTCCCTAATCTTGACGGCATTTAGCGGTGATCTTCGAGGTACAAGTGGCAAATTTTGTATTGCATTATATTCTTTTATATTCCGCCATGCACCAGGTGTTATCAGATTCCCATTAGTATCCCACACATCCAAAGTTCCAGGAGGAATATATCTTTCTGAAGGAGATCTATTTTTTCTGTGAAAGTTAAGTAGTAGCACACAGGTCATAGTAATTTCTTTCACAGTTTCGAGATCTAAATCAATAGGTCTTCGAAAAATTCTGAACACTGAAGTTAAAATGCCAAAGTATTCTCCACTCCAACCCGGGTTATAGACAATTGTTCGTTAAATATTCTTTTTGGCGATCCAATCTCACGATGTCCACGGTAAGGCTTCATAACATGCGTACTGAGTGCAAAGGCACCATCTGCTAAAAATACGTATGACACGGTTACGTTATTATTCGATACAGGAAGTGGGCATGGTGTGGGGAAATTCATTTCGTTTCTGCAGATTCTTTGCCATAATAATGAATTATTAAAAACACCACCATCGCTAATCCTCCTTTGACATCCTATGTCAACAAATATAAAGTTGTAATTGCTATCGACTAATGCCAAAAGCACTATTCTGAAAGTTTTCTTGTAGTTGAAATATTCAGTTCCACTATGAGGCGGACACTCGATAACTATATGTTTGCCATCCAACGATCCCACAGAATGCGGGAATTTACTGCTGTATCCCATTTCTATATTAATCCAATCTTCCGCTGTAGAGGGCATCTGAGAAGATGTTAAAATAATAATTAAAAATTGAAATAATTTTTTCGTACCGTAGAATTATTAATAAAAATCTAATTTTTGCAGCGATCAAGATCATCAGAAACAGCTGGCGAAGAAACGGTGGATGAAGCCGAGGAGACAGAAAATTATTAACAGCGTGGCGGGTTCCTCGACTCATGCATCGATGGTTTCTTCACCATCTATAAGTAAATCTAAGGAGAAACCTCGTCGTCGCACTGCTTCGAATATAGCGGAACACCAAATGGCCACAGCATTTGGTCAATTAACGAATGCACTTAGTCAACGTCTATCATGTGCAAATGCTGAAGATGATGAAAGTGATCTGTATGCTACGCTATTAGCCAAAAAGATGCGGGAACTTCCTCAAGAGGTCATTTTCGTGTGAAACACCATTCCATGATAATCCATTTCAATATCCTTTATCATCATCATCAGTGTCAAGCGGAAGTATAGTAGTAACCAACCGCTCAGCACGTGTTCAAACGCCATTTTCTTACACCATTCCCTCATAATCCATTTCAATATTCTAGATCATCATCATCAGTGTCAAGCGGAAGTATAGTAGTACCCAACCGCTCAGCACGTGTTCAAACGTCATTTTCTGAACCTTCTACCCCAAATCATGACCCCTTCACTACCAATCCCATCTCCAATTTTGAAAGATCCTACACTCCATTACCACCACCACATCCTCGACATAGAGATGACAACATAACTATTTACTCAACAGAATCCAACCCTTCAAAGCCCACCTCTACAATTAACAGTAATACCGGTACCGGTATACAGTTCTTCTTTTGGTGATGATATACCTTCTATATTCATCGATATGATGGTCAACTGTGGTCCTGAAAAGGGCCAAGATGATGATTCTCTAAATACTTGGGAGTCCCTCTCGATAGAACTCTGACATTCAAAACTCACTGCTGAATATGCTTCTCCAGTCTGGTACAGGTCATCTCATGCCAGACAAGTAGACATTGCTCTCAACGAAACCTGCAGGTTGATCACATGTTGCTTAAGACCTACCCCAACTGATAAGCTCTATTGCCTGGCTGGATTAGCGCCACCATGGGTGCGCAGAACAGTGGCTGCCAACAAGTAGAGACAAAGTGGAACAGCACAGTGCCCAACCACAGCTCGGACATAAACCACCACAGCAACGGCTGAGATCGCGAAAGAGCTTCCTGAGAACATCCGAGAAGCTGATCATTTCACCAGAGAAGGCAAGGCTGGAGTTATGGAAGAAGACGACGCCTCACCTGCAGACGCCAGAAACTGAAGAACTACCACCTGGACACAACGAGAGCTGGCTGGTGTGAATCTTTAAACAGATTACGATCAGGAGTTGGACGATCCAGAGACAACCTGAAGAGATGGGGCTTCATAACAGAAGATACGTCCTGTGATTGTGGACAAGAACAAGCCACAAGCCACATGCTCCAGTGCCTTTTGTGCCCTACATCCTGCACGAAGATTGATCTCCTGCAAGCCACTACAAGCACCTTGGAGGTTGCAAAGTACTGGGCACATGTAATATATATATATATATATATATATAGGGGTCAAGGTAGTTGGTAGAGGTAGCACCTTTGCTTGGGGTTGACTCAGTACTGGTCCTCACCACCCCAGGGATGAGCTGAGGAGGTATGCAAGACCTTTACCTCTGAGGAAGCTACGTCCAAGACCGTCCGTGCGTGGTGAAGAGCCACATCCTACACGAGGTGACCCTGTTAACGCAGAACACGTCGGATCTATAGGAGAAAACCTTGAAAAAAAATCTCATTCCAAATCCTCAATGCGTCTGTACTCGAGTCGAGCGGTAGCGACGTCAGCGTCTGTTCATCTAGTAGGTGCGGCTGTATTATATGCTCCAGGAACTGACAATCCCTGGTTCTAAACACCCAGTGGAAACACTGGACCAAAACTTACAAGCTATCATGATTCGTGAGAGTAATGACAGAATTACCCCAGGTGGTAACCAATCCACTCGTCGACAGACGACAACTGGGTTTTCGGATTCTGGGGAACCCGGGCCATCACGATCAGAGTTCTCAAGCAAACTTCGTCCCAAGGTTCCCATGTACATTGGTACCTTTAACATTCAGACCCTAATTCAACCTGGAAAATTGCACAACTTAGTAACAGAGCTAGACCAACAAAAAATTAAGATCTTAGCGTTACAAGAAACTAGATTCACGGATGAAAATACAATAGACTATGGAAACTATCGCATCTTCAAGAGCAAGACTGACAAACGAATTGCCAATGGTACGCCACTCCTGGGCATGGCATTTGCGGTGCACAGAAATATATTAGGCTCAATTAGAGAGGTCTCTTCCATAAATAATCGCCTCATGATCATGCGTATCCAGTGCGCCAACAAGCAATACACATTGATAAATGTTCATGCACCCACAAACATAGACAACAAAAAACGCCAACTACAAACTGAAAAATTTTGGACTAAACTTGAAGATGTCATGGCCAAAATTCCCCGGGATGATATCAAAATCTTAATGGGAGATTTCAATGCACAAATTGGCAGAGAGAAAGAACACCAAAAAACTGTAGGAAAATATCCAGCACACAGATTCACCAACAGAAACGGACTGAGATTTATTGAACGATGCCAACAAAATAATCTAAAAATAATGTCTACACCTTTGAGAAAAAAACCTAGAAAACAAAAGACCTGGAGGTCCCCCATACAAGAGATCGGCGAATATCAGATTGACCACATTGCCATCTCCTATTTCGTACAGAAAGAGATCCATGATGTCCAAGTCCGCAGAGGGGCGAACATTGACTCAGACCACTACTTAACACGCATTAAAGTGAAATTCACCCGAAAAAAATTCTATCCGAAGAAAACACACATGATGAAATTTGACACACGAACAATCAAAGAAACCAATCTGAAGGAGGAGTGGGAAAAGGAACCAGCTGACTCTTGGGAAAAATTTCGAACAAAAATTACAAAGAAGGCAAAAGAACTGATCCCATTGAAAAAGAACACAAAACAACCCTGGTGGGACTCTGGATGTGAAAAAGCGCTGGAAGAAAGAAAGAAAGCCTTTCTGAAGTATAACAGTAAAAAATCCCCAGAAAATCTAGATCACTTCCACAACACCAGAAGACAAGTGGCAAAAACAATCAGACAAGTCAAGAGGAAGTACCTCAAGGAACAGTGTCAGTCTATTGAAGAAAATTTCCGTAACTATAATGTACGAGACTTCTATAAGACCTTTGCTGGGAGAATCAATGGATACGGCTCACGAAATCTATGTTTCAGAAAACCAGTTGGAAAACTAGCGCTCACAAATCGGGAAAATTGTGAGGAGCTGGCAAGATACTTTTCCGGACTCCTCAATTGCCCTGAACCTTCTTCAAGATTCCCTCAAGAAACTGCTATCTACACAAATCCAGAATCCCCACCACCTACACTAGAGGAGATCCAAAGACATATTCATAGACTGAAAAACAACAAGGCATCCGGAGAAGATAATATCACTGCAGAACTACTTAAAAATCTTGGACCAAATTCCCTCAAAGAACTCACTCAAATCATCACAGACATTTGGCAGACAGAAAAACTACCAGAAGATTGGAAATGCGCCCTAATTCATCCACTGTATAAAAAAGGAGACATGGCAGATATAAACAACTATCGAGGAATCTCCCTTCTCCAAGTCACTTATAAAATCCTCTCAGCTTGTCTTCTTCAACGAACACAAGAACAACTCGAACACAGTATTGGTGAATACCAAGCTGGCTTTCGCCCTCACCGATCCTGTGCAGAACAAATTTTCAATTTGAAGACAACACTAAAATACAAAGCAGTCAGAAACAGTCCGATCATTTGTTCCTTTGTTGATTTCGCAAAGGCTTATGATTCAATCGATATGCAATCTCTCATTATTATCCTTGAGGAGCTAGGACTCGATCCGAAAACCCTAAACCTTATCAAAGAAACGCTCACAAACACAACTTCTAAAATAAAATTCCTGGGTGAAATATCAGAGCCCTTCCTGATCAAAACCGGCGTCAGACAAGGTGACGGCTTGTCTCCACTCCTCTTCAACCTTGTCTTAGACAAAGTCATCCGAGAATGGGGAAAAGAACTGAAGAATCAAAATTACTGGAAGCCTATACAACTAGGAAGATCTAAAGATGGTATTAAAATTTCATGCTTGGCATTTGCAGATGACGTGGCCATTCTAGCAGAAAACGAGACCACAGCAATTAAACAGATAGACATTCTCAAAGAATGCGCCGAAAAAGTTGGGCTACAAATTTCCTTCCAAAAAACCAAATTCATCTGCTCAAAATTTGAAACTCAAAAACTGACTACAAAATATGGACAAATTGAGAGTTCCATTCTTTAAATACTTAGGCGAGGTCCTAGAACCCACAGGGGGAGAGAAAACTGCACAAAAAGTTCGACTGCAAAAACTGAAAAGAGCATACTGGAAAACCCACAACATCTACAATAAAAAGTGTCTCTCCATTCACTCAAAAATACGACACTACAATACAGTAATCAAGCCCGAAGCACTATATGCCAGCGAAACACTCACACTCCATAGAAAAGGCGACCTGGAAGGCATCCTGAAAGAGGAACGCAAAATTATCAGAAAGATTCTTGGCCCAAAAAGAACTGAAGATGGATACAGGTTACAGTCTCGGAGAACTACAGAAAAATTATCTAACCTCGCCGCAGACATCCGGAAAAGAAGACTAAAATTTTACGGTCATATCCACAGACTCCCAACACCCAGACTCTCCCACAAAATTTTAATATACATTGAAAAATTGAAAACCATACCCTGGATACAAGAAACCAAAACAGATCTAGCAAATGCACAAATAAATTCTTCAGAAGTTATAAACAGAAATGTATACAGGCAAAAAATCAATAGTTGGAAAGTACAACCCGAGAATGAAGTTTGCAAGAGACAGGGGACAAAATGGACAGAGGAAAGAAAGAGAATTCATGGGGAAAGAATGAGAGAAGTTTGGAGAATTAAAAAATTGAATCGGAAAAGCTTTGCGTGATCCGTATGGGTCCAATCGCACATAATAATAACCTGGGGGAGTTGCTAGTCTCCTACCAGGCGCCTCCCCAGGTGGCGGATAGGGGAATACTCACCAGATATGGTGGGTACCGGGGAAATAAAATACCCGTGGTGGACCAAAACTAGCAAACTAAGGCACGACGGTTCCACATGTCAGTGGCGGTTTCCCGACAGCGTCTGTTCCACATGTTAGTGGCGGCTGATTTGTGTTTCAAGGCTCCACAACCTTGATCCTACCAACTGGCACATGTCAGACCAAAATACAATTACAAGTAAAATCATGGTTCGTGTATGTAATAACAAAAGTACCCCAGGTGGTGAAATCCACCCACCTAGGAGAAAGGTGGCAACCGGTCTATCGGATTCTGGGGAGACCGGACCTACACGACTTGTGAGTGGATCGGAGCACTCTGGAAAACTTCCCAAAAATGAAGATTACATTGGAACAGTAAACATACGGACACTAATACAAACCGGAAAATTATACACATTAACAGAAGAATTAAAGAAGCTGAAAATCCAAATCCTAGCAGTACAAGAGACCAGATTTCCTGATAATCAAATCACTGACTACAATGGCTTCAGAATTTTCAAAAGTGGAACGGACAGAAAAATTGGTAAAGGGGCAAACATGCTTGGTATGGCCTTTATGGTCGAAAAATCCTCAGTTAAATTTGTAAAATCTGTAAAAACTATTAGCAATAGACTAATGTTTCTTAGGTTGAAACACAAGAATAAATATTACACCCTAATTAATGTTCACGCACCCTGCAACGTTGACAATAGAAAGGACCTAGACAATGTGGATAAATTTTGGGAACGATTAGAACTTGAAATGTCAAAGATACCGAGGAATGATGTCAAAATACTTCTTGGAGATTTCAATGCACAGATTGGCAGAGAAAAGAAATACAGGAAGACGGTTGGGCTATACCCAGCACACAAATTGACCAACAAAAATGGCATGCGACTAATCCAACTTTGTCAACAATTCAACATGAAAATCAGCTCAACGTCGTTCAATAAGAAACCAAGAAAACAGAAGACCTGGAGATCCCCTATAAGCCAATTGGGAGAATTTCAAATTGACCATGTGGCCATCTCATATAACTTCCAAAAAGAGATCAGAGATATCCAGGTTAGGAGAGGTGCAAATATTGACTCAGATCATTATCTCACAAGAGTTCGGGTCCAGTTCACCCCAAGAAGGAAAACACCAAGAATTCCACCAGCAATCCCAAAATTTGACCTACAAAAACTAACAGAATCAGAAACAATTAAAAAATGGGAAAATTCTCCCGCAAACAACTGGGAAACATTCAAGGAAAAAATCACAAAAATAGCGAAGGAGCAAATACCACTGAAGAAGAAGCACAAACATCCATGGTGGAATATGGAATGCGAAAAGGCAATTCAAGTTCGTACAGAAGCCTTTGCGAAGTACAGTTCAAATAAAAATGAGAAAACTCTTCAAAACTTTTTAGAAACACGGAAACTTTCAAATAAACTTATTAGACAAGAGAAGAGAAAGTATGTAACTCAGCAACTGGAATCAATAGAAGCAGATTTTAAAAATTATAATACGCATGGATTCTACAAAACTTTTGCAAACCAAATTAAAGGGTATATCCCTCAAAATGTCTGTTTTCGGAAATCAGATGGGAATCTGGCACTAAGCGACGAAGAAAACTGTGAAGAATTAGCCAAATATTTTGAAACGCTACTAAACTGTCCAGAACCAACAGAAGCTCTTCCAATATCCAGCACTAAAGCCCCGCAACAGCAAGACTCTGTACCGCCAACTGAAGAAGAAATTATCAAACACATAAACAAACTCAAAAATAACAAAGCATCAGGAGAAGATGGAATTGTAGCCGAATTTCTCAAAAGTCTAGGGTCTAACTCAAGAAATGAGCTAGTTAAAATTATTCAAAACATATGGGTTACTGAAGAAATACCAGAAGATTGGAAATGTGCCCTAATACATCCGTTACATAAAAAAGGGGATAAATCGGATGTGAACAACTATAGAGGAATCTCCTTACTTGCCGTCACATACAAGATATTATCAGCTTGTCTTCTTGAAAGAACACAAAAACTGCTAGAACCCAAAATCTCAGATTTCCAAGCTGGTTTCAGACCAAACAGATCATGTCCAGAACAAATTTTAAACTTGAAATTGATTACAAGGATGAGACAAATGCGAAGGAAGCCTACAGTATATGTCTTTGTCGACTTTAAAAAGGCATATGATTCAATTCACAGACCCACACTATTAAAAATTCTTGAAGAACAAGGACTGGATAAGAAGACACGGAACATCATAGAGCAGACATTAACAAATACAAAATGCAAAGTGAAATTCATGGGAAAACTTTCAAAATCATTTGAAAACTGGGGTTAGACAAGGTAATGGATTATCACCTCTGTTATTTAACTTAGTTCTGGATAGAGTCATGGCAGAATGGGAAAAAGAACTCAAAAAAGAAAAGTACTGGAAACCAATATCACTGGGAACCAAAAAAGATGACCTACAAATCCCCTACTTAGCCTACGCAGACGATCTTGCAATAATGGCAGATTCTAGTGAAATGGCAGTCAAACAGATAGAAACCTTAAAAGAGTGTGCAGGAAAAGTTGGCCTACAAATATCTTTTGAGAAAACGGTGTTTACAACAACAAATCTAGAAATTTCTAAGTTACAAACCAAATATGGAGAAATTAAGAGGGTACCATACTTTAAATATTTAGGAAAGATAATTTCTGAAAAATACTCACAACAAGAATGAATGTTAAAAGCTCGTAGGGGTCTAGGGCTGGTCCAAAACATTTACAATAAAAAATGTCTATCTATAAATACAAAAATTAAACATTATAAGTCGGTAATTAAACCAATAATGCTATATGCCAGCGAAACCTTGACACTTAAAAGGAAAACAGATATGGAAAACCTGAAGAAAGAGGAAAGGAAAATCATTAGGAAAATTCTGGGACCAAGATGGACCAAAGAGGGGTATAGATTACAGAAAAATTCTAAAATTGAAGAATATTCTAACATAGAGATAGACATGAGGAAGAGGCGTCTAAAATTCTATGGCCACATAATGAGACTTCCCGATCACAGACTCACAAAAAAAATAGTAAGATACGTAGCATCCCTTGTTAATGGAGGAGAATGGATCAAAAATGTAAAGAAAGATCTGGAATTAGCCAACATTACTACTGAAGACATGAACAAAAGAACAATTTCAAACTTAAAGTTGACAAATGGGAGGTCAAACCAGAGACAAAAGCGCCGAGTACTGGAACAAAATGGAGCGAAGAAAGAAAAGCTGAATTCTCGCAAAGAATGAAGACCTGGTGGGCAAACAAGAAGAATAAGAAGCCCCAGAAGTGAACCATCTTTACTTAGCGTCTTCCATGTTGGGAGCTCTACGACTAATAATATATATATATATATATATATATATATATATATATATATTGATGTGTACGGCTACTGTAAATTTGTATGTTTCTGACTCGAGAATAATAATAAGTAATAGCAACTGTACAGAACACCGATTAATATTTTTGTACACCTAGCTCTACAAACAAATTTTAAAAACAAAATATCAAACATGTTTCAAATTACCTTTATTTCATCTTTCAGAACGTTATTAATAGCTCTGCAGACTTCAGGCATAATTTTTTATATTGCCTGGGTGGATACTTTAAACAAATAGTGTAGACTCTTGTAACTGTCTCCAGATGCTAAATATCTTAGTGTTATTGCCAGACGATATTTAGCTGGTATAGCTTCTCTGAAGTCTGTATTTTTCTTCGAAACCATAGGTGAAATTTCATTCAGCAAATATTCAGAATCAGCGTAGCTCATCCTGCAGAAGTTATCAAACTGTCTAGACGGTTCATGAAGCAGCTCATTACATTTTTGTTCCATAAATTCTCTGCATTCTCAAATTGTAAATCCATAATTTTTTCATAGGCCTAATTATATTAAATGAAATACACATAAGAAAGTATGTAATGATCATAGATACATAAATGAAGCTAGATAGTAATAATGCAACAATTACCTGGTACGGTATCTATGAATTTTTAAAATCCACCACCTTCTTTGCTGTATTTTTCGTTTTTTTTTTTTTACAACAAAGACAGGTTAAGCCAAAGGTTATAGTCGACACAACCTCTACGTCCGTCATGCTTGCTTCTCCAGAACAAACAAGCGTAATCGGGAGCGAGTGGATAGTTCCCCCAAACGTAGCCAAGCGTTTGTAGAGGCTTTAAGTTTGCGGCAAGCGCGAAGAGTGTGGACGCGGCATAAAATTGAAACTGTACCGAACTGGTTCGCTCAAGTAATTTTTCGCGACAGGAAGCCATACATCAGCGGCATAGCGACGTTGCTACAGTACGATCTTGATTATCGCCAGTCGGCGCGCGCGTTACACTTATTGTGCACATTATGTATTCTGTCCGAATAATACAGCCTTCCCAGCTTATTATTTCATGAACTTTACTACTGAGCCTATGGGTGGCAATTTGTCAAGTTGTTTGTTTGTAAGTATACGACACAACAAATCCAGACCACATCAAGGAAATCCTGGACCTCTTAGCAGCAGGAGATGTTTCTGATATCGATATCGACATTGAAAATATTCCAAGCGCTGTTTCTCCAACTCCAAGGATAGGAAGTGAGAAAATGACAGCGAAAGACAATTTGAATTCACGGAAGATGCAGTGGAGGCAGCGTCAGTCCATAATGATCTAGACTAGAAGGTGACGAAGAGCCACATGAGCTATCTCTACCTGCCGGGACTGTATGTAATAGTGAACCAGAATATGACTATCTCACTAGGAAAGTACAGACGTCACTCTTGGTCACCTCCTTCTACTCATTTTGAGAATCAGTGCTATACTGATTAAGAAATTGAAGAAGAACTTGTCTGTTACTTTATGAAATACGTAACTGAACAAGAATGGGGAATGTTTTCGAGAAACACAAATGTATATATGCATTACAGTCTTGTTATACAAATTTCAAACCAACTAACCCAGATGACATAAAAGCACTTATTGGTGGTCTGCATATAGCGATAGGAAACTTGAAATTTCCTCGAGTGAGACTTTACTGGTAAAGTTTGCTGGAATAGGTTTATTCTTAGATTCTATGACTAGAGATAGGTTTTTCCAGTTGCGAAATGCTCTGCATATTGCCAACAATTTGGAACGACCTGCAAACTCAAGTGACAAATTGTATGAAGTTCGACCTTTGTACAATGCCATCAGAAGATGATGTTTAGAACTCTCCCTTGAAGAATCTTTATGTATTGATGAACAGATGGTTCCATTCAAAGGTCAGCTTTCAATCAAGCAGTATGTGAAAGGCAAGCCGTGTCCTTGTGGAATTAAAATATTTGTTTTGGCTGGAAGATCTGGTGTTGCTTATGGCTTCCTAATATATCAGGGTAGTGCGACTGAGCTTGATGAACAGAACAAGAAGCTACTCGGTTTAGGTGCGTTGTTGTTCTCCATTTGTGTGACAGAATAAAAAGTGAAGGACACAAGCTATATTTTGACAATTCCTTCTCTTCTTATCCTCACGTACTAAAACGTAGAACAATTTTTGCTGCTGTAACAGTTCGTGCAAACAGGTTTTTTTCTCCTACGTTGATAAATGACAAAGGCATCAGAAAGAAGGAGAGAGGATTTTCTGACCAGGTTGTCAGTAGAGACAATAATGTAGTCCTGACGAAGCGGCTTGATAATAGATCTGTGGTATTGGTTTCAAATTTTGTTGGAATAGGTAAAGAAGACACTGTTGAACGATGGGACAAAACCTCAAGATCATATGTACAAATCAGGCGCCCTGAAGTTGTTAAATTGTACAACGAATCAGTGGGTGGAATAGACTTGTTTCATCAGCTGATTGGACTGTACAGAATCTTTATTACACCCAGAAAATGGACTCTAAGAACGCTGATGCATGCTGTTGATTTTGCTTTGGTCAACAGCTGGTTAGAATATCGAAAACACTGTTCAGTGAAAAAAAATCACAAGTACTCGACTTACTGCATTTTCGAATGAGTGCAGCTGAAAGTCTTGTGAGAGCAGGAACAAACACAAAGAGAAGAAGAGGTAGGCTAAGCAGTGAAGAAGCTGGAAAAGATACTCAACAGAAAAGATCCAGAGTAGAGAGACGACCTCAATCAAATGTAGAATACGGCAGTATTAACCATCTCCCACTGGTAGATCAACGCACATAAAGGGTCTGCGCGTAGTCCCTACCTCTTTGACCTGATTATGGATGTGCTGGTGAAAGATGTGAAGAAGGAAGCGCCGTGAAATATGATGTTTGCGGATGATGTGGTTCTTTGTGAGCAGAGCATCGACAGACTTGAGGAAAAGCTGGAGGATTGGAGGAAGGCACTAGAAGAACGAGGGACGAAAATTAGCAGGACAAAGTCAGAATATTTAGCACTGAAGGATGTGCAGATGAGGTCTTGCAAGATCCAGGATGATGAGCTGAAATCGGCCTGTAAATTTAAATACCTGGGGTATAACATACAGAGGAACGGATGGGTGGAAAGCGAGATACAACACCGAATAAATTGCGCGGTTGGAACAACTGAAGGAAAAGGAGGAGTGTTCTGTGACAAGAAGGTTGAAAGGTAAAGTGTACAAGTCGGTGGTAAGGCCTGCTATGATATACAGGGCAGACACATGGCCAATCACAGTAGCCCAGGAAAGGAAGATGGAAGTGGCGGAAATGAGGATGCTGAGGTGGATGTGTGGGGTAACAAGGAGGGACAGGATTAGAAATGAATTTTTTAGAGGAGCTGTGAAAGTGGGACGCATGGGGAAAAAGATACAAGAGAACAGACTAAGGTGGTACGGACACTTACAGAGAAAAGGGGAAGAGTATATCGGAAACAGAGCTGAAGATATAAAGACCGAAGATGAGGTGGAAGGATAAGATATCCGGGGGGCTAAGGGGGAAAGGATGGAAGAGGCAATGGATAAGAGTACTATTGAGGAGAAGGATCCAGAAGAGCAATGCTGACCCTACGTGTCGTGGGACAAGGCGACGATAAAGAAGAAGAAGTGGTAGATCAACTCAAACATGGAGGTAGATGCAAAAACACACCATGTCAAGGGAAATCAAAAATAATCTGTTCCAAATGTGATGTTCACCTTTGCCTAAAAAAAAGAGCAAATTGCTTTGTGCCCTTTCATACAAAATGAATGTAAAGAAAACTGTCTTCTGTAAGTGTTCAACTTATTACGTGTTCTGTAAATCATAATACCAGTAGTTAAAATTATTAATGTAACGTATAGCTTCCTGTATTTTGTAAAAAAGATTCCACTCTTGAAAAGAATTTGCACAATAAATACTGGTGTATAATTTGTCGTAACTACTGACTTCTTACTTCACATTACCAACACCTCCGAGACCCAATGTCCAATTTATTGGACAGATTTCATTTTTTAAACCAAGTATGAAATATTGAAATTTTGCTCGAATATACAATAAATAGGTCCATATAGACACGATAAAGTGCAAAAAAATTTGTTTCTATTTTTAACCCTTTCGTGGACAAAATTATTGAGCAGTTTTTTTTTAATGAATGGAGAGCAGACAGCAGTTAACAGATAGGTGTATTTATCATACAGAATATCAAATTTGCTCCAACTGTGAAAGTGAGGTCACACGACAAGGTGGGAAGTATTCTTCCCACTGCCCTTCCTTGGAGTTAAATGCAAAAACAACTTTTTCAATATATGTCATTTATTTGATAAATTTACTTCTCTTGTTACAATGATTGTTCACAATTACTTGCCATGAAATTTTCTGAAACATGGGTCTATGCAAAGTGGTATTTGACAATATGTACAAACACAGCGAGTGCTCTAATCCGCAGCATTGGTACTACGATGGTTTCTCCTAAAATGGGTTGTTGCTCCCCTACAGCCACATGACGAAAATCTTCAGGTACTTTACCCCTTTTTGCCAGAAAGACAGATTTTTGTCCATGCCTTTTTTGGGATGAGAAGCCAGCGATCAATTGTCTGGCTAGATGGATCCTGTATGTGATCTGATCATTCTGTCCACTTTCTCTTTTACTTATTTTCCACAGGATGAAACTGTTCACTGCAGCAACGTCCACCGGGAAATAAAATATTCTGTGCCACCATTTTTCAGAACGTCTGCCAATAGCATGCCTTTCTCGTAATTGATCAAACTTATCGACACCACCCATTGTTTTGTTGTATTCTGCCACAGCTTCATGACAAGAAATCTCTATACTAGTACCATCCTTGTTTTTCCTTTTCACTGTTGCTGTTTCTCATGGGTCATGAATTGAGGACAGGAAAGTGACTGGACGGTTAGCCATCCATTTTACTGCAGAAATGGCTCCTTTTGTTTCAAACTGGAATTTTCCTCGTTCCAATTTTACGTTTTCCTTCATAAATTTGGGTAAATCAAAAGTATTTACCTTATACTTTAGCATTGAGGAAAAAAAAAAAAAAAAAAAAAAAAAAAAAAAAAAAAAAAAAAATCACAAAATTTCACGCAGACAGCACTGAAAGGCTGCTCTACAGAACAACACTTAGCTATACAATGCCTCTGCGCGAAGGTACAGCAAAAACGGCGGGAACTTCCGATTGTAAGCAGTACCCTATACTGTTCACTAGGTGGTAGCACCGTGCATAGGTGGGAACTGCGAATCCCACGGGACTAGGAGCGAGTTCATTGTAGTGGGAAGCATGTTTCCCACGGCTCACGAAAGGGTTAATAATTCAGTACCGAAGGGGTTAAGCAGAATAGGGGCTCGATACAGTGCTTCCGCTGCCACGGGACGGGCCACGTGACATGCCACAGCTCCTCCCCCGAAGCGTGCGTGAAGTGCGCACACGCGCACGCGAGCAGACTCCGCTACCGAGGGCGCACGCACGCACCGAAGGATGCCAACTGTGGCGGCCCACACGTGGCGAGTTGCCGTGGCTGTGAATTTACCAAAGCCGCGGTTGCTCGCGAACGCGGGCAGCAGGCGCAGAAGACTGCCGACCGCTTCCTCCGCCGGCGAGGCGGCCGGCTACCGCCGACTCTCTTGGCGTCACGCTAAACAAGCGTCTAGCGTGGCGCCAACACATCGAAGAAGTGAGGAGGAAGGCGCTGGGCGGACTGCGCATGTTGTACCCGGTCATCAACCCCACATCATCGCTGCCAGCAGACTTAGGTCTCACCCTGTATAAAGCCACCATCAGCCCGCTGTTTGATTATGCAGCGTTGGTGTGGGGCAACGCAGCCGAGACCAACATCCGACGTCTACAAACTGTCCAAAACGGGGCCCTCAGAACGGTGCCGCATCTTCCGCGGGACTTCAACACCGCAGAACTACACGACGTCGCAGGAGTACCTTTACTCAGACAGCGGTTTCGAGATGCTGCCGCAGATTTCTACCAGAAGGTCGAAGCATCGCTTAACCCCAAGGTGCGCGCGATCTCTGCCACCGACCACACTGGCGCGCCCCGCTGAGCTGGCCAGATCTCCTTCGCATGCAACAATAGTGCAGCGAAGTGAAGACTTTTCTCGTGAGATGTTCCCGTGCAGAACCATACTAAACCACCCAAAGACTTACCACTAACATGGTACACCCTGTTTCTGGAAGAAAGAGCGTCAAGTACGCTGTAAACTTCTTCACGAGTGTTGAAGCAGAAACTGCGACACACACACACACACACACACACACACACACACACACACACACACACTTATGCACGACGGGCAACCGTCGACTCGCGGCTCAGTCGCCGTAGCGTGAGGTAGTCCCCACGCCGCGCGGCTCCGCCACGCAGCCGCCGCCGGCGCTTCAGCCGCCGCCGGCGCTTCAGCCGCCGCCGGCGCTTCAGCCGCCGCCGGCGCTTCAGCCGCCGCCTACGCTGCCGGGAACGCCGAAAGAAGAGGCAAAATTGTCGTGTCCAGTCAGGTCGCAATAGATGATGGACGAGATATTCTGGAGAGCCAGAATTATTAGGGACGGGTTAGCGTATGGAACGTTGCAAGGTCAGGGCCCCTGCTGCGGCGGGACAATCTCGCGCTTTGCAGAGGCTCAGAAAAGCAGGACAGAAGTGAGTTTCGCGAACAGGGAAAGTAGTTCTCCCACACCAACCACAACCATAGGAAAAAATGCCCTCCCCGTAAGGTATTACCACCTCTACTAGCCAGGAAAATGGGGAAAATAGGACCCCACACAAAACTGGCAAACAACACAACACCAGACGGGGAACAACGCCAAGCAGAATCCACGACCGTGCCAAACTACACACCACCACGACTCCTTTCCCCCGCTGAGCGGCGGGGACGAGAAAAGGAGAGTGAAATACTAGAAAAAGAAAAGCGCCAAATCGGCGACAGCCAAATACAACACAGCCCGACAGAGCCGCCAAAACCGCGCTCAGTCCGCGCCACAGAAGAGCATTCGCGGAACCCGCGCCGGTATCTCAAGCCTCACGCTAAAAAGCCCGACCAACCGCGTCGCGTCGACCTCCGCAACTGCGAGCAGACCGACAAACACACCAGGAAACACCACCCCGCGACACCAGCAAGGGGCAGGGAAACGAAAATCCAAATCCCCACAAGAATACAACAACACAGCTTCGAGAGTCTCAACACATTCGTCGCCTTACGGGACTCGGATGAGGACGGTGAGACAATGGTCCCCCTAGACGAGAACCCGCCACCGCCACTGCCACCAGGGGATACGCCAGCAGTCCTCACCGAGAACACCGCTACGCCACACGACGACAACTCGACTTCCGCCGTCGAGGGTCAACAACAGACCACGGACAGCGGAGAGGACGAAACCAACCCCAGAAACGTACCACCAGTAGTAGTCTATCAATTAGAGGGGTACACCAAACTGAACAGAGAAATTAAAAGTAGAATAGCAGGCCCCCTAAAGGCCATCTTCCGTGGGGACTCGGTTAAATACCACTTCGAGTCCCTAAGAGACTATTATGCCGCGGCAGCCTTTCTAAGAGAAAGGCAGGTACCGCACTTTAACCACCAACTGCCCGAGAAAAAGGAACTAAACGTAGTCATTCACGGCCTCCCCGCCCAAGTCCTAGAGAAGGAACTAAGAGAGGCCCTCGTAGAGGAAGGTTTCAGACCTTCCTACGTCCACCAATTCAAAAAGCGGGCACGAAAGTCACGAAGGCTCATAAGAGAGCCAACTTACAAAGTTACCCTTCCTAGGGGCTCGGGCAGTGAGAGCATATACGAAGGGCGGTACATCCTTCACACAAAGGTGACGGTAGAAACCTATCGTCCCAAAAGAGGTCACCAACAGTGTCACCGCTATTGTAACATACCGGCGAGGTGCGTAAAGTGCGCGGGCCTCCACGCCACAAAGGACTGCCAAAAACCCGAAAGCGAGCCGTCAAAGTGTGTGCTGTGTTCCGGAGACCACCCAGCGTCTTGGAAAGGCTGCCCGGAGCACCAGAAGTATATGCACCGCGCCACACAGCCGATAGAGGGACAGCCCAAACAGCGTGCGCTCTCGAGAAACAGACGAGCCCAACACAACACAAGTAAGGGCCGGGAAGTCATCGAAACACAGGCGAGGACACACCCCATCCAAGAGCCACAAGACACGCCAGAGACTCGAACACAACATGAACAAACAAACAAAGAGAAACCCCCAGAAAGAGTCCCCATTCCAGGGATAACGGCAACAATACAAAAGGCGACGAATGACGGAACAGAAAGACCGTCACTCGTAGCAAACAGACCAGACACACACCCAACAGAGGGCGCGCACACTCCCCACGCTCCCGACAAACACAACCACAATTAACACCGCAGTTTCCACCTCTCCCTGCGCGACGACAGGTCCGTCCGGACATTGCCGCAGCCGCACAGACGGAGGCGGCAGACACAGACACGAACACAACAACACCACGCCGCCGCTCCTTCAGTGAGGCGGTAGAATAACCAACGACAGTTACATAATCAAACCACATCCAAACTAACACCACAAACCAAACAAGGAGACAACACAAACCAAACAGAGAAACACTGCCACACCAAACACAAATGAAAAAGGACTGCTCCTGGACGCCCTCTGGGAGATCATAAACACAATTCGTACCCTCGAGTAGGACTCAAATATCATCACAACAATATTTAACACAGCAAACGCGCTCCGTCAAATATCGGACAGGACGGAAAAAACACACATAATCCTACAGGGTCTGCTTAGTGCGTTCACGTAAGGATGGCACAACACTGAAAACAACACTGACAACACTTTGTATCTGGAATGCAAACGGCATCAAAAACAAGAAAACAGAGCTACAGACGTTTATATCGGACCGCAATGTGGACATTCTGTTAGTCTCCGAAACACACCTCCGGCCCTGCGATACCTTTAAACTGCGGAACATGACTGAATACCGCACCGACAGGCAAAACCCACGAGGAGGCGGTACGGCCGTGTTCCTAAAACGTGCCGTGTTCCGGAGACCATCCAGCGTCTTGGAAACGCTGCCGCCCGGAGCACCAGAAGTATATGCACCCAGACAGCCGACAGAGGGCAGCCCAAACAGCGTGCGCCCTCGAGCAACAGAGGACACGAAACAAGGGCGTGAAGTTGCCGAAACACAGGCGAGGACAGCCCCCCAAACCGGCAAAACCAACGCCATCCGAGAACTAGAAAACACGCCGGAAACTCACGCAGAATACGAACACACAAACAGAGAAAAACCCTCACAAAGAGACCTCAATTCAATGACAACGAAATCAGTAGGAAAGACGACGAATGGCGGAACAGAAAGACCGCCACTTGAAGCAAACACATCAGACACACACACAATAGAGGGCGCACGCTCCCGACAAACACGACCACAGTTTCCACCTCTCCCTGCGCGACGACAGGTCCGTCCGGACATTGCCGCAGCCGCACAGGCGGAGACGGCAAACACAAACACACCAACACCACACCGCCGCTCCTTCAGAGAGGGTAACATCATCGACCACCGAGAAAACAAGCCACACCCGAACAAACACCACAAACAAAACACGGACACACAAGAACACAACAACAACCCAACAGCGAAACACTGCCACATCAAACAATAATGAAAAAGGACTGCTCGTGAACGCCCTCTGGGAGATAATAAGCACAATCCGTACCCTCGAGCAGGACTTACAGTCACAGCAATCTCCAACACAGCAAACGCGCTCCGTCAAACATCGGACAGGACGGAAAAACACACATAATCCTACAGGGTCCGCTTAGTGCGTTCATGTAAAGATGGCGCAACGAGGCAGACAAAACGCTGACACAACACTTTGCATCTGGAATGCAAAACGGCATCAGAAACAAGAAAACGGAACTACAGACGTTCATATCGGACTACAATGTGGACGTCCTGTTAATCTCCGAAACACACCTCCGGCCCTGCGATACTTTTAAACTGCGGAACATGTCGTGTTACCGCACCGACAGGCAAAACCAACGAGGAGGCGGTACGGCCGTGTTCCTAAAACGGACAATTCCGCACGATGTGGTGATCGCACCTCCGGTGCAGGACATCGAGGTCACTCTGGTTACCATAAACACGGAAAGAGGGAAATTGACGGTCGGGACAGCATACCTAGCCCCAAACCGGCAGCTGCTGGAAGAAGACCTCAGAGTGATCTTCGACAGGCACCAAAGGGTGGCGCTGGGCGGGGACCTAAACGCTAAGAACCCAGCGTGGAACTCCCGCACAACGAACCCGAAAGGAACAAAACTCCTGCAGCTGGAGGACGCGTTCCACTACATCGTCTGCGGCCCGGACGACGCGACACACATCCCAGTCATAGCCGGGCACAGACCGGACGTCCTGCTGGCGAAAAACATCGGAGACGACGTCACGCTGGATACGATCCAGGACCTAACATCCCATCACAACCCGGTACTTGTAAGGTTCCGCAGGATGAACTCTCTCCCGGACTTTCCGAGGAAAGACGTACAGATGGACTGGGAACAGTATCGCAGGGTCCTCACAGACACACTAAACCCAACACTGGACCTGTCGTCAGGGGAAAAGCTGGACGATGCTGTCGAATACCTGACAACAAAAGTACAGGCGGCCATCAAGCACACCAGAACAACAGAGATTTTGCCGAGAAGACACGAGACAGAACTTTAAGGTTTCACCCTTTATTAAACGACACTAAGAAAGTAGAATGTGTTCAATTATTTTTGTGGTTACACTACCTTCACTAAATAAATACAGGCAATTGAATTTCGGTTTAAACACATTAGTTCATGATGATAAATTTATATTCCTCCCCTGCCTCATTTGCCCATTATCGGGCAGTCATCACTTGCTCAGTACCGGACACCTAACAATAGTATTACAACGACTATAAGGCGCACAAATATATTTCCCTTTCCAGGCACATTTCACTCCATGGATAAAGAGAAAAAAGGGGACTTTGGTCCTAGGAAAACATGAAGATTGCTACTGAGCAAGTCCTATAACACAAAATGGGAATAAGGCAGGCTTCAATCCATTTTTCTGTCCCAAAAAGCAATTTGGCAGACAGTAAATCTTCTAAAACAAGGCGGAAATGTTGAAATGAAGCCCCAGACTGGTTCGTTTCAAACAGACCTTTTCAGAAGAATTAGGATCAAGCTTAGTTGAGTATTTGGTAATTTCGAAATGTCTGAGTACCTTAAAATTCCGCACCAATTCAATAAAGACAGAACATCCTGAACAGTCTTTGCGAAAACCTCAGTCAGCAAGTATCCAAAGGGCTGTCGGCTTCAACAAAGAACAAGTTGAGTTTTATAACAAGTATGAGGCAATGTTAACAAAAATACATGTTTGACCCCTCAAAAATCTTCAACTGTGACGAAACTGTTGTGTCAGTGGTTCATGAAAATTTCACAATGGTGTCACAAAAAGGCAAAACGCGAGTTAGCAAAATCACATCAAGAGAAAGAGGAGGAAATGTGACTGTGTTGCTAGCAATCGATGCTACAGGTGATGTTTTTCCACACCCTTTATTTGCATTTGGGAAAAAGAAAATGGCTGAGGAGCTAAAATAGAATGCACCAAATGGGAGTATCTTCGCTTGTGAACAAAGTGGGTGGATCACTGCAAATTCATTTTTGCTTTTGCTAACTATGTTTGTTGCTCGCGTGAACCCACGAAAGGAAAGTCCTGCTCTTATAATTTTAGATGGCCACAGCTAACACAAGGACTTCAAATAATTTTGTACACAAGAAACAACTATGTGTATATAATAAGCATTCCTCCTCACACTACACACAAACTTCAACCACTTAACCGTGCAGTAATGAGACCCTTCAAAGTGGCTTCCAATGAAGCCTGTGCTACATGGATGAACAAATATCGTCCTCTTAAAATAGCTCAAAGGGATATTCCTCGTTTGGTTGGGACTGCCTTCAAGGCTATTTGCAGGATGGACCTTGCAACTTCTGGGTTTTCCTGCACTGGGCTACACCTGGCTGCAATTCACTGCTCTGAAAAAAGTCCGACAATTATTTCAAGACCAATGGTTTTTGGCGTTGTAGGGCTGAATGCTTCTTTAGAAGAACCAGGAGCTGCGATTGCAGTAATTGAACCAATGCCATCGTGGTCAACAGATCCACCTTGCCCTGCATTGCATCAGCAAGCTTCTCCACAGCAGATTCTACTCCCGCTTCTCGTCCAACCACTTCTGGGTACTTCTGTGGACATGGAAGCCACATTTCTTCCTTATTCCAAACAGTAACAGACAGAATATCTCAAGCGTCAGAGAAAGTGAGAAATAAAATTGTCAGTACGAAGTGAAAAAATCAAAATATTAACTGACAGTCATTATCAAGTATACATGGAAGAGCCCTGGAGATACTAGAAGGTATCAGATAGATTATATAATGGTAAGACAGAGATTTAGGAACCAGGTTTTAAATTGTAAGACATTTCCAGAGGTAGATGTGGACTCTGACAACAATCTATTGGTAATGAACAGTAGATTAAAACTGAAGAAACTACAAAAAGGTGGGAATTTGAGGAGATGGGACCTGAATAAACTGAAGGAACCAGAGGTTGTAGAGAGTTTCAGGAAGAGCATAAAGGAACAATTGACAAGAATGGGGGAAAGAAATACAGTAGAAGAAGGATGGATAGCTTTTAGGCATGAAGTGGTGAGGGCAGCAGAGGATCAATTGGGTAAAAAGACGCGGGCTAGTAGAAATCCTTGGGTGACAGAAGAAATACTGAATTTAATTGATGAAAGGACAAAATAAAAAAATGCAGTAAATGAAGCAGGCAAAAAGGAATACAAACATCTCAAAAATTAGACCGACAGAAAGTGCAAAATGGCTAAGCAGGCATAGCTAGAGGACAAATGTAAGCATGTAGAGGCATACCTCGCTAGGGGTAAGATAGATACTGTCTACAGGAAAATTAAAGAGACCTTTGGAGAAAAGAGAGCCACTTATATGAATATCAAGGGCTCAGATGCAAACCCAGTTCTAAGCAAAGAAGGTAAAGCAGAAAGGTGGAAGGAGTATATAGAGGGACTATACAAGGGCGATGTTCTTGAGGGCAATATTATGGAAATGGAAGAGGATGAAGATGAAATGGGAGATATAATACTGCGTGAAGAATCTGATAGAGTACTGAAAGACCTAAGTCGAAACAAGGCCCCGGGAGTAGACAACATTCCATTAGAACTACTGACGGCCTTGGGAGAGCCAGTCCTGACAAAACTCTACCATCTGGTGAGCAAGATGAATGAGACAGGCGAAATACCCTCAGACTTCAAGAAGAATATAATAATTCCAATCCCTAAGAAAGCAGGTGTTGACAGATGTGAAAACTACGGACCTATCAGTTTAATAAGTCACAGCTGCAAAATACTAATGCGAATTCTGTACAGACGAATGGAAAAACTGGTAGAAGCCGACCTCGGGGAAGATCAGTTTGGATTCCGTAGAAATATGGGAACACGTGAGGCAATACTGACCCTACGACTTATCTTAGAAAATAGATTAAGAAAAGGCAAACCTACGTTTCTAGCATTTGTAGACTTGGAGAAAGCTTTTGACAATATTGACTGGAATACTCTCTTTCAAATTCTGAAGGTGGCAGGGGTAAAATACAGGGAGCGAAAGGCTATTTACAACTTGTACAGAAACCAGATGGCAGTTATAAGAGTCGAGGGACATGAAAGGGAAGCAGTGGTTGGGAAGGGAGTGAGACAGGGTTGTAGCCTCTCCCCAAAGTTATTCAACCTGTATATAGAGCAAGCAGTAAAGGAAACAAAATAAAAGTTCGGAGTAGGCATTAAAATCCATGGAGAAGAAATAAAAACTTTGAGGTTCGCCGATGACATTGTAATTCTGTCAGAGACAGCATACGACTTGGAAGAGCCGTTGAACAGAATGGACAGTGTCTTGAAAGGAGGATATAAGATGAACATCAACAAAAGCAAAACGAGGATAGTGGAATGTAGTCGAATCAAGTCGGGCGATGCTGAGGGAATTAGATTAGGAAATGAGACACTTAAAGTAGTAAATGAGTTTTGCTATTTGGGGAGCAAAGTAACTGATGATGGTCGAAGTAGAGAGGATATAAAATGTAGACTGGCAATGGCAAGGAAAGCGTTTCTGAAGAAGAGAAATTTGTTAACATCGAGTATGGATTTAAGTGTCAGGAAGTTGTTTCTGAAAGTATTTGTATGGAGTGTAGCCATGTATGGAAGTGAAACATGGACAATAAATAGTTTGGACAAGAAGAGAATAGAAGCTTTCGAAATGTGATGCTATAGAAGAATGCTGAAAATTAGATGGGTAGATCAAATAACTAATGAGGAGGTATTCAATAGAATTGATGAGAAGAGGAGTTTGTGGCACAACTTGACAAGAAGGGATCGGTTGGTAGGACATGTTCTGAGGCATAAAGGGATCACCAATTTAGTACTGGTGGGCAGCGTGGAGGGTAAAAATCATAGAGGGAGAACAAGAGATGAATCCACTAAACAGATTCAGAAGGATGTAGGCTGCAGTACGTATTGGGAGATGAAGAAGCTTGCACAGGATAGAGTAGCATGGAGAGCTGCATCAAACCAGTCTCAGGACTGAAGACCACAACAACAACAACAACATTATAAAGATATGATTGAGAAGAAATTAAAGGAATCTGCAGAGACGCCCCAGAACAGATGTTGCAAAATTGACACTCGTGAAGAAGACAGCACCACAGAGTGTATTATTTGCAGGGAATCAACAAACAAAGATTGGATTCAATGCACATCATGCAAGGGGTCGGCTCATGTGGCTTGTGCGGACCAAGAAAATCTCCTTTACTGTAAGTGTGACAACTGCCATGCATAAACATTACCGTGTTATCTTATTTACATTCCATTTGTTTACAGCGACTTATAAATTGATCAGAAGTATCACTTGTTAGCCAAAATATGAATAATTACAGTTGTAATTAATGAGTTTGCCAAGCGTCCAATACTGGGCAATGGTTTTCCACAATAGTCATTTGTAAGCATTTTTTTTTATTTGTTTATTTGTATGGGCTAGTATTGTATTTTGAAAATTACTACTTTTTGTGATAAGTGAACGCTTCAACTTTGCAATTGTTTTACTTCCATTTCCTATGCGTGTTTAAGAAAGTGTTTGTGTAAATACAACCTACGATGTCCGGTACAGTGCAAGTCTCCTCTAGCAGATTTCCTGATTATCCTCCCCATAAAATCCCGTAACAGTCATATCGAGACAACATATTGAAAAGGAACCTCCACATAATCAGATATCTAGTATACACAAAAGAAGTGCAGACTCTGGGCAAGAAACCTGCACATATGTTCCAGTCACATCAGCTGGAGTTCAGACAGAAGACGCCGCCCTTTCCAGACAAACTCTGAGGTCACAGAAAACTAAGGCATGGAGACTAAGGAGCAGACTGAAAAGGGAGGAACGTAACATCTGCGTGCTGTTATAATGACTTTCACACTATGAAAGTAATGAGCATCATAAAACCTTGGGGTCGTTAACATCACAAGAAAATAAGACTTAAAACTGAACTTTGCTACAGCAAATAAAAAATGCAGATAAAAAATCGCCGCACTGGAGTAAGTGTGTAATAAAACAGTGCGTCATTTGGCAATACTGCTGTCCCAAACTTACAGATATGCTAGAGATTTTGTGCTAAAACTGTTCAGTAACCGTACTCTTTCTTGGTTTGTTGGTGACATTTCACAGGAGACAGAAGTTACAACTCTGATAAAGTCCAGATTGGAAGCAGAAGGTGCCTGTCTAAACAAGGCGGATCTGCCATGTAGCTTAGTAATTGATGAAATGTCAATTAAGCAACAACTCCAGTACGAGAGAAAATTAAATGCATTCTTCAGAGAACAAGATGCAATGCAGGCGCAGCAGCTTGAAAATGGTAGCGAGTCAAAACAATGTGGGCAAAGAATATTACCAGTACTGGCTAATCGACTGTTATCTTTCATGAGACGTGGACTTTCAAATGAATTCAGGTTGCCAGCAGCGTATTTTTTCACTAAACAGCATTCTGGCGCACAGCTACATAAACTTACTTTGTCTGTGATTCACGAGTTCGAACAATGTGGCTTTTTTGTGCTTTGCATCGTAAAAGATAATCATAAAAAAACGTCACAATGATACAGATGTGCGGAAGTAAATCACTGTCTCAGAGAGCCAGATCCAGGAAACTGAACGGCTGCTGTTTCTAGCTTTCGATCAGTGTCACATTTTAAAGAATCTGAAATCTCTCTTTTTAGTAAGAGCTATGTTTGATGGCGAGGGAGTGATTTCTGGGAAATTCGTGAAACAGTTGTATAAACAACAAGATTCGGAAAATTATAAAACCTGTCCGTTTTCTTTCTACGAAACACGTTGATCCCACTAACTTCGTGAAGATGAACGTTAAGTGTGCTAAGCAACAATTTTCATCAGAAATAATTTCTGCACTAAAGCTTCTTAAAGACAAGTCACATTCACAAGAAAGCTTCAGATCTCATTTCTTCAGGAGCTAACATAAAACGTGTTAAAATGATATACATTTCATTATGTTAGCAGTACATCACATCATGTACGTACTCTCAATGATGACAGAATGCAATACCTTTCAAGTGACAATGAAAGGCTAGAAGGGCTTCAAAATCAATTTCTGCTGTATCTCGACTATTAAAAATGAAAGCACTAGATCTGGAAGCAATTCCTAAGTAATGAAATATATGAAGCGATAAAACTAACGACAATCTAAACAGTCGAGTTCATATGATATTTGCTAAATAATGTCTTTCACTTTGTCTTCTATCGCAGTTTTAATGGCGTCTATGTGGAAATTTTCTTCAGTGAACTGTGACTAACAGGCAGCAGTAACTACATGTTGGATAGCGGACCAGTGAGTTTAAATATGAACAGAATTTTGAAAACAGGTTTGATATCGGTACCTTCATGTAACAACACGGACAAAAAAGCACTTCCAGTATGGAGACATTCACATGCAAAGCCATCAACATCCAGTAAACAGGAGGTAAACAAAGAGAAAGAACAGTTGCCTGCTTATATAATCCAGATACTAGCTGCCACACGCAAATTGCAGCTAAAGTCTGTGTAACAAAATTTTCAATCTAGTATATCCTCCTTAGGAAGTAAAATTCTCTTCCTACGCAATCACTTTTACTAAGTTTGTAATTTTTTTTACCTACGCATGCTAATAATGAGTTTTAAATTTTTTTCCAAATACGCAGCATAATATGGCTACGAAGTCTTTCGCGACGTATTTCCTGAGTAAAAATTTCTCGGTGTACATGCCGCGTCAAATCAGGATAAATCTCCAAGCTTTCGACCACTACCTCCATGGTCGTCGTCAGGGCTAAGAGTGCCGGGAATTTATACTATTCCTTGCGAATGCGGCAAGAATTACGTGGGCCAGTCTGTAAGAACCGTTCCCGACCGCTGCATCGAGCACCAACGCCACCTGAAATACAGGTATTTGGAAAAATCAGCGGTGGCTGAACATAGCCTGCTTAACAAGCATAAGATTTTATTTGAAGAAACCAGAGTAATTGCCCACACATCGAATTACTGGGACTCTGTGATCCGGGAAGCAGTCGAAATTAGACTTAGCGATAATAACTTTAATAGAGACAACGGCTATGCACTTAGCAACACTTGGAAGAGTGCACTTGATAAAGAAAAATCGCAGAGAAAAACTTCTCGCACTTTACCTCCTGATTTAAGGGATGGCGCTGCAAGCAACGCGGGATAGCAACTACATCTATGGAAGTAGAGGGCACCACTTCGCTACGCGCCATATCGCTGACGTATTCCAGCCAATAAGAAGCCGTCCTTTGCATATAAAAGTGGGAACCTCGCTAGTTCACGACAGTCAGTTTTAGCCCTGACGACGACCATGGAGGTAGTGGTCGAAAGCTTGGAGATTTATCCTGATTTGACGCGGCATGTACACCGAGAAATTTTTACTCACGCAGCATAATACTCTGAAATTATCATCAAAGGCGTATGCCGGTGGATATGTCAAAGGAAGTATTAAATGAAACATCCTAGTCATTGCAGAGCTTGGGAAAACATGAGTTACGAAATGACATGTAATTCACGATACTGCCGCTAGGAGACTAGTAGGCAGCAATAGCTGACAATGGAAGACTGACGACACAGCAACGATCGGCAATTGTGTTACTTTTTCATGAAACGAAAAGCCTTGTTGTGACTCAGAGCCGTTTTCGACAACAGTTTAACATACGATGGGTCCCTTGCAAGAAGACCATCCACAGGTTGTACGATAAATTTGTACAGGAAGGAACAGTATTGGAAGCGAAGCGACCTCGGCCTAAGCCTGTTTGTTCGCCGGAGAATATTGAAGCGGTACGAGTTGCCGTACAGAGAAGACCCGGGAAATCGTGTAGAAAGGCAGCAGTTCAACTGGGAATATCCAGACGCTCCGTTCAGCGAATTCTTAAAAGTGACCTCTATATGTACCCATACAAGATGACCTGTACACAGAGGCTCACTTAAGAACACAATCAGCAGAGACTACTGATTGCTCAGTGGGCGGAGGATAGGGAAGAAACTCTCAACGTTTCGTTTTCAGACGAGGCGCATTTTCATTTAGACGGTGTGGTTAACAAACAAATTGTACGCTTTTGGGCCACTGAAAACCCACGAGTGCTTCATGAACGACAACATTATGCTCCGAGGATTACAGCGTGGGCAGCAATTTCCAGTCACGGACTTATTGGACCCTTTTCCTTTGAAGAAACTCTGAACAGCGAGCGTTATTTGAACATGCTTCGCAATAGCTTCATTCCACAGCTTCTTGCTACTGCCTTGCCCTTCAACATGCAGTGGTTCATGCAAGATGGAGCAAGGCCACATACTGCAAACTGTGTTCGAGTTTTTACACGAGCATTTCGACATGCGGATCATTTCACTCAGGTTTCCAGGTCGCTTCAACGATGGACAAAATTGGCCCCACCAATAGTCCAGAGCTCAATCCATGTGACTCTTTTCTTTGGGGGTACCTAAAGGAAAAAATTTTCCCGAAACGTCCATGTAATTTAATGGAGCTCAGAGGACTTGGTCTTCAAGCTTGCAGTGAAATTACGGACGACATGTGCCGTAGGGTAATCACTAACTTCAGTGTTCGTTTGAAGGAAGTTAGGAAACGAAATGGTGGACATATTGAGCGTGCGCTGAGTTAGAACAAATCTTCATGGACGGCTCTTCATTGTAGTACCGTAGACTGGGGTTATTTTGGAACTGCAGGGGTAACATTGGGAATGACGTCTATTTTTCAGTTTCAAATCTCCCTCCGCCACGTAAGAGGCCGATCGTCGTATTTTTTCCGCCACCGATGGCACAGGGCATTGCTGTTTTCTTGGCGCCTTTTTTCTACGATCTGTGGTATTGTGCTAACTTTCTATAGTGGGTCAAAAACTGTCGTTTGAACAGTGTTGTCAGGTATGTACATTTCTTTGTTCATGTCATAACACAGTTTTAGAGTAGTCAAATCATAATTATTTACGAATGCTTCTTCTTGACCCACAAATTTGTGAATAATCATACATTAGTAGGGTTACTTGGGGGCTGTCCCAAAGTTGCATTTAAGACGACTCAGTACACGAAATGAACTATTTTAATTAATATTGCAAAACGCATTCTCATTGACATTTAAATTAAAAAAAAAAAAAATACAGCAGTTCTCACTGTCCCGAAGTAGCTCCCCAATCATTAGTAGTGCATTTCACATATGAAACTGCAGATGTCTCAAAGTTAGCTTGATGATAAATTCTCTTTCAGGTTTCCAGAATGAGGAGAACATACTAACGTCCCATTGGGGCACGAGCATACAGGAATTATACGAAGACACTTTGAAGAAAGCTCTATATGCCATCACATCTAAAACGCTGTCAATTCGGAAGGCATCTCAGAAATATGGCATTCCAAAGAATACCCTTCACTAAACAATCAGCATAAGCACAGCGGATTTGTTGGTCGTAGGACTGTTTTCTCAAACGAGGAGGAAGAAAGTTTCGTCCATCATCTCGTGGCGATGTCAAATTTCGACTTTCCAGTCGGTGTATTCGACTTGAGATGCATCGTAAAGTCGTATCTTGACCGGACCGGAAGACAAGAACCGAGATTCAAAGACAATTTTCCAGGTAAAGAACGGGGACAGGGCTTCCTACTCAGAAACAAGCAGGTATTATCTCAAAGAACTGCAAAGAACATCTCCTATACTCGCGCTGCCATTGATGAAGTCATTAACTAGTTTTTCGATCACTTAGAAGAACAACTTGCTTGTGTTCCGTCCGGCAGGTTTTGGAACTATGACGAAACAAATTTGTTAGACGATCCAGGCAAGGACAAGATCATTACAAAAAGGAGGAGAAAGTATCCTGAAAGAGTTCAAAACTCTTCTAAAGCATGTACCTCGATTATGGTTTGCGGGCATGCTGCCAGAAACTTGGCACCCCTGAACGTCAATTATAAGGCAGAAAAATTATGGTCGACATGGACCGAGAATGGACAGTCAGCTCGTTACAATAGGTCCAAATCTGGATGGTTCGACGGCCATACTTTTGAAGATTAGTTTATGTACCTCATGTTGCCCATTTTGCGGCGCCAAGATGGGGTGAGGGTGCTAACTGGAGACAACTTAACCTCCAATATCAATATACAAGTGCTGCATCTTTGTGAACAACATAATATAAAGTTGATTGCTTTCCCCCAAATGCAACTCATCTCCTGCAGCCTCTCGATGTGGCCTATTTTCGGCCCATGAAGGTCCGCTGGAGGAAGATTCCTTCCAACTGGAAAGCATCCTCTGCTGGAAGTCGCGGCACATCCCAAAGGATCAGTTTCCTCGCCTTCTAAAAAATTTGTGGAACGACCTTCTTAGCTCTGGCTCTCACGTCAACTTGCAGAGTGGTTTTCGTAAGTCTGGTTTGTATCCTGCCAACAGTGAACAAGACCTCAAGAGACTGCCATCACAAGGGATGTCAGTTGAAGAAACTGCAGCTCTAGGAGATACTTTCTTGGAGAAAATTGAGAAGTGCAGAGAAGAGCTTACCAAACCCCTTCAGACAAAAAGGCGAAAGAAATTGACCGTTCCACCAGATAAAAGTATCTCTGCAGAAGAGGTAGAAGAATCTGTACCATCTACATCGAAGGCAAGCCAGCCCAAACTGAGAGGGCGAGGTAGGCAAGAAGAAGTGACAGATAACTCTGACTCTGATGGAGAAGATGTGATGTCCCTCCAAGATACAGATGACAGCCTAGGATCAGAAGATTTCAGTGATGTATTCACCGGTACCATCGCTGTCCACGAAGGAAGCAGGATACCGGTACCTGAGGTGTCTCACCTATAAATCGAAGATTTGAATGAAGGACAGTTTGTAATTGTGAATTTTGTGTGTGTGTGTGTGTGGGGGGGGGGGGGGGGGGGTGCGGCGGCTCTATCCAGGAAAAATAACTGAAATTGTAAGCGACCGTGAAATTCGTGTCAGTGCAATGATGAAATCTGGTGCTCATTGGAAGTGGCCTAAAAAGCCGGATGATATTGTCTACAACATACATGAGGTTCTTCAAACCATTAATACTCCCGAACAGTTAAGCCGTCGAGAGATTTTTACCATTCCCGAGCTAGCAATTTATTCAGGCGATGTTTAGATCCTTTAAATGTTTTATGTTGACAACTATACAGGGTTTTGAAATAGTGATTCATTAAGATTTGCATGTGTTTTTACAAATGTGTCATTGTATCTGTATTTTTCATCTTTAATTGTACCAGTAATTTTTTATAACTGTATTTCTAGTTTTATGTAACAATAAAAGCGCTATGAAACAAAAAAGTAGCCGCCCCAAAGTTACACACCTTGACGGGGTAAAATTAGGACAACTTTAGATGTCTTCCTTAAAAGACCTAGTCATTTTTCAGATGTCTTATAGTCCTTTTTGGATAGAGGAAGGTTGAGACTGGGAAGACATCAATATCTTAGCTCACTTTGAAAGGGCATGTGAAAAACCACAAAACCTGTCCCAAAGTAACCCCAGTTTACGGTATATGTTTACTGGAGTCACGAACTTTTGTGAGTTGCAGGTGGAGGTGAAGGGCAGCAGCTCGAGCACCTCAGACGACGCGTGACACGGCGGGGCTGGCGAGGGACGGCGGAGGCGGCCGGGGAGGAACCTGCTGGGCCGCTTGGAGGGGCGGGGCCTCTCGGGGCCAACCCGGACGGCCCGCGCGACCGTGCTGCGCTCGCTCCAGACCGCGGGACGCGGCCACGCGCCCCCAAGGCTGCAGACGACGCGGGACGGCGATGGACCGCTACACGATGATGACAGCCTGGGACGCACCGTCAACACTGGCGTCGGGCACGTCCGGGTGGGATTGGGGGGGGGGGGGGGGGCAAACGTCTTCTCTCGCGGACGCTCCGGGAGTGCCCGAGGCAGCGCCTGCGCAACCTCCTACTCGGGAAACCTGACCGGGGAGAGGTGTACGAGTGCACCAGGGAGTCCAGAGCGTCCGACCACTTCGTGGCGGGAGGCAAGTACACACGCTTCGCAGACTGGCGGTTCATTCGTCGCGCCAGGCTCGGAGTCGTGCCTCTCGAAGGCTGCCGCCGATTCGTTGGACGGGCAAACAACAAAGCCTGCCGACGCTGTGGCCACGACAAAGAGACGCTCCCACACGTGTACGGTGCACTCAGCAGCCCTATAATATCGTCACAACGCGGTCCTCAACCGCCTCGCGGCAGCCGTCGCTGTTCCTGACATCAGGATGAACCAAACAGCAGTGGGCTGCGTCCGGACCTCGTAGTAACCGACGACGCCGCGAAGGCTGTTACCGTCGTCGATGTGACAAATCCCCTTTGTGAATAGGCGGACTGCGCTCGACCCCGCCGACATTGCGCGCGGATTGGCCGCTCGCGGTTATTCCGTCACTGTCGACGCCCCGGTTGTCGGCAGTCTGGGGGCGTAGAACCGCCAGAACGATGCTGTGCTTCGGCACTTAGGCTACGACCACACGAGCGTTTTTTTCACGCGCGTTTCTGCCGGCGTTCACGCCGTGGAGCGCTATTATTTCAATAGGTCAAGATTTTAAACATGGCTGCAGCAGCAACTGTTAAAATTCTTCACAATAAAGGATGCCTATTTCAATAGGTATTTCATAATACAGAACATATGCAGTCTAACAATGCGTGGTGCGATATTATAAAAAGTAGGTATTACATAATGAAGTAGTCACACATATCTTATTTTTGGTTTTATAACATGTCAAATGCATGATAAATGTACGTGGTTTGAAAGCCTAAGTACGAGATTTTAGTTGTTTATGTACGAGGAAAAAAGTTCCATGGTTGGAACCCTGCTAGGCAGCTCGCTGTTCAGTTTACGGACAGACATTGCCGTCCTCGCTTCGTTGTCATTGTAGCAGTCTTCTTGTATTTTACAAAGTGCCAGAATGGAGCGTCTGGACAGTGAAATCATTATTATGGAAGTGCAGAAACATCCATGGCTGTACAATACAAGGGATCCAGAATACAAAATTAGAGAAAGAAAAAGAGCATCGTGGCGAGCAGTTACAGCGGCCGTTCTGGGAGAAAAATGGGATGGAATGGATAAAAAGCAAAAATCAGATCTATGTAATTACAGACAGTAAATATTTTATTAATTGCTATAAACAGTGTACAATGAAATTTATACATGGATAAAATGTTAACAAGCCAATACAAAAATTAGTCTTCATCCGAAGAAGTTTGCATAACGATCTTGCCATGGTACAGACCCTTGAGGGGAACAGAAGTAATCAGCAAAATGATCTCTGATACTTTTGCCACTGACCGTTCCTTTTGTCCCATGTGCAAGTCAGTGTGTCTTCAAAATTGTAATCATGTTGTCTCACAAAATTGTGAAGTACACAACATGCTTGAACAATAGTATCCGCCACATCCACATTAACATCGACTGGATGATGGAAAATTCTCCATTTATTGGATAAAATGCCAAATGCACATTCCACATAACGTCGTGCTCGTGACAGTATGTGGTTAAACACTTTTTGTTTACTCGTAAGGTTTTTTGCGGGATATGGTCTCATTAAATGGTCACTCATCGCAAAAGCCTCATCAGCCACAAACACATAAGGAATTTTCAGTCCAGAAGGATCATTCGGAAGTGGCGCAGCTTCTGGCAAATTCAAGGCTTGTTGGTAAAGTTTTTTACCCAATTCAGTTGCTTTGAATATATTGGAGTCTCCTTGATGACCAAATGAGCCTACATCTATGAATCTGAAACAATATTTGCTGTCTACTATGGCCATCAATACAATAGAAAAATACTTTTTGTAGTTATAAAATTCGCTGCCTGATGTCCATGGTTTGATGATTCTAACGTGTTTTCCATCTATGGATCCCACACAATGAGGAAAGTCTGCTGTCTTCTCATACCGGTCGCTGATATTCTTCCACTCTTCTGTAGTCGGGAGTTTCATATACTCCACTTTCAGCATCTCCCATATGGAAGTGCAAGTATCTCTAATAATATCAGCAATTGTGGATCGACCAAGAAGAAACTCAAAATGCAGAGAACACATCAAATTTCCAGTCCCCAGATGCCTGTAAAATTTGATTCGATCAGTTACAAATGATTGGGGAAAGCCAATGGATTTTCTCTTTATTTATCTTTCAGGAAATGGGACTCACTGCCAAATGTATTTTTGTGTGCTATGCTACTTTATCGTGATTTTTTCCATGTGTTTTTATAATATATATTTCTTCGCTATTTTAATGTAGCATTTCCAAAAGAAGTAAAACCTAACAATAAGTAACGGGTAACTAAAGGCATAAGAATTTCCAGTGAGTGAAAAAGATTCTGCAGTATTGTTGCAAGAAATACAGAGGTATGTAAGAATTTGCAGATTAATCTAAAGCCTACAAAACAATCTATGGTAGAGTACCCAGAGCGGCAAAAAATATGTGGTACAACAATTTGATAAGGAACTCATCTAAAAATGAGAACCATGAGGAGAGTTATAAAAAAAGAAACTTTTAGCTCAGTAAAAGAAAATGAGGAGGAGGAGGAGGAGGAGAATGTATAATTAAATTAGAGAGTGCAAAAGTCACATATCCAAAATGTGACAAAATTCAATGAAATATCACTTCACTAGCTGAAGACCTCATTCTAGTAAACTGTAAATGACCGACCCCAAGTTTCTCCAGCAAACCAGTGATCGTGGATGCCTCTATGTAGGTTTATGAAACAAACCCCAATGAAATTATAAGTAAAATCATTAAGCAATAAAATGTCAAGTGGCCTTTATGAAGTACCTGATTCATATTAAACGCATGTGCTCTTCACATAGCAAAACTGTTGGCAAAAATTTTCAACCTCTAGAAACTTGTGTCTCTCCATATATTCACAAAATCTACTACTACATGTGACAAATAGGGACCGGAAAAATTTGTTTAAACGATAACGCGATGAATAACGCGAATTTGGTGGTTTTAAAGGAAATAACCCTAATTCAACAGTTTTTAAGGAAGTAATGTGAATTGGGCTGTTTTTAAGGAAGTAACGCAAAATCAGCGTTATTCAACAAAATTTCTCTGCGTCTTCATTCGAAGTGTCATAAATCTAATGATCTCAGTGACATATTTAATGGTGAAACGTTCCATGTTCAACTGTCACGCTACTTTTAGCAGTCGTGACGCCACTAGTGGCCTTTAAACTATCAACATTTGCAAGCACGTACGAACGACCACTGTGTGATTTTCGATTATTTAATTCTTTTGTAGTTTATGTGTCGCAGTATGCCATTTCTAAGCAATGGCGGCATGAAAATATATCACAAAAACATCATCCAGCACATTAAATGTGGTTAATAATGCAGCAACGACATAAAGTTTGAAGAAATGTGATCATTGAGACAGTAGCCGATTGAGTAAGCCATAACGTAACGGATATTTTCGTGGTTTACGATATGAATGGATGTAGGTTTGTGTCCCACTGCGTGCATTCCTTATTCTTCTTATAAAAAAAATTGCATATTCTCACTTTTTCAAGTGTTTACTACTTTTAGCCTTACTACCAGAGTTGTATACATGTCAAAAAAAGTTACAGGAAGTATTTTTGTATTAAAATACTGTGTTACTGATGGGAAACAGAATTTAAAACTCAACACTTGTACTGAAACATATTATAAACTTTGTTTTCAAGCAACATGTGAGTGAACATTAAAAAAAATTATGAAAATTGAATTTTGTCGTATTTTTAACCCAAGTGAAATACCTTTCTTAAATGTTTATAAATATTTTGATGATATTCATACAGAAAAATCTCTTGGGGATGTAGCCAAGACATTTTATTTATTAACAATAACACTGCAGAGGCAAAGATTTTTCTTTACATTAACAGATTTTCTTCGAAATTTCATTACTGCTATTCCATAAGAAATTTCAACTATGTAACATAAATATTTAAGTCGGTGAGAAAAATTGTCTACTGTTATTTTCATTTTTACTTTTGGTATTTATTTTTAAATAATTATTTGCGTCAAAATTTTTTGTTAAAATAATTTTTGTCTACACTTGTCTCATGTTTGCCCCACCCTATCTTAGGAATAGTTCCATTTTCAACATACCATTGAAAAAATGGTTAAATATGACAAAAATAGATAATTGATAATAGAAAAAGCTTGTCAGAAGATAACACCGATAAATAACACCAAAAAGTGCAAAAAATAACACCGACTTTGGCCATAAAATAATACCGATTTTTTTCCTGTTGCTGCTGATAGATATTCCACAAGACACCACACAGTGTGTGGCTGAGAGTACCCTATACCACCACTTGTCATGTCCGCTCTTGTTCCATTTGCAAATAGAGTGAGGGGAAAAATGGCTGTATGTATACCCCTGCATATCTGATCTTCGTGGTACTTATGCACGATGCATGTTGGTGGCAGTAGAATCGTTTGGAAATCAGCTTATAATGCCGGGTCTCTAAATTTTCTCAATAGCGTTTCTCGAAAAGAACATCACCTTCCCTCCAGGGATTCCCTTTTGAGTTCCCGAAGCATATCTGTAACAGTTACATGTTGTTCGAACCTGCCAGTAACAAACCCAGCCACACGCCTCTGAATTGCTTCAATGTCTTCCTTCAATCTGATATGGTACAGATCTCTAGTGAACAAGACAGTTTCATAAATGAACAAGCTTCTCAAGAATAGGTCACACAAGTGTCCTAAATGCTGTCTCCTTCACAAGTGAACCACTTTTTCCTAAAAAGCAAAAATTTCACCGCTGGCAATAAGACATCCTCCTGATCAACTATCAAATTAGCGACCTGTGTCACAGCTAAGCTGCTCCTCAAAATTCTAGAAAAACTCTTTATGACAGGCTTTTAAGTTTCATAAATACATAAATAAATAAATACTTACCTCTTACTGTACAAGAATGTGGTTTTAGAAAGTCTAAATCCACACAGGCAGCAATTTTTGAATTCATAGAATGCACTTCAAAAATCTCTTGATCAGCATAAATTAGCAGCATGTATTTTTCTAGTCCTGTCAAAAGTCTTCGATCTCTTAGACCATAAGATTCCGCTTGAAAAATTAGAAAGATGAGTAAGAGTCATAGCACATAGCAGGTTGTGTTCATTCCCAAAAAACCACAGGCATAAGGTATCACTTCAGTATGAATTCAACACCAAGAACAAAAGAAGAAACGATGCCCTCCTTTCTAGTGAATTATCAATAAAATATGCTGTACCGCAGGGCTCTCAATCTTAGGTCCACTGTTATTCTTGCTGACTGGATCCAGTCCAGAAACTTTGCAGTCAACAGCAGAAAGTCCTATGAAAAAACTTAGTGGTTAAAAAAGAAAAAAGTCACAATAAATACGGGAAAAACAGTGTGAGTCGGCTTTCATTTATTTCCTCCAACTAACCAAATGTGTGTTGAAGCATGATTAAAAAATTATCCCCTACAAAATTTAAGTGTCACAAAATCTGTGTGTTTGTGGGTTGGGTAAGACTTCAAGTGGGACACACACACACACACACACAAACAGCTTGTCTAGGAAAATTCTCATCCATGTGCTAATGGTGCAAATGGCTCTGAGCACTATGGGACTTAACATCTTAGGTCATCAGTCCCCTAGAACTTAGAACTACTTAAACCTAACTAACCTAAGGACATCACACAACACCCAGCCATCACGAGGCAGAGAAAATCCCTGACCCCGCCGGGAATCGAACCCGGGAACCCGGGCGTGGGAAGCGAGAACGCTACCGCACGACCACGAGATGCGGGCATCCATGTGCTATGGTCTAAGAATATTAAGGTCTACAACAAGCAAAACAACAGTACTGTAGGCATATTATTCACAGTTCCACTCACTGCTTCAGTATGGGCTATTTCTCAGGGGACACAGGCTTCAGCATAAAGGTTTTTAGAAAGCAAAAAAGAGCTCTAAGAATAATTCGTGGCCTCAAAAAGATGGAGTCCTGTAAATTTCATTTTACTAAGCTTGGTGTTCCGGATGTTCCAAGCTCGTTCATTTATGAAACTGTCTTGTTCATTAGAGACAACCTCTTGAAAGTGGGCAAACTACTACAAAACAAAAATGCACAAAACTATTGTACCAGAGGGAAGTCAAATATTTACCAAAATATCACAAAACTACAGCATATCTGAGGAGCATAATTAACACTGGTGTAATGCTACAAAATAAGATGTCGGAGGAAATCAATCACTATGTATCCAAAATTTAAAATTGAACTGTAGGCATTTCTAATAAAGCACTGTTTCAATTCTGTAAAATAATGCCTGAATATGTAACAAAAAGTTTACTTAAAAATTGTAAGAATATGTACCTAATTTTAATTTGCTACTATTTGCAAACACTACGAACTACTTCAACTTTTCTTTGACCTGTCCAATATCAGTTGTACAATTTCTGCTGTATGATGTAACTGGACTAATAAAAAATCAACCAATTGAACAATCGGGGTCAGAGACAAGCCGGCGGTGGCTCCACTATTCTTGGTGTACATTTATGTGTGCATCCATAGGTTCAGTGGAGTTTGTGCAAGGCCCCATGATGGCCAAGGAGTATTGTACACTGGTTGCAGATCATATACACCCCTTCATGACCATCTTGTTTCCTGTCGGCAGTGGTATTTTATAGCACTATAATGCGTTATGTCACAAGGCCAAGAATACTGAATGTGATATCAGAGCTTAGTGCCTCCCTCCCGGAATTTAGAGGAATCATGTGAGTTGTGTGTACAGATGTGGTGCCAACTCCCTCCAGCAACCTACCGAGGAATCACTGCTTCCACGCCATGACGCGTCGCCACAGTTGTCTGTTCCACAGATGAACATACTGGTTACCGTATTTACTCGAATCTAAGCCGCACTTTTTTCCGGTTTTTGTAATCCAAAAAACTGCCTGCGGCTTAGAATCGAGTGGAAAGTAACCAGAAGTTCTGAAAAATGATGGTAGGTGCCGCCACAACTAACTTCTGCCGTCGAATATATGTAGTGCTACACAGGCATGCTTTGCAGGCACAAAAATAAATACTGGAGACAAAACCTCTGCGTCAGTAAATAAATTTAAAAAAAAAGTGTAAGACTTGCTTTTTTTCTCCGCCCCGAGTTTCGACCACTGCATTTTCATACATTATCCAACGAAGTAAATACAAATTCCGTGTTGTTCATCTTCGAATGTAGCAGCATTTCAACGTACTACGAAAATCCGACTGACAAGACTATTTGGGATGTTTGTCAGTATGGCCAACTCTACGTTCTGAATTTTTTCCTACCTGTGAGAAGAGATGGTTGCTAATAGGAACTTTTATGAATTGCGAATCACATACTGTATTCTCTTCACCATAAGAATAATACGAATATAAACATTTTGCCATGTATTCTTTCGTGTTTGCTGCTGTCTCATTTAAATCCTATCTGCCTAATTACCTACGAAACTAGTGTGAGACAGCAGCAAATGCGGAAGAATACACATATCATGTCATGTTTATATTTGTATTATTCTTATACCTAATAGTGATACAATCAGAAATGAAGCACGGCAATTGACTAGATTTTTAAATCTAAGATGACTCTTAATTTCTGTGCAGAATGTAATGTACAAAAGAGGCACCTGCAAAGATTTTCAAACAGAGAAAAATTTTAGCTAAACTCTCGTTCAGAACATCTATCATACGCAGTCTACTAATTGGTTCTTGTTGATCATTATCAAAGAAAGCAGCAGTGTAAGTAAAAACAAACAGCAGTCTCTTGCCATTGTTTCGCTAATGAGACAATTCCTCTCTTTTTTTATTGTAAGCGGCGGTAGCGCGCACAAAAGCAAGCCATGCTGCGAGCGGCGACAGGTCGTAAACACTTATTATCAGAATGCGACAAACAATGCATGACATAGTACAATAATGCATTTTCAGCCTACAGTGACGTTAACACCTATAACAAAGAGAACGGTACTTACCAGATCAAAGAAAAATAAGCAACTGATTCAAACCAGACGAAGCACGCCTGACGCATAGCAATGGCTACCTGGTAAAGCTTAACTGCTAAGCTTACGACTCGAACCAAAACTACTGTAGCTATATCGTCATTTCTTCTACCTAAATTGTGTCTCATATTACAATAGACCAACTTTGTTTCGATTTGGAGGTGCGGCCTAAAACTTTTCTCTCCCCTTGAATTTCGAGTCTCAAATTTCAGGTACGGCTTAGATTCGGGGAAATTTTTTTTCCTTGATTTTGAGTCTCATTTTTCAGGTGCGGCTTAGATTTGAGTAAATACGGTATTAGGTAGGAGGTTATAGTGTTCTGGCTGATCAGTGTATATGAGCATTATCTACCATGCTAAATTAGTTTCTGTTATATAAATTATCCAGTAATTGTTGTGTTGATAAGGCAGACAACAGAGTTCATGTCCCTATGGTAATTAAATTATACCAAAGTTTAGTACCCATAGGGATACACAAAGAGTGAAAAACTGAGCGTTTATCGTCAAAACCTTAGGGTGCTAAGCAACAAGTTAGCTTTACCGTTATCGACATAAAGCAAGTCAATGTTAACAACATTCACATATTATGTTCTAGTAAACATCATTATATTATTAGAGAGTTGAGAGTTATAATTCCAAGAAGTCTATGACCTCTGATTTGAAAATAAATACACGTAATCTGTTTGGAAATGACTAAAACGGAGTCTACAGCTCTACGCTACACACGGCTGTCTGTATTGAATAAAGAGACAGATAAAATTAGTGCTGTTTAAATTGGATATTCTAGAGTCAGCAGGATTCCTCCCAAGGCTGCTTATCATCCCTTGGAATCTTTTAGAGCACCTCAAGAGACACGTCATATCGATTTGGAGCTTTACAAGACCATGTATCTATCACCACGTATCTGATCGTACTGGATCCCACAGTAAATCGCCTGAAGCAATTGAGATGTCAAAAGTTTCAGACAAGCATAAAAGCTGGTATCTTTGATGAAACATCCAACCTGGGTAAACTGTATACCTAGATACTTGCCTATCACAAAGCAGAACATATATTCACAGAGATGAAAGACCAGCCATTGCCTATGAAGAAGGAGAACAATCTTCAGTGCATTTGAATTACAGTCCAACAAAGTCACAGCAGTAGATGTTACCATATGATCTTACTGGCATATAGGCAGAAGGAAGCAGCCTAAATCTAGACATGCAAGAGTAATAAAAACTAATGGAATTGCAACTGATTGCTGTGTGTCACTGTGCACAACAGTTTCTTATGGAATCAAAGTTGGCTACGCCATTCATATGTTTGCGAGCATTTTAAGGACTTGATTAAGCTTAATCAAATCAGCTATATCCAGCTAAAGTCTGTCTGGAGTATTTGTGTTCATTATATATATAACGAAACGCATTTCAATTGCAAGTGAATATATGATCCTTTTACATACATGGGACATCTTTATAATGTTACAATATCTCATAGCATCTTTGACACTCGTGTACTTGTAAACATTTTGTATCAATCAAAACATGTGAAGCATGTCAGAAATGTATTCTGTTACAAATCCAAAGTGCTCAATGATACAAATTTGTGTGTACAATGATAAGACTGTGGTGAATACTACGAACATCATTTGTTGGACGATAACTATGAAAACAAATAGTCCAGACTGACATTTCATGTAAGTCACATCACAATTCAAATCTGTAACGCAGCCACGTGTGTGGCATGCTTATAATTATGTATTATTTATATTTTAGGACAACTAATCAATAAAAAATGCACCACATGTTCTAATGAAAGCACGAAAGCCGTCTGAGGAATTGTAATAATTCGAAACTGATAATGGTACCTTTTGAATAAAGGAACTTAAAATAAATTTGTGGCTGGTTGCTGTCTCAACACCATCAAGATAAACATTCACTTGACGATTAACTACAGAGTGGCGCACATAAAACTGGCCCGAACCAGAATGCGAACGTGCATGAGTAGCATTACTAGCTTGTCAATTTCTTTGCCACATTCCAACAGCAGTACCAGGTGAGTAGTTCATACAGAAAGCAGTTTAAACCGTGTACTTCACTGTCATGCCTTACTCCACTGAAGAACTTGTGTCCATTGTCGAATATGTGCGGTCCGAATCAATTAAAGTTGTTCGTGACACTTTTCATGAAAAGTTTCCATGAAGTAATATTCCTGCAAAATCAACGATTAAGGATCTAGTGAGAAAGTGGTGTTCCACAGGCATTCAAAGAGAAATGAGGCACCGACTGTACGTACACCTGAAGTTGTGGCAAACGTGATGGCACACATTGAAAGAAGTCCCTACAATTCAATACAACGATTATCACAGCAATGTGGAATGTTTTGCAGGTCGTTTCAACGCATCCTTCATGACTTAAAAATAAAACCTTACCGTGTGAGTTGTTCAGCAAATAAAAGAAGCGGACAAGGGTAAGTGTACATATTACTGCAATTGGCTGCTTTAGAAGGAGGCCTTCAGATTCTTGTTTCACAAGATGTCACAACGAACCATCACTGAACTTAAAAATTTAAGCTAATGCTCAGATGCCCCTTTTTAACCAATCAAAGTGATTTTGCAGCCTCTTCCTGTTAATTTCATTGGTTTCTGTGTGCTGGCAACTGAGACAGTTAGCTGTTATAAGAATTATGAACTGAACAGCCTACTCACAACTGTGGTGGATTCAGCAGGTGTCTGGCAGCCGCTTATGTGTACAGTACCTGAGATGTGTCGCAGCAGAGCAATACCTTGTCACTGAAGCTGATAGTTGTGTTGGGAATGAGGTTCCTGCACCACAGTGAGGCAGCAATCTTGGAGCCACTAAATGTCATCTGCTGGCAGAAATGGTGGCCCACCTATAACAAATGATACTGTATCACATGTAGGAAGTTTTATGAATATAAAATTAAGAAAAATTGAGGAAGTCAACAAGCACAAAGAACAGGAATAAATCAGAATGTTTTAACATGAAACCTGCAACTATTCTCAACAACCTCATTATAGTGCTAGGCTCATGCAGAACAGACACTTACTGTGATGTGTTAAGGTTTCTTTATCATAATGGTCCTTCTCAGATAAGCATGCTGGGAAAGTGAAGGTCAACTGACGTTCGATAGAACGGATTGTAAAAAAATTGACAGTGCGTTTCAAAAGATAGTGTGCACACAGCTCATCAAATAAACTGGCACCTGTATTTCTAGGGAAGAAGGTTTTGATCCTGAGATTTGTTCGGGGTGAGTGGCATTGTCAACTGATTTAAGAAGTTGATCCTTTTCTTGCCTTGTTCACTTCTGTTAAAGTAGCAGATTTTGTGCTTTTGGGTCTACTCAGGATTTATTTCATTGTCAGTTTTGAGAACAAAACTTGAGGACTTTGATATTTTCCTACGAGTTTTCTTCCACAGAAGAGAGCAAATAATGTACAAAATTTCAGGTTTTGCAGTCACTGCACAGAGAAAAACCTTTACACTTTGCACAAATAAGAACAAAGATGAAAATTGTAATAAAAACTTTTTTTAATGGTGCAAAGTCAGTTGTACCAAAGGAGAAAAATGCTGTTGTTTTTGACATCATCTGGTAACTAAAAATGAAACAAAACCCAATGAAGAAAGCAAAAAACAACTATTGCTGTTTTCTAAATTTGGTTTGTTGTGTTTCTGTTTGTAGGCCCAGAGATTCGCTCCAGCTAATAAATCCAGATGTTTTGCAATGTTTGGATGACACTCAAGGCATTTTTAGGGTTTTGTACCTCAACCAGTAAAAACAGAACCTTCATAGGATCACCTGTTGGCCTTCCGCCCGATTGTTAAAAACCCTTTTTTCTCACGATCAGGTACACGTATCATGTTGAAACTTATGCTACATACTAAGGTCTACAGCCCCTTGGCAGTGTAAGAAATTTGAGCTTCTAAGTCAATGCAATAAAACGATATGGCCATTTACAACATGTATTTTTATATTTGCAAGCTCGCTCATCACAACCAACAGTGTACTTTCTGTTGATGCAGAGTCTTGAAATTTGACAAGAAAACAAGGTTTCACAGTACAAGTGCAAGAAAAAATCTGTAAGTTGTTAATTTGTTATCATATCAGACAAAAATATCTCTTTTGCATGTGTTACCCAATGTCAATCTTGAAACTAAAACATTCTTGAAAGTCTTAGAATCATGGGATCAATATCCAGCCAGGACCAATGTCGGTAACAGGCAAAATTTGTCGAGACTTTATACCCAGAATGGATGAACTGCCTATATACATTAACAAATTTGTATCGAACACTCAGCATGCATATCCTACTTTACAGTAATATGGAAAATTTACCAGATAATCTCTCCCATGAACATTCATTATGAATATTGCTTTGAAAAGTAATAAGCTTTATCATTGCAAGTTGCTTAATTTTGATATATCATCCCTTTACTGTATCACAGATGGTATTTCAAAACTTCACCTTCCCCATTAGATACTGGGCTAAGCGAAGTGACAACATACTGCCCAGTTTGAACACACCGCCATTTGATGGTGACATCTCCTTCCATTATGTTGACATCCAGCGTATGATGACCTTAATAATGTGAAGGCTGCCCTACCTAATTTCGCAAAAAATTTCACCTATTATAAAAACTGCTTTACCACAAACCGACAGAATTACTTGCCCATACTTCCACTGGGGTTAAATTCCAAGCACTGATAATACACACATTTAAAAATAGGAAAAAGAAACTATTATGTATGTTTTGGAATTGTTAGTTTCTTCCAGAGAAAGGAAAAGTTGTGAAGAGGGGTAGCTCACTCAGACATCGGATAGAGACCCATCCACCTGTCGAGAGGACGACAGGAAGGTGGGTGTGGTCTGAAATTGTGACTCTTTTGAATATGCTTGAAGCATTAATAACAAGAACATTCACACCGAATACAGTTTATGCCTATGGAGGTGTTGATACTCTTAGCTAAAATACACACCATCAATTGGCAACTCAGTCGCCGTACTCAGCACGTAGTGTGAATGAATGGAAAGTTGACAGTGCCGCTGGTCAAAGCTGACAACCACTAACTTATTATTTATACTTCCTGCAGGTTACGTTAATGAAATTTTGGGCTGACGAATGTACTAAATGTCTGCTTCATCCCAAAAAAAAAAAAAAAAAAAAAAAAATATATATATATATATATATATATATATATATATATATAATTGGTGTCATGTTTGCCATCATATGTGCTCAAACAGAGATAAAACAGACCACACAATTCTCTTATGTGTATAACACTTTGGAGTATTGGCTGTGGTTACACACCAATCTGATGGGTAGCCCTAGCTTTAAGTTGAATCAAAAGCTGACAGTTTGGTTGAAATGGTGGAGTGGTATCAAACGTTTCAGTCCATCCAAAAACTGATCATTTTTTAACGTAGCTACACAGATATTGGAGGGCAAAACACTGTGGCAAAACTTAATTTTAGTTAAAAGGGGTACCAACAAACCACCCTGAACAGGAAGGAAGAAGCAACAGGACAGTCACTTATTTACATGTTCAGGTGATCATAATTGCAAGCTATCAATTGATATGGAAGTGAAATAGGAGTTGTCATGTAGTTTGTGTTTACAGTTAATTTCATTACCCTTGAAATTTTTTATATTATGGGCACGCAGTCGCAGATTTTATGGCTGAGTACTCCGTTCTGTGCCACACTGAATTATGAATAGAGCAAATTATTTCTCCTTCTGGTATTATATTTATAAATGCTACTATTGTTTTATAACTGATTCACTGGAACTTTGTTAGCAAGTAAATATACTACAAAACTTTAGTCAAGATGCCCAACCTTTTGAAGAGCTGACTACAAGTGATTCTAGGGTGGCAACATATTATACATATTACAAGCTTCTGTAGGGTTTCTTCCACTCACATATAGAGCATGGGAAGAATGATCAATGTAATGTAAGATTATTATTATTATTATTATTATTATTATTATTATGACTTTCTTTTCTCTCTTGTTCTTTTCTTTATAAAAAAAAATAGTAAGTTATTTTGTACCAGCGAAACTCTAGGGTCACAAGCAGACCAAGTAAAGATACGCTCTTCAACTGATAAATTTTTACACTCTCTTCTGTCTGTCTTTAGAAGTGATAGCGGCGGGTGTGTTGCGGGTTCTGCCAAGTTAATATTGTTAAAAAAATCTGTTCGTCTCAATACATAATAGCGGGTGGACGTATTGCGAGTTCTGCTGAGTTAATTGTATATTAAAAAGTGTTATCACGATAGCAAAGTTTATTCACAGTCATATTCTGTTCATTATTCCACATCACGCCGAGAATCCTACATCAAGAGGATCGAAGCTAACTAGAAGAATCCGCGTGAGCAGAGAAGGGGCAATCCAGAACCCGTATTGTAATACCAATCTCCATGTACATTAGCAGTAACAAGAAAAGGATGTTTGTAAATTTACAAATGTGAAATGCTGAATACATGTATTGAATACTGAAGGTCTGTTTATATTAGTGCCAGTTAAAGTTCACTCAGGATGTGTGTACCTTCCAATTTTTTTTAATCATTCTTTCAAAATTTTCCTTTTAATTATTTAAGCAGCAAAATTTTTACTAAGATTTCCAATATGTATATCACATTTCTAGTCCCCTGCCACTATTCATCAAATGCCTCTGTGCATGCAGTAATTATCCTAATCTTATTCTCACGATCCCTATAGAGTATATTCCTACAGTAATCACTTAAAGCTGGTTGTTGAACCTTTGTTAATAGACTTTCTCAGGATAGTTTATATCTCTCTTCATAAGTTTTCCAGTTCAGTTCCTTCAGAATTTCTGTGACACTCTCCCACAGATTAAACAAACCTGTGACCATTCATCCTGCCCTTCTCTGTATACATTCACTGTCCCGTCAGTCCTACCTGGTACAGATCCCACACACTTGAGCAATATCCCAGAATTGGTTGCACAAGTGATTTGTAAGCAATCTCCTTTATCCATGGGAGAACCTAAGTGATCATTCCATTTCATATGCCTACACAGTGTTACACCAAGAGATTTGTACAAGATGGGTGATTCCACCACCAACTCACTGATATTATCGTCATAGGATACTGTATTATTTGTTTTATGAAGTGCACAATTTTACATTCCTAAACATTTAAAGCAAGTTGCCAAGCTCTGCACCGCTTTGAAATCGTACCCAGAACTGACTGATTATTTATGCAATTTCTTTCAGATATTACTTGATTATTGATAACTGTGTCCATAAGCAAAAAGCCTGATTTTACTATTAATTGTCTCTGTAAGGTCACTAACATACAACATGAGCAGCAAGGGTCCCAACGCACTTTTCTGGGGACACTAAGTTACTTCGACATCTGATGATGGCTCTCCAACCAAGATAACATGCTGCATCACCTCTACCAAAAAGTTGCCAATCCAGTCATAAATTTTACTTGATAACCCATACAATCATATGCGTAGGAGTGGTACAGAGTCAAAAGCTTTTTGAGGATCAAGAGATACGTCACCTACCTGATTGCCTTGATCCAAAGCATTAGTATTGTTGTGTGAGGAAGGTGCGAATTGGGTTTCACATGATCGGTGTTTTCAAAAGCCATGCTGGTTAGCACTGGTCATTCTGTTCAAGACACGTTATGTTTGAGCTCAGAATATATTCTAAGATTCTACATCAAATCAATGTCAAGGATACTGGACAGGTGTAGTAGTTTTGGGGATCATTTCTACTAACTTCTTGTGCGCAGGTGTGACTTGTGTCCTCAGATACAAATTCAGTATAGAATCTGACAGGAATCCCTCTGGCCTTGGAACTTTGTTCAGTTTTAACAATTTCAGCTGTTTCTCAACACCACTGACACTAATACTTAGTTCACTCATCTTTTCAGTGGTACAAGTATTGAATTGGGGCAATTCTTCTGAGTTTTCCTTTGTAAAGGAACATGTGAAAAGGGAGTTAAAGCATTTCAGCTTTTTCTTTGCTACCCTCAATTTCAGTCCTGTCTCATTCATTAAGGACTAGACACTAACTTTAGTGCCACAAACAGCTTTTATGTACAACTAGAATTTCTCTGGGTTCTGTGACAGATCACTTGAAAATATCCTACTACAGTAGTCACTGAAGGCATCGCACATTACTCTCTTGACAGCCAAAGACGTTTCATTCAGCCTCTCCCTACCTATAGCCCTAAGTTTTGTTATACGCCTATTATACAGTAATCTCTTCTAAAGAAGTTTCTTTACAGTGACAGTATAGCATAGAGGTTCCCTCCCATTATGGACTGTTCTACGGGGAACATATCTATCCAGCGCATGGTCAACTATTCTTTTAAACTTGCGCCACAGTTTCTCAACATTCTCCTTCACTGTGTTGAAAGTTTCAAGTTCATCATTGAGATATGACACTACTGATTTTTTTATCTAGTTTAATGAACACATAAATCGACACTTCAGGTTGCAGTCAGGCACTGTATAGCTTTCGGCCACAGCCTTCGTCAGTAAAGAGCACTCCGGTCCGAGATGCTTTAACCGTGCCCGTCTGCAGCTTTGTGCATCTTCTTTATCGTAGGTAGCATTCTATCTTTTCCACATAGTTGAGTTACTTATTTTAGTTCTCCTTTGTAGTTTGGTAACCATTGTTGCCACACTGTGTCACAGTGACTGATACCAGTTTCAATGCCGACATCCCCAGAGAGGTCAGGTCTATTCGTAGTCATTAGATCCAACATATTTCCACCAGGAGTGGGATTTCTAACTATCTGTTCTAGGTACATTTTCACAGGATGTCTGATCATGGCCACCACTAACAAAACAGTAACTTTCCCACTTAATTGTATGACGATTAAAATCTCCACCGATGATAACAGTGTGACTAGGGAACTTATGTACAAGTGAACTGAGGCTTCCTCTACAGTTTTCAGTTACATCAGGAGACGAGTCTGGGGGGGACAGAAGGATCCGAGTACTATTTTATGCCCAAACAATCTTACTTGCAGCTTCACTTGCGACACAATTGATTTGAGTATCTTGTCAACTGCAACAAATACACCACCTCAATTTCCCATTCGGCTAGCCTCTCAATACACACTTAAATTGTCCCCAAAAACCTCAACTGATACCAATTTCGGGTTTCAACCAGCTTTCTGTACCTAATATTACATGAGCTTCACTAGTTTTCATGAGTGCTTCAACCTCTTGCACCTTGTTGCAAATGCTTTGGTGGTTTACTGTTAGGATTTTAATACTCTCACCTGTGGGAGGCATTTTTTATGGGTTTCATACAGCTATCATTACCGGATTGGATGGAGAGCCACCTAACCTAAAAAAATCCTTGTGTGCACCCCACACACAGTCAGCTACCTGAGTAGCAGCTTCTGATGCATAGTGCACACCTGACCCATTTATGGGGACCCTGAAATTCTCAACCCTATGGCGTATATCCGAGCAGTCGCAGCCTAGCTCGTCACAGAACCTTCTAAGTATCTGGTCCAGTCCTTCCACTCGATTGGGTCAACGTGACAAATTGTGAGCTTCGTTGAAACTCCACGTGCAAGGCTGGTCGTCTTAATCTTCTCTGCCAGTCACAGAAATGACCAGGATCCCAGATGACAGGCATTGTTTGTTCCAACGTGTTTCACAATCTGCAGTTAGTTGCACCCTGTTCCCTCAATGGCTGCAGGTATAACCTCTTCACCATGTTGACGGAGGTCCCCAAAGCATACACACTGTGTGCACCTGGTGTCACAGACAGCAACTCAAACTTGATTACGGGATTCTGTACAACATCCAGAGTCCTCCGTGGCCAAAGTCCACTCCGTACAGACCGCCTAGATCTACCACTGACACACCACTTGCAGTCAAGTGGATCCTGTACTATCTGCAGGGGAGACAGGATCCACGGGAGAGGGTAATAATTGAGGTACCTCGGGTACAGGTACCATAGGTACACAACTCTCGGGAGCTCATCGAACACACTGATTCGCAGCAGCTACCTATCGTATGACATTAGTCAGGGCAATTTCCAGCTCCTTATGGGCGTCAACCAATTCCTACCATGTTCGAGAACAGCATTTTGGCTGGTGCACAACAGCCCTTTCCCTCTATGAAAAGTGAATGAAAATAAGAAAACTATGTTAACTTTTTGACACTTTCATCTTCAAAATCTAATATCATCTATAATGAGTCAGTTGTAGAACTCTTACTTTTTTGACTTGTAATGTGCGACTTCCCATTCGGGTTCTTATTGCTGTAATCATCATCCTAGATATATATCATACATAACTGTATGACTGTGGAAGATTAACACTTAGTGATAAAGGCACAAAAATGGTGAGTTTTGAAATGAGTCAATACCTATCCGTACAGGAAGAAAATACCGCGAAGTTGGAGAGAGGGCAATGGCTCTGTTACCCTCGAAAGAAAAAAGATGAAGTTGAGTTCTTCACTGTTGTTTGTCTGTCTATGTCTAAAACTGTACTAGCAGTATTATATTAATAATTTCAAACTTGCATCTTTCTATGCACAACTGAATGAATAGTTTTTGTTTTGACAGGCTCGTTTCCCCCTAATATCTTCAAGAATTTGCCCCAAAACATACAATCACTGGAGCTGCCAGAGTAAATTAAGGTGAAATGTGCACACAAAAACGTATTTATTCAGTTTCACACTCGCATAACCTGACAATTAACACAATAAAAGAAACGACCACTTAATTAGGTAACTAGTGCTACAATTACCATATTCCGATACTTTTTTGCTGAAAAATATTGAAGAATGTCAGCTACAAGTCTTTTGCATTGCACAAGAACTTCACTTTCTTGCATGGTTGGTTGGTTTGTGGGATTGAAGGGACCAGACTACAAGGCCATCGGTCCCTTTTTCCACGAACCTGAACCCCCACAAGGAATAAAAACAAACAATGGAGATGACAAGAGACGACACAGGACAAGAAAGACAGACAGAGACCAGACAAAAGGAATTAAAATCACATTGAGTGTGACAGTGGTTGGCTGACCATAGGAAAAAAAGGGAAAAAGCCAACCACCAAGAAACGCACTAAAACCCCAGTCTAAAATCTTAGGGCAAAGGCCAGATTCAACAGAAAATAAAGGACAAACACTTAGATCAAGCGATAAAAAACCCCTGCATGATAAAACTCAAAACTAAATCTGCCATCGCAACATCATCTGATAAAAGTGCCTGAAGTGTACCAGGCAGCGCAAATGTCTGCCTGAGCAGAGTTAAAAGCAGGCAGTGCAACAACATGTGGACCACCGGCAAGGCTGACCTGCAGCAACATAAAGTTGGGTCCTTGTGGCGCAATAAATAGCTGTGCATTATCCAGGTGTGGCCAATGCGCAGCCGGCAGAGGACAACAGAGTCCTTGCGAGAGACCCGCAAGGAGGAGCACCACGCACTGGTAACTTCCTTGATGGCCCAAAGTTTGTTGGGTGAAGGGAGGGCGCGCCATTTTTCACCCCAGGTGCGAAGTACCTTCTGCCGCAAAACTGACCTGAGGTAACTCTCAGAAAGGCCAATCTCCAAGGCTGGTGCACCGACGGCCTGTTTGGCCAGTGTGTCAACATGTACATTTCCCAGGATGCCAACATGACCCGGGGTCCACTCAAAGACCACAGAGTGGCCGCAATGGGCAAGAGTATGGAGGGACTCCTGGATAGTCATCACCAGATGAGAGCGAGGGGAACACTAGTTGAGAGCTCGTAAACTGCTCATGGAGTCATCACAGATAATGCAGGACTCACCTGAGCAGGAGCGGATATACTCTAGGGTGCGAGAGATGGCGACCAGCTAGGCAGTGAAAACACTGCAGGCAGCCAGCAATGAGTGTTGTTCATAATGATCCCCTAGACTAAGAGCATAACCAACACGACCGGCAACCACCGAACCCTAAGTATAGACAACGTCAGAACCTTCGGCAAGGACTGAAATAAAGCGGCGGCGTAGGGCCTCAGGAGGGACTGAGTCCTTTGAGCCCTGTGCCAAATCGAGCTGAAGGCACAGGCGGGGCACACACCATGGGGGTATACGCAGAGGGGCCCGGAAAAGAGGTGGAAGACGGAAAACCTCAAGCTCAGAGATAAGAGCTCTGACACGAATCGCAATCTTAAACACTGACCGGGACCACCGTTCCGGAAGATGGACGACCGAATGAGGGAACAGGAGACGATAATCGGGATGCCCGGGCAAGCTACAAACGTGTGTAGCGTAAGTGGCCAGTAATTGTTGGCACCGGAACTGCAATGGAGGGACATCTGCCTCCCCAAGTATGCTGTTGACAGGGCTCGTCCGGAAAGCTCCAATGGCGAGTTGGATCCTGCTGTGAAGGATGGGGTCCAGCAACCGCAATGCAGAAGGGGATGCAGAACCATAAGCCAGACTCCCATAATCTAGACGTGTCTGAATTAACGCCTAGTACAGCCATAGAAGGGTAGACTGATCGACACCCCAGCTGGTGTGACTCCAGCAACGAAGAGCGTTAAGATGACGCCAGCACGTTTAAGCTGCCGAATATGAGGCAGCCGAGACAACTGGGTATCGAAAACCAATCCCAAAAACCGATGCGTCTCCACCACAGCAAGAGGTTCGCTGTCAAGATAAAGCCGTGGCTCAGGGTGAACAGTGCTTCACAGGCTGAAATGCATAACACAGGTCTTGGCAGCCAAAAACTGGAAGCCATGCGCCACAGCCCAAGACCGTGCCTTTCGGATAGTGCCCTGCAGCTGCCGTTCAGCAGCTGCAACACTCGTGGATCTATATTATAGGCAGAAGTCGTCAGCATACAAGGAAGATGAGACAGACGTTCCACTGCCACAGCGAGCCCATTAATTGCAATAAAAAAAGAGGCAGACACTCATGACAGATCCTTGCAGTACCCTATTCTCCTGAACTCGGGAAGAACTATGGGAGGCCACAACCTGCACATGGAAGGAAAGAATCTACAGAAAATTTTGTATGAAAATCGGGAGCGGACCCCGAAGACCCCAACCATGAAGTGTATAGAGTATGTGATGTCGCCATGTTGTATCGTATGCCTTCCGCATGTCAAAAAGGATGGCGACCAGATGCTGATGGCAGGCAAAGGCCATACGGACGGCAGACTCCAGGCACACCAGATTATTGACGGCAGAGCGGCCCATACGGAACCCATCCTGAGACGGAGCCAGAAGGCCCCAAGACTCGAGTAGCCTACTCAACCTCCGGCTCGCCATGCATTCAAGCAACTTGCAAAGAACGTTGGTGAGGCTAATGGGGCAGTAGCTGTCCACCTCCAGCGGGTTCTTGCCAGGTTTCAACACAGGGATTACGACGCTTTCCCACCATTGCGACAGGAACTCACGCTCAACCCAGATACAGTTGAAAAGGTCTAGGAGGCGTCCCTGGAAGTTCGCCGAGAGGTGTTTGAGCATCTGACAGTGGATGCGACCTGGCCCAGGAGCCGTATCAGGGCAAGCGGCTAGGGCACTTTGGAATTCCCACTCACTGAACGGAGCATTGTACGATTCAGGGTGGCGCGTGTGAAATTAAAGGCTCCGACGTTCGCTCTTTCAGGGAGCGGAAGGCCAGTGGGTAATTCGCAGAAGTGGAACTCTAAGCAAAATGCTCTGCTAAGTAGTTTGCAATTGTGCCGGAGTCGGTACAGACTGCTCCATTCAGTGAAAGCGCAGGTACGCTGACAGGCGTCTGATAGCCATAGAGTCACCTAATCTTGGCCCAAACCTGCAATGTAGAGGTATGGAGGCCAATGGTGGAGACATTCCTTTCCCAGCACTCCTGCTTGCGTTGGCAAATGAGGCAGCGGGCTTGCGCACTGAGCCGTTGAAAGGCAATGAGGTGTTCCAATGAGGGATGCCATTTATGACGCTGGAGTGCTTGCCTGCAATCTTTAATCACCTCAGCAATCTCGGGCTACCACCAAGGCACAGTTCTCCGCCAAGGGGACCCAGAGGAACACAGAATGGCAGATTCTGCAGTAGTAATGGTGACCGAGTGAACCATCGCATCAATGACATCATAGGAAAGGGGCTCAATAGGGGCAATGGAGGTGAACAAGTCCCAGTCAGCCTTATTCATAGCCCACCTGCAGGGGTGCCCAGAAAAGTGACGCTGCGGCAGTGACAGAAAGATTGGAAAGTGGTCACTACTGCACAGGTCATCATGCACACCCCATTGGACAGATGGTAATAGGCTAAGGCTACAGAGCGAAAGGTTGATGGCTGAGTACATGCCATGTGCCACATTCAAATGTGTTAAGGCACCATTATTTAAAAGAGAAAGGTCGAGTTGTGCCAATACTTGTTCAACAATGCTGCCTCGGCGTGTTGCCACTGATCGACCCCACAGAGGGTTATGGGCGTTGAAGTTGCGCAGTAACAGAAAAGGTGGTGGCAATTGGGCTATCAGTGCAGCCAGGACATGCTGCAGGACATCACCATCTGGTGGAAAATAGAGACTGCAGACAGTAACAGCCCAAGGCATCCACACCTGAACAGCAACAGCCTCTAAAGGTGTTCGTAGAGGGACGGACTTGCTGTAAAGGGAGTGAAGGACATAGATGCAATCACCACCAGATACCCTCTCAGAAGCTGCCCAGTTCCTATAATAACCCCGATGGCCACGGAGGACAGGGGTTCTCATTGCCAGAAACCAAGTTTCTTGAAGAACAATGCAGAGGAAAGAGTGAAGACTGAGAAATTGTCGGAGCTCAGCAAGATGGTGGAAAAAACCGCTGCAGTTCCACTGGAGGATGACATTGTCCATGACCGAGAAAGGCGTGAAGGGATTTAGGAGGCAGATTACGCTGCTGGGTCACCTGCCGCCACCACCGATTGAGTACCTGTGCAAGTGACATCCATTGTGTCTGAGAGTCCAGCGAGATCTAGGTCCTCAGTGGACGCCAGAATCTCTACCTCGTCCTCAGACGCAGAGCTTGTGGGTCGTGGTGGGGTGGGTGCCACCACAAGTTCCTTCAGCTAAGAGTTCTTCTTCTCGGACTTTTCTCGCTGCTCCCTGGGTTTCATTGGCTGGGAGGGTTTCGCCAATTCAGTCCCCGGGCCGGAGGAGGATCGTGAATCCCTACGACCAGCTGCTTGTGGGCACTTATGCCACTGCCGAGTGTCATCCTTCCCACTTGTAGAAACCTGGGAAGGGAGAGACCCAAGGGACCGCTTGCGAGCGAGAGGAGCCGAAGAAGTTGGACACTTCTCCGGTTTAGAAGTGGGGACAGCCGTCCCCAATGGGTGAAGGGGAGGGGGGTGGGTGTTGCTCCCAAGGTAGGTGGCGCAGGAGCAACAGGGTGGTTAGTGGTCCCCATGGACAAGGGGGCAAGTGGAGCTGTACGGCTCGGTGAGCCGACCGGGATTCGCTGAACTGATGGGGCTATCACGGTTCTCGTAGCGGCGGCATATGAGGAAGTCATTCGCACAGGATGTTCATATTTCCACTTAGTCTCAGTATAGGTCAGTCGGTCCAGGGTCTTATATTCCACAATTTTCCACTCTTTCTGTAAGATCTTTTAGTCTGACGAGCAAGGTGAATGATGCTCTCCACAGTTGAAACAGATGGGAGGTGGGGCACATGGAGTATTGGGATGTGATGGGCATCTGTAATCTCGACATGTGCGGCTGGAAGTACAGTGGGAATAAATATGGCCGAACTTCTAGCACTTAAAGCACTGCATTGGGGGAGGGACATAGGGCTTGACATCACAGCGGTACACCAACACCTTGACCTTCTCCGATAATGTTATCACCCTCGAAGGCCAAGATGAAGGCACTGATATCAATCAGATTATCCTTCGGACCCCAATGTGCTGGACGAAATGAACACCTTGACGCTCTAAATTGGCGTGCAGCTTGTCATCAGACTGCAAAACAAAGTCCCTATGGAAAATAATACCCTGGACCATACTTAAACTCTTATGGGGTGACGGTAACTGAAACATAACCCAACCTTCGTGATTGGGCAGAGGATGCCGTTTTTATCAATACTGACCCACAGCGCATTTTAGTTAAGCCCTCCACCTACCCAAACTTGTCCTCTAAATGCTCTACAAAGAATTGAGGCTTTGTTGAAATGAAAGACTCCCCATCAGCTCTTGTACAAATTAGAAACCAGGGGCGAATAAGTGTCACTGCCATCCTGAGCCTTACGCTCCTTCCACGGTGTGCCCATGAGGGGAACAATTAGGGATTGTATGTCTGAGCGTTAAATTGAGTCCGAGAACACTTAGAGACTGCTGGTCGCTGGCCAGCAGTAAGATATGATGTACCACGCCTCATTGCAGATCATCCGCCCTGATGCCCCCCACTCTGACCAAGAGCCCTCCCCACGGGCGCCACCCAGCCTCAGCAAGGGCCACCTAGCAGGATGGCCATTGCCAGGAGTCCCGATGCCCCAGAGAGATAGGCATCTACTCCTTGGCATACATGGGGAGTTAATGGCGCAGGCATCAGCAGAGCGATCCCTCTGTTGTCAGGGGGCTCAAATGTATCCTCGCCCAAGAGATGGAGAACGAGCGGGACGGCAATGCGACAACAAGAAAGCTGGCTAAAGGTCTCAATGCACAATGAACACAATACTCCATGTAAGGCGCCCTTCCCCAATTGGCTCGCTCTTCGGAAGAATTTGGAAATATGGAGGTCAAACCCGAGAGGGGAGCATTACATATAGGCCGAAACATTCAAGGCTCCGTTTAGTCGCCACTTACGACAGGCAGGAATACCGCAGGCGTATTGTAGCCCCTGAACCCGGAGGGGGATCTCTCTTGCATGAAGAGGTCACAATGGAGAAGGTAAGAAAAAGTCACTATGTGTAGCCAACATATATTTGACAACTTAATGTAACTGGACACACAAAAAAATCTACTCATCAAGCGGCAGCAGGAGAGCACACATAAAAGAACATTATACTTATTATACTTATGCTACCTTTCAGAGCCAGTGGCTCCTACCAGTAGAAGGGTTCAAGGGGAAGGAAGATGGGTCAAGCATAAGGACTGGAGAGGTTTAGAGAAAGGGGTAGATTTTGGAAAAGTCACCCATAACCACGGGTCAGTGGAGACTTACTAGAAAGACTGACTGTTGGGGACTTCACCGGATGAGATTTGAAAACCTGAGAGCTAATGGTGGAAGACAGGGTAATATGCAAGACAGATTACAGCTAAAACATCATGCACAAGTTAATAAGAATGAAAAGCGAAGTGCACTGTACTATCAAAGGGAGAGCCAACTGTGAAACATCACATACCAACCATTATGTAAACACTGTTCAGCCTTTTACATCAGAATGACTAGCACCAAGTTATCAGTTAGGATGAACGGGCATAGGCAGAGGGTCAACACAAGCAACATACAATAATCTGTGACAGAGCATGCTGTACAACATGACAGTCATGACGTGGTGCCTGTTTCATCACATGCACCATCTAGGTTCTTTTCCCAGACACCAATTTCTCAAAACTCCGCAGATGGGAACTAGTTCTACATGTCCTTGGTCATCGCCACCCACTTGGCCTTAATTTATGTTTATTTCATCAGTCCCAGCATTTCAAGGTAAGGTAAGTACTCCTTTCTTCAAGCCATTTTAGTTTTCTACATGTTTCATCATCTGACCAGTCTATTTTTCACTGTCCCCCTCCCACCTGTGTTACGTACAACACACTTCGCTTTTCACTTTTATTAACTTGTGCACAATGTTTTAGCGGTAACCTCTGTCTTGCATATTACCCTATCTTTCACCTTCAAGCTCTCAGATTTGTAAATCTCGTCCAGTGTAGTCCCCCAGCAAGTCTCCCCTGATCTGCGGTTCTGGGTGACTTGTCCAAAATCCACCTTTTATGTTTATGTTCTGATGCCACCACTTGGTGAGTAGATTCCCCCCCCCCCCCCCCTTCCCAATTACGCTATGCTGTCAATGTATATTTGAGCTATTTATTTTCATTGTATTATGATAAATCCTATATTGTTGTGAGATGATACCTGGATGAATATCTGACGGTAAGAAGATGAAATAAGTATGAAAATTAGCTTCTACTACACAAAAATAACATTTCAAACTTTTCTATCATCTTCCACAACCTCAATGAATCCTCATTATGAGCCTACATAACAAGGTGTATTTAATGTAAACAGTGTACCATCAATTCATAGACTGAGTAGTATTCAAATATAGCTGCAATATTACACACTGAATGTGAACACAATAAATGGCATGTCCAGAGTATATACTTTCCTAACACTTGTTTGTGGGATGGCCTTTCCAACTTCTGGGTGTTAAGTTTCAATAGTGTAGTCTGAGGTAACTAAGGAGATAGAAATTATTAGTTTTTTGTGGTAATTTCTTAAACCACAGTTTTTATTATTTAACACGTAGCCTCAAAATCTCACTTATTCCTTTACAGCCTAAACCAGACTCGCAGCTACTTCTTGTATTTATTTGCAAATAAGCTACACTTATGACATCAAAATAACTTCAAAGTTAATTTATTACACATACAGGACTCAAGTTAGTATGGGACAAGATTTACGACGCCTAATGGCAAACTCAATTCCAAAAGACAGTAGCTTATTTTTTTCCCTATATTCATTGCTTGGTATCTTTGTATACACCTTAAGCCACCCGTTATCTTAGAATATTATGACTTCATTTTATTTCAGCTTTGACACAAACAGTCATGACTCAAATTTACCTTCATTCTTGCTGCACAAATCAAATATCACTGACTGGTTTCACCCTCAACGGGACAACATATTCAGTTCTGGGGTCTACTGAAGAACGGGATACAATCCGTCGGCTTTGACCAATGACGTCATAGGGTAATCAGAGATAATACGTATTTACTTTCGAGCCATAGATAATAAATGGGTGATCCGCTATGGATAAGAGTCATCATTGTACATTGAAAAAAATGAATGTTGTTTTAAAAGACAGAGCTAGATATTGCAAAAAAAGTTTTTTATGTGCACTGATTTAAATAATTGGTTCTTTTCAATTCATTCAGCACTTAATTTCATTCTTAGTGAGTTTGAGATAATTTGGACAAATAGTTTTTTTATTTTAGAAGAATTTTTAGTTTCTCATTTTTGTTTGTGGGTACGGATTTATCTATTCAAATGAATATGGATTACTTAAAGGAGGCTAAGGGCGTAGACATGATGGCAACCATTCGATGTTTACGAACGCCTGTCTTGTTGCTGCTTACCTTTGACGTCATGAGTGCGGCGAACATATGTATCTAACAAGTTCGTGTGCTTGTCGTACTCACAACTTATCTGTATGGGATCAGTGGTGGCGGTCCATTAGACAAAGAACATGGTTCGAGAAATCTAAGCTCGCCTTGAGGGATGATATAAAAATTACAAACTGTTGGTGTTTGAGGTATCCTGTGTGTGAATGAATGTCGTGTGAGTGAGCGTACAGTTGTAGATTGCTACTCTTATTGTAGGGAAATTTGTGTGGAATATATGAAGTACAGGGAGTCATGAGGGGGGAGGGGGGGGGGGGGGGGGTGTTATAGCCTAAATCGATGAGTCGCATTTTGGCAAAAGGAAGTACAACAGGGGGAACATGCGGTAGGATTATGGGTTTGGGAGGCTGTAGTTTCAGGTCCAGGCTGTGGCAATATAGCTTTTAAAGTAGTTCCCAAACAAATTAAGGAAGTTTTGATAACATTAACTGAAGAACATGTTGCAGAGGGTTCAGTAGTGAGTTCCGATGGTTTTTCTTCATATAGGGATTTGGGGAATAGGAGTTTTCAGCATCTTGTTGTTAATCACAATACTGAATTCAGATTTTCATCAAATAAGGCTTGTACAAATAGTATATAAGGTTACTGGTCAGCCATAAAATCTGCTGCAGGGAGGGCGAAATGAGGGATCTCGACACTGCAGAGTCATTTAGATGAATATTTGTGGAGGCGTAGTGTATCCGATAAATATTGCCCGTTTAAGTGTTTTCTTAAACGCGCTGGACAAAAATATCTACCAAAATTTGTTAGTTAATTTCAGATTGGGATTTTTGTGTGTGTGTGTGTGTGTGTGTGTGTGTGTGTGTGTGTGTGTGTGTTTCATAATGTTGTGTTTCTTGTGTATGTGGGTATGTGATATTTTTGATACTTTTCTAGGTGAGCTTCGGTTTTTTGCAGAGGAATTTCTGTATGGTACGTTCAGTTTTTTTGTTTTAGTGCATTTGTCTATTCTGACTTATTCCATTGTTGTATTACACCGTTACATATAGGTTCACCAACTGCAATATGTAATACAAATTTTGCAGTTGTTGCTCTTCTTCCCTTTCCCAGGACTAGTACCACTACGATTTTTTCGAGTCTCTGCCAGCACTATTAAAGGCAAAAACACAGACACGTATAAAGGTCAACTTAAGTACGGGATACTGGTACTAGCTAGGCGAAAAGACCGATGTATGTAACATTGATGTGATTTACCTATATAGGTCCACTGAACAGCAGGATACAAAGGTTATGTATGGCGCTATTTTTCGCCTTCCGTAGCACTAGTATCCTATTTTTCAGTTGACATATATAGGTCAATTGAAGTACAGAATTCACATGTTATAAATGTTGTTATTTCCCATTCGGCAGTACTAGTATTCTATTCTTCAGTTGACCTATATAGCTGAACTAAAGAATGGGATGCAAATTTCACTGTAGTTGGTTGTCTTGTCATTGCTTGCAAGACTAACTTTCAGTCGATACTATTAGCATAAAAAATGTTATCCCATACTTCAGTATGGGATACAAATTCTGTGTGTGTCATCGTCTTATGCCTTCGCATGGTTCAAGTGAGGTACAGGTTGCCAATGTAACGTGCGCAGATTTCCTTGTTTTCGTTAGCAGTAGTATCCTATAGCGATCAACTAAAGTACGGGACACAAATATTATGTATGAGGATCTTTCACCATCGGTAGTACTAACATCTACCTAAGAACAGACAATTAGTGGTAGCAGAGGCAAAAGAAACATTACATGTAAAATTTGTATCCGGTACTTCAGTTTACCTATACAGTTCAACTGAAGAACAGGGTACTAATGCTAACTAAAACGAGGAAATGTATGCATATTTAATTTGTATCCTCTGCTACAGTTAACCTATACAGATCACCTGAAATTTGAGATAGAACTCATATGTAGGTCAACTGAGGTATTCTATGCTTCCACTACTGAGGTATTCTATGCTAACACTACCTCTATCCCTTTTTTTTCCAGATGTACTAGGACTCAAACAAGCGATATCCTTAACATTAAGGCTGAAATATTACTGGCCGTGATATAAGTCTACCATCTGTTTTCTCTCCTGCATTCCTTTGTTTACTAACACTCCTTTCAGCGGTTACATCTGTGTAACAAATAATCTATGGCAACCTATGACGTCATTGGTCAAGCCCGACAGTCATGTACCTTTCTTCTGTAATCCCCAGTTCTGTCCATACAGGTACTACACCAATGATAAGTGTAACACATGAAGAAATAATAACTAGGGTCGAAAATTCAAAATTCATAGCTGTCCATATTTATGAGAATTTAAACCCGAAAAAAAAAAAAAAAAAAGAAACATTCTGGGGCTCCTAAAATAACCTACTTCGAACACACTTGCACATGGGATAATTGTAAATCTAGGGGGCAGAGAAATCAGTAAGCTGACATTCTCATACAATAATATCATACAGAACATTATGGGTCAACTCATATTTAAGAAAAAAGTTCGGTCCAAAATGTGCTGAAATAAAAATATGAGGTGCTCACCCATGATCATCCTGTGGGCACTTTACAGAGTTAGGCATTCTGACTATCCTTCACAGTACATTTATTTCCTTATGAAGTAAACTATTAAGTAATCCACAGCAGTTCAAAACGAACAATGATGTACACAATTACAAACCCAGAAAGAAAAATTACATTCATTACTCCACATTAATGCTGTCTTTAGCACAGAAAGGGATGCACAACTAAAATATCTCATCACTTATCCAGTGATATAAAATGTCTGGCAAACAAAGTACAATTTGAAAACTCAAGAAGTTTCCCCTTAACAACTCCATTCATTCTGTTATTGTTACATGTTCACGATGGTAAACAGGAAAAGCCAACTCACATCAGCATATAATGTTCGGCATGCTGTCACATTTATAAATTAATTTGTGATGTGAATGTAAAATGAGTCGTTCCAAATCATTAACACTTACGTTACAAACCATGCATAACTGTGGCAAACTATTTGCAAATATGGTCTGTATTACACTTAAAATGACAAAACTTCCATACCACTATAGATAAATATTTACATTTGGTACTGATCATACGATTAATAGTAAACAATACAGACTCCAACTTCCGTTCGAGCAGACAATTTTCTCAAGTTATTTGAGCAAGTCCCATGTGAACCATGCTGCCAGAACAACAAGCTTTTGATTCTGGACAGTAAGTGCAACATAATCGTGAGGGAAGTTCCTAGATGATATACACTGAATGTCGACACACGAACGGCATGTCTACATCTACATTTATACTCCGCAAGCCACACAACGGTGTGTGGCGGAGGGCACTTTACGTGCCACTGTCAGTACCTCCCTTTCCTGTTCCAGTCGCGTATGGTTCGCGGGAAGAACGACTGTCTGAAAGCCTCCGTGCGCGCTCTAATCTCTCTAATTTTACATTCGTGATCACCTCGGGAGGTATAAGTAGGGGGAAGCAATATATTCGATACCTCATCCAGAAACGCACCCTCTCGAAACCTGGCGAGCAAGCTACACCGCGATGCAGAGCGCCTCTCTTGCAGTGTCTGCCACTTGAGTTTATTAAACATCTCCGTAACGCTATCACGGTTACCAAATAACCCTGTGACGAAACGCGCCGCTCTTCTTTGGATCTTCTCTATCTCCTCCGTCAAACCGATCTGGTACGGATCCCACACTGATGAGCATAGTGTATACTTTCCTAACGCCTGTTCGTGGGATAAGCTTTCCCACTTCGGGGTGTTAAGTTGTAATACTGCAGTCTGCGGTAACTACACACATAGAAGATGTTAATTTTTTGTGGTAATTTCTTACACCGGAGTTTTTTATTATTTAACACACGGCCTCAAAGTCTCCCTTATTCCTTTAAGGCACACTATCACAAGGACACCTCTCCACCTAATTCATATAGTACTAAAGGCGAAAACTGACTAACCGGAAAATTAAATCTATGGAATATTATGACATAGTAGCAATTTGTACCGTTGTGACTAAGCTTACGTACAGCACAACCCGACTGCGTCAGCTTTGATCAAACAACAATAACATACACCCCGCCATGGCACCACGTGACCAGCACTGAGCACTTATAAGAGTTTCCAAAGAGTGTAGGAATTTCCCACGGTGTACATCGTGAACAGAGGAAACGCGACGGCGCCAAACTTAAGGACTAGTTTACACGACGACACTGGCTTGCGCCACTCATTGCTTGTAACGAATTTCACGCAAGTAGTTATGTATGTGTCTGTAGGCGCGGCGTCACCGCTGTACATTTTAAGTTTCGTCGTTTTGCAAGTGTCGTAATTGCGTATAAAATGAAAGCTTTAGCAGCTGTAAGAGTTAATATTGTTTGCGTGAAATTGCTGCACAAGACAAAAGATAAAAAATTAACAAACGTGTTTAGGTCCTTGACTGCATTATTGCTCACCGACCTTGCTGAAAGAAATTGTACTGGAAGAAACTATAACGTTTTTAATGATCTGTACTACAGTTTGTGAATGAGAAACACTGCTGTGACGTTATAAATAAATTAATATTGACTAAAGAATTCAGATTTTCAGCTTTCTATACCCTTTTCCCTTGTCAACCATTTTCATTAAAAAAGAATCTGCCAACTCGAACCATGGAATTTTAGCCTTGTAGATGAAGCTGTTCTGCAGCTAAATGTTTTGCTTGCCTGTATTTCTCTTAATTCATTTGCGCATGCACTCTTATAATTTTAATTGAATGGACTCTGCTCTGCAGCTCATTTAGTCCCTATTAATCCATGTTCAGATCGTGTATGACAGTCTTAAGCTCAGAAACAAGTCGCTGCTTGCTTTTGTACTTAACTTCATAAAAATCCTACAAATACCTAAGCATAGCACTGATACCCCAAAAATGAACAATTTCCTCCGTTCCCTACGTATTATTTCAGTTTGTTTACTCCTTACCGACACATCTACCCCAGTATTCATGCAACTAGCGTCGCGAAGTTGAAACCAGCCGAGAATGCTAAGTTTTGTCAACGAGTTGCGCAAAGGCTTGCCGCGTGTGCACGGTGGTCAGTTGCGCAGTTGCGTGCAACCCTTGTTTTCCAAAATAAAATGAAAACATACTGAAAGCGAATGGAGCACAGCAGCAATTGTGCCGCAATAACTACAACAGAATGCTCGTGTTTCGAAATGCATTGGTGGAAGGAAAGTGGTGTAACAAGTACAAACAAGTTGAACTTTCTGTGGCAAGACAAAAGTTGTGCCACTACAAGCTGGGAGTTCACGCATGCAGCTGCAGTGTGCCACTAGCTGTGGCGACACTTCTGGTGCGTGTGTGAACCTGACTTAAATGTTATGTTTTGAAATGTGCATAACTTCTGAACACACAGACGTAGAAGAGACTAAAGATAGCATGCATGTTTGTAGGCAAACTTCTTAGTAATTCGATGCCTGAATACTGAGGTCCTTTTTCAAGAACTGACAGTCAGTGGAGTATGCTTTGTGTATCATTCTCCATGTTTGGGTGTGTTCACTAACATTTGTAAGTCACTCTGTAGTATCTATATTATTGTATTATACGCATGCACACACAAAGATGTAAACGTTAAGAAGTCTTTCTTCTTAAAATGCTCCTAATTGCATTTTCTGTAATGTGAAAACACTTTCTGTTTCTTGAATGTTTTAGTTTCCTCACACTGAAGGTATGATCTAAAGATCCCATAGTACACTGTTCACAGGAACTGCTTGTCTCCATACTGCTTTATTATGACCATGCCAGAGCTGAGTTACTCAGACAGAATTAATATGCTGTTTCCATTTCATCTCATTATTCACAATAATTCCTAAAAATCTAGTGGTTTCTACTTCTTCCAGCCGTATTTGATGCACCTCTAAACCCATATGTGTAACCTTGTCTTTGTTTCTGGACACTGCATACATAGTCTTTTTTAGGTTTATAATCAGTCAATTTTACAGGAGCCACTGAGCTGTAATACTCTTCTCTCAAGCTGTACCACATTGTGGTCATTATTCGGCATTTTCATGTCAGCTGTATACAATATTTTCTACTCTCTCTCTTCAACACTTGTATCATTACAAACAGATTAAATAGCAATGCCTCCATTAGCAGTCATTGTGGCACTCCGTATTTGATGACTTCAGTTTCTGTCTGCTGTTCGTTCCCTATTGACGCTGTCTGTCCAGTCATGGCTGGTGAATTACAAAGAACTGGTAATAAAGGTAATACTGCTTCCTGCTGCATAAGTATGATTGTATCCTTCCCTTGCTTGCACTTGAATATCATGGTTTTCCAATTATCATACTACTATTTTGTGGTCAGTGATGTCGAATGCTTTGGAGAGATCTGAAACTTTGCAGATACAACTCTTTTTTCATCTAAAATCTATATAACATACTGTGAGACTGACAATTGCTGATTTTGTATTTGTAACCTGTGATGGTAAAAGTATGTTATGTTTGTCCGATTAATCAACTTATCTATTCTGTGAAAGCATTTTCAGTGTTTTTGAGAAATCTGACATCAGTGACACTGACCTGTAGTTGTATGGGTTGTCCTTATCCACTTTTTTGTACACAAACATGACCCTGGTTATCCATAGGTTTCCTGGAAGTATACCACCTCTGGAAGAGCTGTTTGCCATGCCCATCAATGAAGTGATTATTTACATGCTTACTGGCTTTAGTATGTGATTCAATATTTCATTACCACACCTGATTTCTTGGACTTCAGTTTCTGTAAAGCAGGGTGGGCCATGGCATGCCAGATTCGAAGCATTCAGCATGTGCGGGGAGAATGCTGCAAAAGTCTGGCTTCTCAGTCGACTTTGATCGGTCTTTCCCGGAAGTACCTGAAACAGCACAACATTTCATTTAGCATTGCTGTGCAGCATACTGTGGTTGATACAACTCTCTGATGTTGGCAGAATCGTGGTGTCAGCGCTGTTTACAATTCTCTATTTGTTCGTAGTATGGAGGACATTCAGAGGCCCAGTGGCTGTGTGCACAAAAAGATGCAGTCTGGCGATTTGTCATCACAAGCCTTAAAATGAATGGGAATGACAGAAGAGAGGGATAAATTCTCAATTCGCATAAGTGATGCACACTGCTTAATTCGTTATGAAACGACGTTGTAGTACCATGCCGAAAGAATTTAAACTTTTAGATGACAATGAAATGGCAAAAAATCACAAGCGTCAAAAGATGGGATTCATTGTTCTGCACATCAAGGAGCACTTTGTACTAAAATTGCAAGCATGGCTCACTAGAAGAAATATGTGGTACAACTACTAAAATTTCAGAAGTTCCATATGTTTTTCCGATTTCAGTTGCAACATTCGAATGTTGAGCTCCATGATCTTCCCTTTCTGGTTTATAATTTCAGTTGCAACAGTTTTCAATAGAAATGAACAAAGAATGTCAACTTACTAAGATTTCCAATGATATAAGTTCAAATGTGGCTAAATTACATTGTTTTAGCAGTTCCAAAACGTGGTTTTTCCCCTTTAAATTATCATAAATTACACCACACTGTGTTTTTTCATTGATATATTCTCTGTTTCTTTCTGTGATTAATGTATTTCTTTCTTTCTGCATTAATTACATTCCAAGCTGCCTCTGTCTTTTTTTGAGGTTATTATGGAGGAGCTAATTAGCTTTTTCTCTACCTCTCTTAATGTTTCTGGACTTTTGTAATGCTTTATAGTTTTCAGTGTCAACCACCGATCTCAGAACCTGCAGCTTATTTTGTCTCCCCACTTTCGCAGATGCTACATTAAAATGATGTTTATGGTAATTGTTGTAATAAGTGCATCATACTTCTCATTTTAATTCTGCACCTGTAGGGTTTCATTACAGGTTTCCCCACTTAATACCATTCTAAATATTTTAATATTTTGCTAACTGATGATCCTAATTTCTTACATTGTTTGTTTTGATTCTGAAATTGTGTCATTACTTCTACAGAAGCAAATGAACTGCCCATTATATGAGATATTTTTGTTTGGCTATCTCATAGCTCCACCTATAATATTTGTAATGATGTTGTCAATAAGTGTCTGGCTTTGAGAAGATAACTCTTGTTGCTGTGAAATCGTTTCCTCCATTTTATACGGTATTAACAATTGTTCAAAATTTTGTGTTGTTTTTGATCTTTTTTGTATGTCAGTATCGAAGTCTCCACATCTAATAATGTTTTTCTTCATTTCTCAGTAATTCGCCAATTTTGTATTCAGGTAGATACTACTCTTGCCACCTCATGATCGATACACACAAAACACACTAAAGTTGCCTGTGTACACCAGATATTTTAAACTCTTTTTCCTTACCCTTGGGTAACGTCATATGTTTACTGTTTACAGTTTCTAGGAGGCCCGTGGCTCAGTTGCTTCTGTCGTTTATGGCAGCCCCTCGAAAATGTATGTATTTTTCTATGCATAGTTTCTTCTGATTTGGTCTAATGAAAAGCATCCCTTCTGCTTCTGTTTTTAGGTATATATCTACCAGGAACTGCTGGAATAAATGGCGGGTGTTGAGAGTGTGCTTGTCTAACTCAATGTTTCTGATCATGAAACGGTAAGCATAGAACTCCTTTTGAAGTGAATTTTTGTTGGTTTCTACGCCTGTTTGAGGTGGGATGTGTTCCACACTAAAATGATACCGGTACCTGTCCTCATTGTGCAGAAGTATTAATGGATATTGGAGGGTATCATATGAATGATGTGTCTCTGCATTGTAATTCTTCTGATCTTGATTGTACAATTACAGCTTGTGGTTTCATTGTCCACAATTACGATGGATGTTTGTGTTTTCTGTGTGGTCTTTTGTCGATTCGAGTTATAGCTTTACAGTCATTTCCAATGAAATATACTTTCAGAAAGTTGTGGCCTTTGTTGGGTGGTGGCAGTGATGATCCCATGTTGTGATAGATCTGTCCTTGGATGGAAAAAACAAAAGGATTTCATCTCTGTTAGTGTTGATTAAAGTGACACCAGAAGAAGTCATTTGGAAGCAGGAGTTATACGCTTTTATATTTTGAATAAAGTGTTTTGATTGTGGAGTTTCCCAATTCATGTAATGCAAAAATTTATTAGAGGTGCTTCCAGTGAATGTGATCGAATTTTTCCATTCATGCGACAGACTCCTGGTGTTTCTCTACCGAATTTTTTAGTGTTGCAGAATTGGCAGATGTTGTCTATTTCTCCGACTACGACATGTTTGTTTGTTATATTCTTTCGGTGGGTCATAGTGAAATGCTTTATTTGTTACATTGTACTGTTTATTTGTCCTCATCCATGCTTCTCGTAGGGTGATATTTTCATGACTGCCTTGAGTTCACTATCTTTTGTTATGAGATTGTGTCGCAGTTCCTGATTATTCAATCCATTCATTTCGTTGTTCATCAGGTTCTCTGCTTCTCACGATGCTCATTGTTGTTCGTTGGGAACTTAAACGTGCTTCACACTCTTCGAGTGTTTCATTTTTTCGCTGTTCTTTTGTTTTCGCTCTTTGGCTTCAGAACTGACAATATCTTCTCCTCTTTTACGTTTGGGCATTGTCTGAAATATAGCTCAAATCAGCTTTTTATTAACAAATACACTGAGTACACTTTACATACTTTCCGCACTTCATTTTTGATTTAAATTCAGTCACTGTATTACTCTAATTACTCACATTTCACTGTTTGTTTTTTTCGAAACGATGTGCCAACAGTGGTCAATTGCAGAATATACCAAAAGGGTTTCAAATTGTCCACAATGTTCCAGAAATTTCCACATCATCTGAGAGGGTTCTGGAATGTACCACAATGATCTAGGATGTTCCCAAACATTCTGGAATCTTCCCGAATGTTCCAGTCTATTCTCAAACACTATTGAACATCGCGGATCATTGTGAAACGTTCTGAGATATTGTGGAATGTGTCTTGAACACTCTCGAATGCTCTGGAATGTTCTCGAGTACTCTCGAAAGTTCTGGAACGTTCTAGAAATTTCTACAGGGCAAAATGTCCCAGCCCCATATATCTTCAGAGGCTCGTCCTTCAGGTAAAAACGAGAACCTTCTTCATGCATGGGGGACAAAGTGCTACCACACCATACAGCTCCCTTAATCATACCAGGACACGTTTCTGAGTTTTAGCAGCGCACACACTGTACACTTACTTTCATAATATATAACGCTTAATGACTGTTAATATTTTGAGATGTACGAAAAGTGGCCAACAGTCCTCTAATCTACAAGCATTGCTCATTGCCTGTCCCACCTTCTTTTAAATTTTTAGAATTTAGCTGAGGTGAGGAGAAAATCCCCATATCAGCAGTCTATTCGCTATATGTGACTGAAAGAGTCCAAAATAAATAACTCTTAAATATTCTTTCGTTACTAAGCTTCTCAGTTTCCTCATTAAATTGGTAACATGAGACATTTTTGTTCAGGTATGCAGATGTGTGTTTTACAAGTTAACAAGCCTACTTGAATTCCTATTATTTTAAATGCTTTCACCTCTATCTCTTTTGGCAATTCCAGTACAATCTGCTGGTTTTTATCAGCGTTGAAAAGCAGTTGATGAGAAGCAACTTAGCGCTGCTTCCATGTCATATTGTATCATATCTTGGAGAACTAATGTGTTCTCATGCTGTGCTAGGAAAGTTGTGTCATTGGTGTAACAAATAACAGAACTGAGAATACAGTGGGGTAAATCATTGACTGGAATAATAAAAAAAAGGGCCCAAAGACAGAACCCTTTCAACTCCTTTGGATGTTTCTGACAGGGACAAACTGTTTCCTGTTTTTGGGTATGATTGCAATAGCTTCCAGTGCAGTCTTGTACACCATTTGATTTGAGTTTAGCAAATAAGATTTCACGAAAAATTCAGTGAAATGCCTTGCTTAAATCACACAAAGAAGTGAATATTTTTACTCTTAAATGCTATTATTACTTCATTCACAATTGAGAGAAGAATAATGGTAGTATTTCTTCCCTTGCAGAAGCCAAATTGGCTATTAGAAAGTGTATTAACCGAATTAAACTAGTTGTTTAGTTGGTTACAAATAAGAGACTGAAAATATGAATTATTAAAGCTGGTAGTAATTTTTGAGATAGTTTTTGTCTCCTTTTTTGTACACTAGAATAATTTTCGGTACTTTTAGTATTGTAGTAAACATTCAAAACTCTAGACATCTTTTAAAAAAAGAGATGCCAGTGGTTCACTAGTTATATGCTCTGTTTTTCTAATTGGACAAAGAAGAGTTTTCTATGCTCATACAGTTTGAGAACTTTGGCACCACTTCTGTAATCTCATTAGGTGTGTTTGTCCTCTGTTTAAAGCTATAGTTCCAACATTGGTGTCACTTAACCAGATTAGTTGCATTAGTACTTGTAGTTTTAATTTTGTCCCTAATATCGCTTACAGAATCCATAAAAAATGATTAACTTTATCCAGGTCAAGAACTATATTATGTTCATGATATGTGCGATGCTTTTGTGCAACATTCCATGCAGATCTGTACTTATTAGGAAAACCTTCAATGTACTTTTCATATGCTGTTTTTGTTGCCATTCTAATCTTAGGTTTGTAGGTTCTCTTGCATTCACGATAAGCTTTATATAATTTGTCTTTCTGTTCAGTTCCATATTTAGGAGAATTTTTGTATATTCAATACAAAGATAATATATTTTGTCTAATACTGGTAAGTTCATATTTCTACCACTTAATGCTCTTCTTTATAGGTTCTTTTTTATGACTGATTTTTACATGAGGACAACAAGTATAGTATCTAAGTAAATTTAATGGAATTCTCAAAAGCAATTTCAATTTGATTTATTCCCTTTCGACACTAGTACATATAATCCCACTTAACATTTCTAAGTTTATGAATGAATTGGTTTACTACTTTTTTCTTCTATGTCACCTTTTCCTTGGGATTGACACCTGCATTAGAAAAGAATGCTTCAGTTTTGATTTGGTTAAGCCTAAGAAGTGCTGCATCAGAGTCTGTAAATCCCCTTATCAACAATGCTGACAGTCTGCAAATACCTTTCAAAGTTAATAGTGATGTCACCTATACATGCTCCATCACATGTGGCATTTATATCGCTACAATATATTTTGAACATTTAGGAGGGGTTGAAAAACGACTTAGTGACTTACTCATTCTCGTTTCCCATTTCCTTATTGAATTCCCCAGGAATAGCTCGGGAATGATAGGAGCTGAAAAGTTTGTGAGACTGAAGTAGCATGGGACAACGGCGGCCGTAATATGACGTTGGGTTTTTGTTTCTTGTTGGGGTCGTGTCAGAGATATGAAAGTCAAATTTGTTTTCTTAAATGGGATGCCATAATTTGGTACTTATCTTCTGATAGCAGCTATCGAGACGAATTCAATGATGTGTAACAGTAAGATCTTTGAAGGTCAATGAAGGTCACAAAGGTGGCATGATCGTCTATTTAGAGAATGTGTTCAAAGTGTTATCATGGATTGAGTGGTGTTCCTTATCACACAGTGTCGAACTATCATGGCACGACTTTGACGTGTTCAGTTCACTACTTTCTTCTTGAAGTTATGTGACATCCATCTTCAGCGTGCTGGTAATAAACTGTAAACTGGAAATATGTTCGTTCATCTTTGCAATTTTGTCTTTACAAGTAGCACACTATTTCTTTTTAACATTAAAATTTGTTTTTTCTCGGAGTCACATTACGAATTTTCATGCTAGTGAAGATCATTAAAGGCATTTTTATGGTTATCTAGTTTGTACAGTTTTATCAGTTCTTTCTGTCAAATAAACATTTCATTCACTTCAGGTGGACAACCCTAGAAGATAAATCTGTTTGCTACCACTGAACAAAAATATGCAGAATATGCAGCCACTCTTGTCTTCATGTCAACACAGTGATTGATTTGATTGATTGGTATGTTTATTCATCCATATAACAATATAAATTGTGAGGATGTTGCCAATCTTGTCTTATGAACTAAAACATACGTGGGTTTTTACAATGTTTACAATTCAATTCTCAGAATTTTTACAGGTCAGTTCTTACAATATTTATAATTATGCCATATACTGTCGCTTTATATAGGCCTATGTGGTATTTGTGTGCACGAAATAACTATCTACAATTATTCTAAATACTTATTTACCTTTATTACAACTTTTACTTAATAAATATGTTTTTAGCTTTTGGCTAAATATATCAAGTTTCATTTCATGTGGCAGGCTGTTGCGCAGTTCTGTGTTTTGGACTCGTTTTTCCTGTTTAGATATAGGTAGTGACTGGATCTTCTTTCATGGTCATGTATTGAACTGTTTGTAGCATACAGATGAAAATTTTTTCTTACATACATTATAATCTGGAAAATGTATTCACGTGGGACAGTCACAATTTCTAGTTTTTTTAAAAATAAATCAGTACAATGAGCTCTATTGCTGATATTTGTTATTATCCGTACAGCTCTTTTCTGTACCTTGAAGACAGACTGAATATTCCCATCACTTGTTCCCCAAAACATGATTCCATAACTGAGGTTTGACTGTATATATGCAAAATATATCATTTTGAGGTATGAAGTATTGTGCACTGGTGTATTTGTACAGCATAACATGCTGTGGATAATTTCTTTGTTAATGTCCATTTCAGCTGACAATCTGCCTTCAACCCCAAGAATCTGGTATCCATTACACATTCTATTACATCATCATTAATTATAATTTACCATCACTGTGTATTTTACTCAATTGGAAGTACATATAATAAGTTTTCTTTATGCTTAAAGTTACTTTATTTTTCAGTGACCACTTGTGAACATCTTTGAGTTACCTCTTCTGTCAACTGTGTTGGAGTATTGGCTATGATCACTATGTTGCTGTCATCAGCGAATAGTATTCTTTCCCCACATCTGATACTCTGCAGAAAATCGTTAATGTAAATAAGAAAAAAGGATTGGCCCTAATATACTACCTTGTGGGACGCCTCTATTAATATGTTTTGGATCTGATAAGTATTTCAGTAGAAACTCTTTCTGCAGTATGTGAAATCTCAGCATGCTACATCCGGTTTTCTAGGTAGGACTTAAACCACTTCTTAACCACACCTATTATTCCTAGTAACTCTAATTTATGTAATAAATGTGGTCCACTGTATAAAATGCCTTTGATAAGTCAAAGAAAATTCCATTCACGTGGTCGCCTTCGTCCAGTGCTTTAATTAAGAATGACCTTTGTAGTTTGTGCGATAGCCGATTCTGTACCTCTTTTGGGCCTGATATCATGTTGTCCTTTGCAAAGAAGGTTATACTTATTTAGATACTACATTAACCTATTTTTCATTACTTTTTCGATAATTTTGGAAATGGTGGACAGTAGAGAGCTAGGTATGTAGTTTTTTTTTTTTTTTTACATTTTCTGCGTCACCATCTATAAGTATGAGTATTATTTTCGCTTACCTTAGGTCTTCGTAAAAACATCCAAATTTGAATGATTCCTTGATTATTTTTGCTGATGGAGCTTTTAAGGAATTTGCACATTTTGTAAGAACACAGGCTGGAATTTCATCTAGACCAGTTGATTTTTTATGTTTTAATTTGTTTATAACTTGTGCGACCTCTTTCTCAGTTGTCGGATAGAGTGATCCTAACGGCAAAACGTACTGTACTAGGCGTCTTGGTTATTTTATCTATGTGTTGACTCCATTTTACCCTGTTATCGTCCAGGATCCCAAGAATTTTTACACGAGGTGGTTCATTAACCGCAAACAACTAGTTCGGGTTCGACTACTATCGATTTTCGTGGTCGCACCTTTAGCACATCATTTTGACGTCACTTCTGCGCCAGATTCGAGTGACACAAAGTTCTGTCAGGTAACTGTGGAGGGTGACGTGTGGTTGTCGTGTTCGGAACTGATGCCGTGAGGCATTGTCAAGGTAAGTACTGTTGCTATAGTTAACTGATTTTCAGAATTTCAGTGTGCTATCTATCGCTCATGTTATTTGCGTGATTTGACATTTAGCTGTTGATGTAAACTGTGAGGAAGGAGAAACTTTTGCGCTAAAGTATTTAATTTCATGCAGCATGGAAAATAAACCAGAAGCGGTAGGCGGTGACGGATCAAAAGACGAAACTGTGGAAAGTGGTGAGTACATTTGGACTGTTGTATTATCTGATATTAGTGGCGGAGCTGTTCAGAAGTACAGTACTTATTACATTATTCGTGTATTTTAACACGATAACACTAAAACGGGGGGGGGGGGGGGGGGGTGCGGCAGAAATGTTACATTGTTACTAAACCATCGTAAGTTTTACTACTCCATATTTTATTCAAAGGAAGGCAGTATGCATAGTTAGGCACTAGATAACTGAAGTTATTAGCTCTCCAATTGTGCCCTGTTTTACCTCCTACACTTTCAGTACTGTCGATAACCCCGAATTAATATCAACTGCAATCGTAAATCTTACAAAGGTTTTATAGTCTGGACTTGAAGGAATTCTTTGTGTCGCGTGGGATTAATGTACGCCGATAGTAAGCAAAGTTGGAGGTTTAGCTTATTGATGCTTGACTAATGTGCCGCTGGACACGAAAACGTAATTTGCTTTGTGTTATTGGTTTCATTCGAAACACAGAGAGAAGTTGCATTTAGTGCCGGAACAATCAACAGATTTGACTTACTGCATTATAAGGGACATATGTTGGCTTGGTGTGGCTTTCGTCGCATGTCTTCTCACTGGCGCCCATAATTACAAAACCAAATGACCACATTCAAACTTCAGTTTTGGGTCACGTTTTTGGGGAAAAGTGTTGGGAGTGTGCAGATTATCTTAAAGGTACAGAAAAGGGCCATACGGATGGTAGTAAGTAGTAGTAGTAGTAGAGCCCTTTTATTGTCACTACTAAAACCTAAACAGGAAAATCAAGTAAACACAGAATAGTATGCTATATAATGGCCTACGACTGTGACGGGCTGTAATGGGACATTATACATGTAAATGACCTGTCTGGCGTTACCTAAAGGCTAAAAACATAGGCCTACTTATTGTGTGAAAGCTGTTACACTGTAGGCCTAAGTATTTAAAATGACCATAGCTAGCCACTTCATGTTGTTGAATACCCAATATATTAAGCAACAATAAGGCATACTAATTACAGGAACTGTAAGCACTGAAAGAATCAGTTTATTTCATAAACATTGTAGCAACAATTGACAAAATTGATATGATTTGTACTTTTTTACAGATGAAAAAATGTCAGTCGATCAATCAATAACAATTAACAGCACAGGGGAATCATGCTAAAATGTACTGTTGAGGTAAACACCTTTAAACACTAGAGTAAAAGAGTTCTGACAAATCAGTTTTAAATTTATTACTTGTAAATTGATAACTTCTGTGATCTGGTAAAAAAAACTATAAGCATAGGCAAATTCAGAATTTGATAGTCTCTTTTTACCAGTATGGACAGTGAAAAACATTGAAGTTTGGGGTTGCCTGTTATCTGTTTAATCACTTTATGCTCTTTAATATATTGTGAAAAATCTGTTAACTTATGCCCTTTTGTAAGACTTACTTGAATTTCGTCTTTGTGCATTGTAAAAGTGAGCCTACTTTGTAAAGATAATGTGTATGGTAGGAAATATGTATGTGCATATTTGAAAACATTCTACACTGTTTCAACCACATTTTCAGAAGGTGCAGGAAGAAGCTGCCTTTCACACAGACCGAATCTGACAGACTTATCAGATGAGTTGCTGCTAATGGTGCTGCGACTACTGCCACCTCGCGACGTGCGTTCGCTCGGGCTGGTGTCGTCAAGGTTTGCTAATGTTGCTGCCGACCCTTCATTGTGGGTATCTCCAGACTTCAGTCATGTGAGAGGAATGACTTGCAGACAGTTCTGTGAACGGTACATGCCATTCTTGGGTCCGTGGACAACATCGCTGACTACTCGAGGTCCTCTCCTGTTCGTCGGAGTAGCGAGGTACTTAAATGATGAGGCTTTAGACAGGTAAGCTACACAAACACTGCAAGGAGGTTTCATTTCAACAAACACGGTGAGCAAATTTAAAAATAGCAGCATTCTGTGCAAAAAGCTTTAGTACACGCAATACCAACTAATTTGGTAAGCATACACTGCAGTTGACATTCTGGATGAAAGTGACTTGTTGATTTCAAAGGATAGTGATGATGAAATTGGAAATACAGAAGCTTCCGATCCTGCCAGTCTGCTTTGACCCAAGACGTCACAAATATGGCGGAAACGACCATAAACCATGATTCCAATATGGTGCATATAAAGTCATTACGTACACATTATGAGGACGAAAATACACTGAAAAACACACACACACACACACACACACACACACACACACACACACACACACACACACACACACACACGTTCCACAAAAAGCCCAGTGACACTAACAGGTCAAGTGCGGGAAATAGGGGGTTTTTGGGTGGGAACAAACTAAATATAAACAAATTTAGACACCCACCCCCATACAAATCCAAGCAAAATGACGAAAAAAAGAAATCACAACTCCCCAAATACCACTAAGCACAATATCATCTGGAATCTGACATTCCCTTGACCTATACAGGGTGTTACAAAAAGGTACGGCCAATCTTTCAGGAAACATTCCTCACACAAAAAGAAAGAAAATATGTTATGCGGACATGTGTCCGGAAACGCTTACTTTCCGTGTTAGAGCTCATTTTATTACTTATCTTCAAATCACATGGAATGGAAACACACAGCAACAGAACGTACCTGCATGACTTCAAACACTTTGTTACAGGAAATGTTCAAAATGATCTCCGTTAGCGAGGATACATGCATCCACCCTCTGTCGCATGGAATCGCTGATGCAGCCCTGGAGAATGGCGTATTGTATCACAGCCATCCACAATATGAGCACGAACAGTCTCTACATTTGGTATCGGGTTTACGTAGACAAGAGCTTTCAAATGTCCCCATAAATGAAAGTCAAGAGGGTTGAGGTCAGGAAGTGTGGAGGCCATGGAATTGGTCCGCCTCTACCAATCCATCAGTCACCGAATCTGTTGTTGAGAAGCGTACGAACACTTCGACTGAAATGTGCAGGAGCTCCATCGTCTATGAACCACATGTTCTATGGTACTTGTAAAGGCACATGTCCTAGCAGCACAGGTAGAGTATCCCGTATGAAATTATGATAACGTGTTCCATTGAGCGTAGGTGGAGGAACATGGGGCCCAATCAAGACATCACCAACAATGCCTGCCCAAACGTTCACAGAAAATCTGTGTTGATGACGTGATTGCACAATTGCGTGCAGATTCTAGTCAGCCCACACATGTTGATTGTGAAAATTTACAATTTGATGACGTTGGAATGAAGCCTCATCTGTAAAGAGAACATTTGCACTGAAATGAGGATTGACACATTGTTGGATGAACTATTCGCAGAAGTGTACCCGTGGAGGCCAATCAGCTGCTGATAGTGCCTGAACACGCTGTACATGGTACGGAAACAACTAGTTCTCCCGTAGCACTCTCCATACAGTGATGTGGTCAACGTTACCTTGTACAGTAGCAACTTCTCTGACGCTGACATTAGGGTTATCGTCAACTGCATGAAGAATTGCCTCATCCATTGCAGGTGTCCTCGTCGTTCTAGGTCTTCCCCAGTCGCGAGTCATAGGCTGGAAGGTTCCGTGCGCCCTAAGACGCCGATCAATTGCTTCGAACATCTTCCTGTCGGGACACCTTCGTTCTGGAAATCTGTCTCGATACAAACGTACCGTGCCATGGCTACTGCCCCGTGCTAATCCATACATCAAATTGGCATCTGCCAACTCCGCATTTCTAAACATTGCACTGACTGCAAAACCATGTTTGAGATGAACACTAACCTGTTGATACTGCATACTGATGTGCTTGATGCTAGTACTGTCGAGCAATGAGTCGCATGTCAACACAAGCACCGAAGTCAACGTTGCCTTCCTTCAATTGGGCCAACTGGCGGTAAATCGAGGAAGTACAGTACATACTGACGAAACTAAAATGAGCTCTAACATGGAAATTGAGCGTTTCCGGACACATGTCCACATAACATCTTTTCTTTCTTTGTGTGTGAGGAATGTTTCCTGAAAGTTTGGCAGTATCTTTTTGTAACACCCTGTATAGCTCAAAAACATATCCTGATACCAATACCAACATTAACAGCCACACATTGGGATCGAACACTTCCCTTGACCTGTTATCCTAAAGGCATCTCAACATACAGCCGACGCTGTTCAGAGACGCCGGAACTTTAAGCCAGCCTCATTTCTTCACGACACACTGAACACTTCATGATTTCATCCAAAAATACGAATAGTTGAAGAAATGTTATTAGAGGCAACGCACTGTCCCCCGTCATAGCCAACAACTGAAAACTGTTGACCCTGTCAGTCGTATCCATACTTACTAAAGACGTAAAAAAAACAATTTACCAAGTTTCACACACGATGCCACACTCGCAAACTAAACCAAAAACATCACCTAACACACCACCAGAGAGCACCACCGACCGAGCGAGGTGGCGCAGTGGTTAGCACACTGGACTCTCATTCGGGAGGACGACGGTTCAATCCCGCATCCGGCCATCCTGATTTAGGTTTTCCGTGATTTCCCTAAATCACTCCAGGCAAATGCCGCGATGGTTCCTTTGAAAGGGCACGGCTGACTTCCTTCCCCATCCTTCCCTAATCCGATGAGACCGATGACCTCGCTGTTTGGTCTCTTCCCCCCAAACAATCCAATCCAATCCAAGCACCACCGATCACATCAAAACGACACCTACAAACACGCCACTCTCACAAACTAAATTCCGCACCAGCATGACGTCACACACAACAACAGCCTTAACGTCACGGGTCAAAGCTGACGGATGGGATCGGACGCTTGGTTGACCCATGAAATTTTGTTGGAAGTTATTTTGTAAAGCATTTTGGGGAGTGTGTGTATGACACGAGAAGATCCGGCATTACAGAAGTCAGATTCCACCCACCTGCTTTGACCCATGACCTCATAACTATGACAGTGTATACAAAATGACGACGACGTCACTACATATACAAGCCAACAAATGTGAACAAAAGTTAAAATGATACAACGCCTCAGCCCCAAAAAAAGAAAGCTAATGGGACAACCACGCAAAATTATGGGTTTAGGGAGAGACAAGCTAAATATATGACAATAAAAACACTGCAGCATTAAAAAACAAATAGTGTCCAAAAAAATCTAAATTACAGAATATTGCTACAGCAAAAGACAGGAGTTAGACATTTGCCTTGACCTGCATAGCTCAACCGCAGATACAGATACCAAAAAACCAACATCTACTACCCTGAAAAGGGGAATCTGACATTTTCTTTGACCTATATAACTCAAATGCAACTATCAATGCCAAAAAAACAACAGTTACATCTCCAAAAAGTGGGACCAAAAAAACTCAAAAACCCAAATATCCCAGATTCACTACATCAAGTAAAACACAACCGAGCTACCATAAATGTACAACACACAAAACTTTAGTAATTGCTATAGAATAAAATCAAAATGAAAGTCACTTGCCAACAATTGCCTCTGGCAATACCTCCTAAGTTGGCTATTGTGCTCCGCCCCCTGCCCCCCCACCCCCCCCCCCCCCCCCCCCCCTCTTTCCACACACCACATATGAATGTCCATGGTCCGATCTGTGGAACTTTCATCAGTTGCATGTTGTTGCCACAAACATGGCACCTGACTTAGTCTGCAATAAGACCAAAAATCTGCAGAAACTGTGACAGACTTCATATCTTCACCCATCTCAAAATGTAGTGATACTCATTAACTTCACTGTCATAAATATCTAACAAAAAACAATAGGAGAATTAGACTTCTTTCCGCGCAACAAACCCTAAACTAATCAGACCTAACAAAAACACCAAACACTCAAACAGAAAACTTTCATAATGCACTGAAAACACTTCCACAAGCCACATAATGAGACCAGCTAACTAAACTCAAAACCATGTTAGCACAATGACAATGGAAACACAAACGAGACCAATACCACATGTTGAAATCAACAGGTCTTCCACCACCAAAGTAGGGCACCATCAAATACGGCAATATGACATCTACAAATACAATCAGCTCAAAGACTCCTTGCCATAGTGATGCTGCACGCCACAAGACTATTATGTCACGGGTCAAAGTAGATGGTTGGAATTGGACACTTCTGTTGACCCAAAAATCTCAATGGAATACACACAAGTGTTCAGTGGGTTGAAATGGCTAGAAATAATGTTTTTGGTTTACTTCAAAATTTACCTTAGTCATGAGCTGTAAATTTCACATGTTGTAGCAGTATTATTCACTTCTTTGAGCTTAAGTGTGTTTTAATGAGCAGTGACAGATGAAATTTTAAACTCCCCCCCCCATGAACCCGTTGGTGGGGAGGCTTGCGTGCCTCAGCGATACAGATGGCTGTACTGTAGGTGCAACCACAACGGAGGGGTATCTGTTGAGAGGCCAGACAAATCTGTGGTTCCTGAAGAGGGGCAGCAGCCTTTTCAGTAGTTGCAGGGGCAACAGTCTGGATGATTGACTGATCTGGCCTTGTAACACTAACCAAAACGGCCTTGCTGTGCTGATACTGCAAACGGTTGAAAGCAAGGGGAAATTACAGCCGTAATTTTTCCCGAGGGCATGCAGCTTTACTGTATGGTTAAATAATGATGGCGTCCTCTTGGGTAAAATATTCCGGACGTAAAATGGTCCCCCATTTGGATCTCCGAGCGGGGACTACTCAAGAGGTTGTCGTTATCAGGAGAAAGAAAACTGGCGTTCTGCGGATTGGAGCGTGGAATGTCAGGTCCCTTAATCGGGCAGGTAGGTTAGAAAATTTATAAAAGGAAATGGATAGGATAAAGTTATAGTGGGAATTAGTGAAGTTCGGTGGCAGGAGGAACAAAACTTTTGGTCAGGTGAATACAGGGTTATAAATACAAAATCAAATAGGGGTAATGCAGGAGTAGGTTTAATAATGAATAAAAACATAGGAGTGCGGGTAAGCTACTACAAACAGCATAGTGAATGCATTATTGTGGCCAAGGTAGACACGAAGCCCACGCCTACTACAGTAGTAAAAGTTTGTATGCCAACTAGCTCTGCAGATGATGAAGAAATTGAAGAAATGTATGATGAGATAAAAGAAATTATTCAGGTAGTGAAGGGAGGCGAAAATTTAATAGTCATAGGTGACCGGAATTTGAGAGTAGGAAAAGGGAGAGAAGGAAACATAGTAGGTGAATATGGTTTGGGGCTAAGAAATGAAACAGGGAGCCGCCTGGTAGAATTTTGCACAGAGCATAACTTAATCATAGCTAACACTTGGTTCAAGAATCATAAAAGAAGGTTGTACACATGGAAGAATCCTGGAAATACTAGAAGGTATCAGATAGATTATATAATGGTAAGACAGATATTTAGGAACCGGGTATAAAATTGTAAGACATTTCCAGGGGCGGATGTGGACTCTGACCACAATCTATTGGTTATGAGCTGTAGATTAAAACTGAAGAAACTGCAAAAAGGTGGGAATTTAAGGAGATGGGATTTGGACAAACTGATTAAACCAGAGGTTGTACAGAGTTTTAGGGTGAGCATAAGGGAACAATTGTCACAAATGGGGGAAAGAAATACAGTAGAAGAAGAATGGGTAGCTCAGAGGGATGAAGTAGTGAAGGCAGCAGAGGATCAAGTAGGTAAAAAGACGAGGGCTAGTAGGAATCCTTGGGTAACAGAAGAAATATTGAATTTAATTGATGAAAGGAGAAAATATAAAAATGCAGTAAATGAAGCAGGCAAAAAGGAATACAAACGTCTCAAAAATGAGATTGACAGGGAGTGCAAAATGGCAAAGCAGGAATGGCTAGAGGACAAATCTAAGGATGCAGAGGCTTATCTCACTAGGGGTAAGATAGATACCGCATACAGGAAAATTAGAGAGACCTTTGGAGAAATGTGAACCACTTGTATGAATATAAAGAGCTCAGATGGAAATCCGGTTCTAAGTAAAGAAGGGAAAGCAGAAAGGTGGAAGGAGTATATAGAGGGTCTATACAAGGGCGACGTACTTGAGGACAATATTCTGGAAATGGAAGAGAAAGTAGATGAAGATGAAATGGGAGATAAAATACTGCATGAATAGTTTGACAGAGCACTGAAAGACCTGAGTCAAAACAAGGCCCCGGGAGTAGACAACTTTCCATTAGAACTACTGACGGCCTTTGGGAGAGCCAGTCCTGACGAAAGTCTACCATCTGGTGAGCAAGATGTATGAGACAGGCGAAATACCCTCAGACTTCAAGAAGAATATAATAATTCCAATCCCTAAGAAAGCAGGTGTTGACAGATGTGAAAATTACCGAACTATCATTTAATAAGTCACAAATGCAAAATACTAATGCGAATTCTTTACAGTCGAATGGAAAAAGTAGTAGAAGCCAACCTTGGGGAAGATCAGTTTGGATTCCGTAGAAATATTGGAACACGTGAGGCAATACTGACCTTACGACTTATCTTGGAAGAAAGATTGAGGAAAGGCAAACCTACGTTTCTAGCATTTGTAGACTTGGAGAAAGCTTTTGACAATGTTGACTGGAATACTCTCTTTCAAATTCTCAAGGTGGCAGGGGTAAAATACAGGGAGTGCAAGGCTATTTACAATTTGCACAGAAACCCGATGGCAGTTATGAGAGTTGAGGGGCATGAAAGGGAAGCAGTGGTTGGGAAGGGAGTGAGACAGGGTTGTAGCCTATCCCCAATGTTATTCAATCAGTATATTGAGCAAGCAGTAAAGGAAACAAAAGAAAAATTCGGAGTAGGTATTAAAATAAAAGAAATAAAAACTTTGAGGTTTGCCGAAGACATTGAATTCTGTCAGACAGCAAAGGACTTGGAAGAGCAGTTGAATGGAATGGACAGTGTCTTGAAAGGAGGATATAAGATGAAAATCAACAAAAGCAAAACGAGGATAATGGAATGTAGTCGAATTAAATCGGGTGATGCTAAGGGAATTAGATTAGGAAATGAGACACTTAAAGTAGTAAAGGAGTTTTGCTATTTGGGGAGCAAAATAACTGATGATGGTCAAAGTAGAGAGGATATAAAATGTAGAGTGGCAATGGAAAGAAAAGCATTTCTGAAGAAGAGAAATTCGTTAACATCAAGTATAGATTTAAGTGTCAGGAAGTCATTTCTGAAAGTATTTGTATGGAGTGTAGCCATGTATGGAAGTGAAACATGGACGATAAATAGTTTAGACAAGAAGAGAATAGAAGCTTTTGACATGTGGTGCTACAGAAGAATGCTGAAAATTAGGTGGGTAGATCACATAACTAATGAGGAGGTATTGAATAGAATTGGGGAGAAGAGGAGTTTGTGGCACAACTTGACAAGAAGAAGGGACCGTTTGGTAGGACATGTTCTGAGGCATGAAGGGATCACATATTTAGCATTGGAGGGCAGTGTGGGGGGTAAAAATCGTAGAGGGAGACCAAGAGATGAATACACTAAGCAGATTCAGAAGGATGTAGGTTGCAGTAAGTACTGGGAGATGAAGAAGCTGGCACAGGATAGAGTAGCATGGCGAGCTGCATCAAACCAGTCTCAGGACTGAAGACAACAACAACAACTACTGTAATAATGGTGTACTGGGAGGTATATGCCCACTGTGTTCCTCATTGATTAACAGAAAACTGTGAAGAGCAACAGAGGACCATCTGTGTGGAATTGCTTGCGCGTTAAGAGGCTGGCCCTGACAATTTTTTGTCGAACATTGTCACAGGCGATGAAGTGTGGGTTCGTCACATTCGAGAGCAAACAAAACTGCAATATGTGGAGTGACGCCACACTGCCTCTTCTCTGAAGAAAAAGTTGCAACCTGCTTCCTCAGTTGGTAAAAATTGTGGTAATGGTCTTCTGGGACTGCAAAGTGTTATTGTTTGATGTCCTCCCTCACAGTGCAAAGATGAAGTGTACTGTGCTACTCTCAGGAAATTGAGGAAACGATTGCAGTGCGTTAATTGCCACAAAAATGCAAACGAACTTCTTCTCTGTGACAGTGGGAGCCTCTCACCGGTGTGGTTTTGTCGATTTGTATAGACGGGGCCAGTAAAACATGTGGAATAACTGGTATTCCAGCACCGCCTTGGATCTTACTGACTGCTACTGCCTTGCAGAAGCAGCTGCTCAGTCATTGCTGGAGTGCCAGTTATTCCATGTGATTTACTCTCCATGTTAATAGATTTCACTAAAACAATTACTGCACTAGACTAATTTGGGACCTCTCTATTGAATGGACACATGAAATTCATTAAAAAATCATTTTGTTTGAAACTGGAAACAAACCAATGCATTCTGCTGATGCCGGGCTTCACATGAAAGAATTGTCGTGTGGTATTCGTTTGGGCTGACAAGCTACACATTGCAAAAATGGAATTGAAAATATCTGTTAAAACATAAGTTCACAATCTCAATGTCCTTCACAATCATTACAGCGCACTTGGCCACCTTGGATGTATTTCTTTACTTTACATTTTCTTGCACAATAGCTTTCTACAACAGTGCAGGATTAATATCAATCTCTTTAATACATTGCTTTCTAATGTGTCTTGTACTCAAGCTCAATTAGCTCAACCAATATTGTATCTCTTAATTCAGGGAAGAACCTTCATTTATTGTCCAGCTATCTTCCTCAAATCATTGTTATATCATCTCTGGACACACACTATTGCATTGCACAAGTTTACATAAAATATGAAAGAGGTTTTTAACAAAATAACTACTTCTGTATTTTAAATTCAACCATATACATACGAAATAAAGTTTACGATGATGTGGGGATAGCAAGACACGGAGATTTTCCTCATTCCAGTCCCTCCAGGATGGACAGAGGTCCACTTGGCCAGCTATCAAATGAGTACTGGGAATCTTTCCCAGGGGTGAAAGGCGGCCAGGGCACTGGGCTTACTGCCCAGCCCCTCCTACAGCTAGGCACACAAGCAAGCAATACTTCCAGATTTGCTTTTGTGAAAATAAACTTAATAAGAAACTAAATAATGACCTGCCACAAGACTATCACACCTCTCCTGTTTGGCCTGTATTTATCTGATCTTCCAAAAACATCTTAAAATAAATTCTGCTTTGCAGACGATATCACTCCAGCTTGTCACTGAAAAGAGCTCAGTGGGTCAAAGGAAAACTGACAGAGAACTTGGGTATATTCAACTCGTATTTAAAAAAATGGAGACTGAAGCCCAGCACCAATAAGAGTGATGTTTGTGCATCTCACTTCAACAACAAAGACGCTAGCACTGAGCTCAATGTGCAATTTGATGGCAATTTTCTCTGTCACAAGTACCACAAGTATCTTATCACACGTGACTGCTCTCTATCTTATTAAAAAACATCTGGAAAACATGTCAGCTAAGATAAAAACTCATATCATCATTTAGAGGGTGTGTGGCACAACCTAGGGGACTTCGTGTACATCGGCTCCTGCATTGGTTTTTTCTGCTGCATAGTATTGTGCTTCAGTGTGCTTTAATAGTTGTCACACTGTCCTCATCAGTGTACAGCTTAACATGTGTGCGTGATGACCAGTACAATTAGACCGACTGTCTACTGGCTTCCTGTGCTACCCACCACAGATTCGCAAAACTTATACACTGCTTAGAAATTACCACAATATACAAGAGAATAAGGAACTACCATTAATTGTCTTATGAAGAAATACGCTTCGTTAGACACACCTGTCACTACTGTGTGCTGAACAGTTAACTACCAATTACATCAAAGTAAGAGATCTCTGAAACGAGAACTGTTAACACGTCGAAAATTACCGAGTATGGGAATGGTTCGAGAAATAGTGTTTCGATATTGTGGGTATCAAACTTTACAGAAAACTGTGGGTCAAATAAAACAGAACATGCACTGTATATAGTCAGTGCTCTGATCAATTCTATAAATTGTGTATTGCGTAATCTGAGTTATAACTTTGATGCACTGATACAATCTATTAGACTTACTCTGATGAACTAAAACATTCTTAATAGCTAGTTTCTCCATGTTTGCAATGAAATACAGGGTGTTTCAAAATGAATATAGGGGTTTTACCACTTTGTAGCATTTATTACACTGAACTTAAAACTATAAATTGGACACCTTTCTGGGTGTGTTTCCCACCATGCACAATGCAGTGTCGATTTCTGCATTGACGATGACCGTGGACTTCTTTGCACAGTTGTGGTGGGACCGCCGTGTACCCGTTGGTTGTACCCCCTTGACCACACAGGGATCACTCTGCTGATGACAGTGCTGTTAACTCCCCACGTATGCCAAGGGGTAGATGCCCATCCCCCTGGAGCATCGGGACTCTCAGCAATGGCCATCCTGCCAGGTGGCCTTTGCTGCCTCTGGGTGTCCCCCGTGGGGAGGGCCCCCGGTCGGAGTGGGTGGCGTGGGGGCGGATGACACGCGATGACGCGTAATCCGTCATCTCTTGCTGGTGGTGAAACACCAGCAGTCTCGAAGAGTTCACGTGCTCAATTCAACGCACAGAAATGACCCCAGATCCTTCCCCTCCCTGGCCACACCGTGGGAGGAACGCCAGGATAAGGATGGCAGTGGATCTTATTTTCTCCGATACCTTGTATGTTCGAGAGCTGATGGGGGAATCTTTCGTGACGATGAAGCCTCAGTTTTTTGTTGAGCATTTAGAGGACAAGTTTGGGGAGGTGGAGGGCTTGTCCAAAATGAGACCTGGGTCAGTCTCGATCAAAACAGCATCCTCTGCTGAGTCACAGGCATTACTCATTTGTGAAAAGCTGGGGATGTTTCTGTATCCATCAGCTTCAGCAACCCCAGTCACCTCCAGGTGGTCCAGGGTATCATATTTCACAGGGACCTTCTTTTCTAGTCCAACGGTGAGCTGCGCACCTCAGTGTCGGTGCGGTGCCCGGTTGACAGTGGCCCGTACTACTCTGCTCTGTCCTTCTTTGGCTGCCCTGTGACTTCATCTTCAGTTGCCGGACTCGTTATCATTGATTTTAGCAGACAACCCGTCATCGGCTGATTTGGTTTTACATTTCATCTGTGAGGGTGGGTTTTATCATTCGATCTGAGTTTTAGTGCCTGTCCTTTGTCCTTCTGTGTTCTCCACCCTAGTGGTTTTAGGGTGGAGGTTTTAATGTGTTGCAGGGTGGCTGGCTTTTCCTTTTCATTTTTGTGGTTGGCCAGCCACTGTAATCTGCTTCCTTGTTTTACTCTCTTCTGTTTCTTGCATCTCTGTTGTTTTCTTGTCCTCTTTTGCTCCTTTCAGTGGCCGTTGCATTTCCATCGTTCCTGTGGTTTTTCCTTTCTTTCTGTTTTGTTTTCTCTCGTCTATTTTATTCTCACTCTCGTGGCATTATTTTATTATGAACGAGCAACTGATGACCTCGTAGTTTGGTCCCTTCCCCCTCTTTTAAAACAACCTCTCTTTGCACAGAATGTACCCGAATCTTGGTGATTACGTGTCTGGGGAGTTCATCAGAGAGCTGGATGCACGCTGCCCGAACCTCAAGTCGTTGGTGCTGTGGGACCAGCATATTGACGAGAAGGAGGTACGGCCAGGGACGCTGCCGAGCAGCCTCGAGTTCTTGGCGTTCCGCCGCTGCTGGCTTTCGAACCCGCGGCTGGCGGACACATACTTCATGGGCTGCAACACCACACTCTCCCACCTACGGGAGCTGGAGCTACACAGGTGAGGCACTTGTTTCTGCAGAGGGGATCAGCAGTAAGTGGTGAGGCAGAAAGGACAAAGTTTTCTACCTTTACTACATCAAATGTGGTCATTCCCCACAACTGTGATTTTGACCTAGTCTACCTTTATGTAATACAGGGTGTAATATGTTCCAGGACAAATGGGAACTCTGGGAAAAACCTACTAATGTTTTTGATTTCTTCTAATTTTTCATTGTTTTCAGCTAAATTTTTGTAATTTTGTCTTGTAAGAATTTATACTGTTACAAAGAATATTAGTTTAGGTCGCCGCTGCAGCAATAAAACATACACAAGAGAATAACACCAAAATAAAACTTCAGATGCAAATAAAATGCACATCTTCAATACGAGATGCCTTTAATAGGTTCCACAACGAAACATTGTCTCGAAATTTGGTAGAAAATCCGAAGAAATTCTGGTCGTATGTAAAGTACACAAGCGGCAAGACGCAGTCAATACCTTTGCTGCGCACTGCCGATGGTACTGTTACCGATGAATGTGCGGCTAAAGCGGAGTTATTGAACGCAGTTTTCCAAAATTCCTTCACCAGGGAAGATGAATGGAATATTCCAGAATTTGAAACACGAACAGCTGCTAGCATGAGTTTCTTAGAAGTAGATACCTTAGGGGTTGCAAAGCAACTCAAATCGCTTGATACAGGCAAGTCTTCAGGTCCAGATTGTATACCAATTACCCCCCAGGGGATCCACAACTCTTTTGTGGATACGTGCGTAGCGAGCACAGGACCCCGAGCTAATGTGGCCTTCCTTCCTTTCCGGGCTGCATACCTTCCCTTTCCGCATCCTTCCCCATCTCCCATCTTCGCGCCCCCCCCCCCCCCCCTCACCTCTGGCCCTTTCCTTCCCTTTCTCCTCCTCTGGGAGTATGGTTTGTGCCTACGTCCGGAGACGGACACTTGTAAATGTACCGCATTCTTCGCCTTCCTTGCTTGTATGTCTTCATCCTTCCTTTGTCCTTCTCTTTTCCTTACCTCTTCTCTTTACCCTTTTCTCCGCTGCGGCGTTTGAGACCTCTCTTCTTTCCTTTCCCTTTCTCTTTCTTCCTCCCTCTGCGTGTCTGAAGGCCGACCCACACACTTCCATGCGTAGCCGGTGACGGGGTAACGCGTAATTCCCCGCCCCGGGTAGACAGGTAGGACACGTACGTACCCCCTGGTAACAGCCAGGCCCAGGGAGGGGTGATTACCCGAGCTGATACCTTCCGAAAGTGCCGATTGGTCCCTCCGTCCGTTTGTCGGGAGGTGTGACCTGAGGTGTGAACAATCACCTAAGGCGGGAGTGCCCCCAGAGAGGGCCCCCACAAGGGAGGAGCGCGCCATCGGAGACGCCGGTAATCATGGGGGATTCTTCCGCAATGGTTTCCTCACCTTCCACTATGTCTGCTCACAAACGTAAGTTCACTGAGTCTCAGCCACAGTCAGTTCTTCCATCATTGCCACAGTTCCTTGTTGTTTCTCGGTCTGACGAAGGTCACGACTTCTCCACGGTCAACCCTTTGATTATTCAGAAAGGTGTCGACGCAATTGCAGGTCCTGTAAAGTCTTGTTCCAGATTACGGAATGGCACCCTGTTGTTAGAAACACAGTGCCCTCCAGGCACAAAAATTGCTGCGTACCTCACTACTACACACCTTCCCTGTCCGGGTGGAACCGCACCAGACTTTAAATTCCTCGCGCGGAGTCGTTTATACATGCTCCCTTGATGGATTGTCTGATGAAGAAATTCAGCACTGCCTGTCTGACCAAGGCGTAACGGCTGTTCATAGGGTTATGAAAAGGGTTGACACGAACACCATTCCAACCTGTACTGTCTTCTTGATATTTGACAAAGTTCAACTCCCATCGAAAATCAAAGCAGGCTATGAGATAATTTCCGTTCGCCCTTACGTCCCAAACCCTACGCGTTGCTATCAGTGTCAGCGGTTCAATCACACCAGCCAGTCCTGTTCCAATCCGGCCAAATGTGTTACATGTGGCAAGGATGCCCATGAGGGTGCTTGTCCACCTCCATCCCCTTGCTGCATCAACTGTATGGGTGACCACGCTGCTTCCTCTCGAGATTGTCCCGTTTTTAAGGATGAAAAGCTCATCCAGGAAATTAGAGTAAAGGAAAAGGTGTCGACCTTTGCTGCTCGAAAATTATTCGCTAGTCGACAGCCCACCGTGCCTCAGAAAGTAAAAAACAGCACTGTCCTTGCTTCTCCTCGGCCAACAAAGGAGGCGGCCACACAGACTTGCGACCTCACCTTTAGTGCCACGGTCGTCAGATCGGCCAGCGCAAAGATCGCCCGTTCAACCTCACCACTTTCGCCTGCCCACTCTCTGGCTCACCCTTCGTCGAGTTCTGCTAAATCTCGAGCCCAAAAGTCAGACACCAAGACTTCGAAAAAAGAGCATACTCATGAAGAGTTTTTACGTACCCCAACTTCACAAGCATCGGTTCCTCCTTCCTCTAAACATCATACTTCCAAGAAGGCTACAAAGAAACCCAGTTCCTCTCCTTCTCCGCCAAGGCGTGTCCCATCTACAGCACCACCTGGCGGAAATCGCCCTCGGCCGTCCTCTGTGTCGCCGAGGCGCACTGCTGGCGGCCGCTCAACCGGCCGATCGCTGGTGGCAGGAGCTGCTCCTGACCAACCTATGGATCAGGATCTTCTGCCTTCGGCTGAATGCCATTCCATGCTGTCGGTCGCAAGCTCTGAGCAGTCGTTGAGTTGACAGCGACCTTGGTCACATTCCTCCATTTTCTGTTCACCCTATGTCCATTATCCACTGGAATATCCGCGGCATTCGAGCCAATCGGGATGAATTGTCGGTCCTCATACGATCCTACTCGCCGGTAATCTTCTGTCTTCAGGAAACAAAGCTGCGTCCCCATGACCGCTTTGTTCTCCCTCATTTTCAGTCCATCCGATATGATCTCCCCTCTGTTGAAGGCACTCCAGCACATGGAGGACTCATGATTCTTCTCCATGAAACTCTCCATTATCACCCAATCCATTTAAACACTTCCTTCCAAGCTGTCGCCGTCCGTCTTTCCCTTTCCGGATACACGTTCTCTCTTTGTACTGTATACATTCCATCGTCCGCACCAATGGCGCAAGCTGATCTCCTTCATCTTCTTGGTCAGCTTCCACCCCCATATTTGCTGGTTGGGGACTTCAATGCCCACCACCCGCTTTGGGGATCTCCACATCCTTGTCCACGTGGCTCACAATTGCTAGACGTCTTCCACCAAGCAGATCTAGTTTGCCTCAACACTGGGGTCCCTACATTTTTGTCTGCCTCCACGACAAATTTATCTCATTTGGACCTTGCGGGCGGTACTGTTCCGCTAGCTCGGCACTTCGAATGGTTCGCCCTTGATGATACACACTCGAGTGACCACTTTCCATGTGTCCTTAGACTGCAGCCTCAACTGCCCTACATCCGCCCGCAATGCTGGAAGTTCGCCCAAGCCGATTGGACACTTTTTTTGTCACTTTCCCAGCGTCGACGATGAGGTCACACATATTACCGATGTTATTCTTACAGCTGTGGAACATTCAATACCACGCACCTCCGAATTGCCCCGGCACCCCCCAGTTCCTTGGTGGAACGAGGCATGCCGTGATGCAATACGTGAGCGGCGACGTGCTCTCCGCGTTTTCCGCCACCATCCTACTTTGGCCAACTGTATCCGCTATAAGCAGTTCCGAGCGTGATGCCGTCGTGTCATCCACGATAGCAAGAAGGCAAGCTGGAAATTCTTTATTAGCTCATTTAACACCTTCACTCTCTCCTCGGAAGTTTGGAGTCGGCTTCGACGGTTCTCAGGCGCGCCTAGTTTCTCCCCGGTCTCTGGGCTCACTGTCGCACATGACACATTAGTGGACCCCGTCGCAATTTCTAACTCGTTGGGTCAGCACTTTGCTGAGATTTCGAGCTCTTCAAATTACCCGCCAGTGTTTCTCCCGAAGAAACGTGCAGCGGCAGTGCGGCCTCTTGCTTACTCCTCTCAAAATCGCGAAAGCTACAATACTGTTTTCTCCTTGCGGGAACTCCAACATGCACTCTCTTCTTCTCGCTCCTCCGCCCCAGGACCGGATGGTATCCACGTCCAAATGTTGCTGCATTTATCAACCCATAGTCTGCGTTACCTCCTTCGCCTTTATAATCGAATTTGGACCGACAGTACTTTTCCCAGACCTGGAAAGGACAAACATCTCCCCTCTAGCTATCGCCCCATTTCTCTCACGAGTAGTCTCTGTAAGGTTTTGGAGCGTATGGTGATTTACCGTTTAGCTTGGTGGCTGAAATCCCTCAGTCTTTTAACACCTGCCCAATGCGGATTCCGAAAGCATCGTTCTGCAGTTGACCATCTTGTTGCTCTCTTCACTTATATCATGAACAATTTTCTCCGGAAACGCCAAACAGTAGCAATATTTTTTGATCTGGAGAGAGCATACGATACCTGTTGGAGGACAGGCATCCTCCGCACACTGTTCTCTTGGGGCTTTCGAGGTCGGCTGCCCCTTTTTCTTCGCGAATTTATGGCAGAGCGCACATTTAGGGTGCGGGTGAACACTACTCTCTCCCGTACTTTCTCCCAAGAAAACGGGGTACCCCAGGGTTCAGTGCTGAGTGTTGTACTGTTTGCCATTGCCATCAATCCAATTATGGATTGTCTCCTTCCTGATGTCTTGGGCTCCCTCTTTGTGGACGATTTTGCGATCTACTACAGCTCTCAACGGACCAGCCTTCTTGAACGACGTCTTGAAGGATGTCTCGATCGCCTCCACTCTTGGAGCATCGAAACCGGCTTCCATTTCTCTCCCAGTAAGACCGTTTGTGTTAATTTTTGGCGACGTAAGGAGTTTCTTCCGCCCTCCTTACATCTAGGTCCTGTCAACCTTCCGTTTTCAGACGGCGCTAAATTCTTGGGTCTTATGTTTGACAGAAAACTGTGCTGGTCCTCCCACGTTTCCTATCTTTTGGCTCGCTGTCTGCGATCCTTCAACACCCTCCGTGTCCTGAATGGTACCTCCTGGGCAGCGGACCGAGTGGTCCTTCTCCGCCTCTATCGCGCCTTAGTGCGCTCGAAATTGGACTATGGAACCATAGTCTACTCCTCTGCTCGGCCGTCTATTCTTCGGCGTCTCGACTCTATCCACCACCGTGGATTACGTTTAGTGTCTGGAGCTTTTTACACCAGCCCTGTGGAAAGCCTTTATGCTGAGACTCCTGAACCTCCGCTATCCAATCGGCGAGCAGTCCTGAGTCGTTATGCTAGCCATCTGTCTTCCATGCCTGCTAATCCAGCCCATGACATTTTTTTCGACGCCTCCTTTGATGTAGGGTATGCAGGCCGCCGCCCCTCCTCCCTACTACCACCGGGAGTCCGCTTCCGTCAACTGCTCCATTCTCTTTCCTTCCGCTTTCCTAAAACCTTGACAACTTGGGGTACAGCACCGCCTTGACTCCGTCCCCGGATCTGCCTGCTCCGTGACCTTTGTCAATTTCCCAAGGATGGTACCCCTTCACTTGTTTATCGTCGGGCATTTGCTGCTCTATGTGCACAAATGACGGACGCCACATTTATTTACACCAACGGCTCGAAAACATCGTTAGGTGTAGGGAGTGCCTATATTGTTGGCGACACCCCAAATCACTTTCAGGTTCCCGACCAGTGTTCGGTTTATACTGCGGAGCTTTACGCTGTTCTCCAGGCTGTCCACTACATCCGCCGCCATCAGCGGATACAGTATGTTATCTGCTCAGATTCTCTCAGCTCTCTCCTCAGTCTCCAAGCTCTTTATCCTGTGCACCCTCTGGTCCACCGGATTCAGGACTGTCTGCGCTTGCTCCACCTGGGGGGCATCTTGGTGGCGTTCCTCTGGCTCCCGGGACACGTTGGTATCTGTGGAAATGAGGCGGCCGATATTGCAGCCAAGGCTGCAGTCTCTCTTCCTCGGCCAGCTATTCAATCGATTCCCTTCGCCGATCTACGGAGCGTTCTATGTCGACGTGTTGTTCATTTATGGCACACGCATTGGTCGACACTTACCCATAATAAATTGCGGGACATGAAAGCTCTTCCTTGTGCTTGGACCTCTTCCTCCTGAACGCGTCGTCGGGAGGAGATAATTTTAACTAGACTCCGGATAGGGCACTGTCTTTTTAGCCATCGACATCTTTTAAGCGGCGATCCTCCCCCACTGTGTCCCCACTGCTCTCAGCTGTGGACGGTAAGGTACCTTTTAATTGAATGCCCCTATTTTAATCCGTTACGCTCCCGTCTAGAGCTATCGCCTGATATATCGTCGATTTTAGCAGATGACACGCGCTCAGCCGATCGCGTTCTCGAGTTTATTAGTGCCAGTGAAATGACGTCAGTCATTTGAAGCTTTTTTTGGGGACTACCAACCCCTTTCTGTAGTGGATTTTTAAGCCTTCCTTCTGCTTTTAGTTTCTCCAATTTTTTGAGTTTTGTTCTCATTGCTGCTGGTTTTCAATTTCGGCTTTTTACTGTTTCCTAAGTCACAGACCGGGCGCTAATGACCATAGCAGTATTGCGCCCTAAAACAAAAAAAAAAATGTATACCAATTAGGTTCCTTTCAGATTAAGCTGATACAATAGTTCCCTACTTAGCACTCATATACAACCGCTCGCTCACCGATAGATCTGTACCTACAGCTTGGAAAATTGTGCAGGTCGCACCAGTGTTTAAGAAGGGTAGTAGGAGTAATCCATCTAACTACAGACCTATATCATTGATGTCTGTTTGCAGTAGGGTTTTGGAGCATATACTGTATTCAAACATTATGAATCACCTCGAAGGGAACGATCTATTGATACGTAATCAGCATGGTTTCAGAAAACATCGTTCTTGTGCAACGCAGCTAGCTCTTTATTCGCAGAAAGTAATGGCCGCTATCGATGGGTAATCTCAAGTTGATTCCGTATTTCTAGATTTCCAGAAAGCTTTTGACACTGTTCCTCACAAGCGACTTCTAATCAAGCTGCGGGCCTATGGGGTATCGTCTCAGTTGTGCGACTGGATTTGTGATTTCCTGTCAGGAAGGTCGCAGTTCGTAGTAATAGGCGGCAAATAATCGAATAAAACTGAAGTGATATCAGGTGTTCCCCAGGGAAGCGTCCTGGGACCTCTGCTGTTCCTGATCTATATAAATGACCTGGGTGACAATCTGAGCAGTTCTCTTAGGTTGTTCGCAGATGATGCTGTAATTTACCGTCTAGTAAGGTCATCCGAAGACCAGTATCAGTTGCAAAGCGATTTAGAAAAGATTGCTGTATGGTGTGGCAGGTGTCAGTTGACGCTAAATAATGAAAAGTGTGAGGTGATCCACACGAGTTCCAAAAGAAATCCGTCGCGGCGAGATCTATTTACGAAATTTTTGCTTGCATATTTGTGTCTAATATATCTTACTCGATAAATAGTACAATTCTCAAGGCTGTCAATTCAACTAAGTACCTGGGTGTTAAAATTACGAACAACTTCAGTTGGAAAGACCACATAGATAATATTGTGGGGAAGGTGAGCTAAAGGTTGCGTTTTATTGGCAGGACGCTTAGAAGATGCAACAAGTCCACTAAAGAGACAGCTTACACTACACTCGTTCGTCCTCTGTTAGAATATTGCTGCGCGGTGTGGGATCCTTACCAGATGGGATTGACGGAGGACATCGAAAGGGTGCAAAAAAGGGCAGCTCGTTTTGTATTATCATGTAGTAGGGGAGAGAGTGTGGCAGATATGATATGCGAATTGGGATGGAAGTCATTACAGCAAAGACATTTTTCGTCGCGGCGAGATCTATTTACGAAATTTTTGCTTGCATATTCGTGTCTAATATATCTTACAGGGAAATACGTGCTAAAAAAGACCCAGCGTGAAGATTAGTTTTCCGTATTTATTTTAGTTCTTTCGGAGATTACAAATGATACACTGATGAGGGCCAAAAATATAACTACCCTTCAAAAAAGTGAGAGTTGAGTGCTTGAGCAATTTCACATGTAATGGTCTTTTCTATGGAAAAGTGGAAATGATTGATGAAGCCCGCGTTCAGCCAGATAACCTACCAAATATTCAGTGCACAGCAGAGAAATTTGCAATCGTGCTTGTGCTGCTGCAATTTAGGATCCTACCCAACCACACACTGACAAAAAGAACAGCAAATAATTGTTGATGACCAGTATTGTATGTGAAAGCTTAGCTTTTCTTGATTAAAAATATCATCTAGTAGTATTTTACAAAGCAAGAACACACATTATTGTACCATATTTTCTGGAATTCGAAGTTCGCTACTTTCACCCATGTTATAATGTATTTTCACCTGGATAGAAATGCAGTTCCACCCAGAAGGTGTATTTCTAACCGTGAAATCTGTGATAAATTTGGGAATGTTTTTTTCTCGTCCGCGTTTACATTCCTGTTGTTAGATCTATTTATTAGCTGCAGTTGCGATTTTGGCACAGTCTACCTTTAAGTAATAGCTGACTAAAATGAATTGATGCATTGCCCCTATGAAAGGCTCCTACTCACAAACTAATTTGTCAGCTGGCCTACTGATTTCGTGGCAGCCTACACACGCCGTTGTGATTTGTCCATCTAAAGTTCATTGTGTTTATCTTGTAAGATATCCCACTTTGCTTTACACAAACAAAATCGGTGTTTTGCCTTGACTGTTTTAGAGTTAATAATGCCATAAAAAGCTGAGAGAAAGTAATGGGGCAAGAAGTGCTAACACAAGGAAAGAAATTCACCCACGTTCTGGTACTTACACAACTGGGATCAGCTGATTTTCATAATTATCTAAGAGTGGATGAATCGTGTATTTCGGAGCTGCAGATCAGAATAAACCATTCTTTACAAAAAGGAATACAGTCGTAAGGCTGTAAGCTGCAAAGAGGCTGTTAAAATTTCTAACAACTGACAGGAGTTAAGTGGACCTCAAATTTGGTACCGTTGTATCCCCACAATCATCAATTAAAATAATGTCTGACCCATGCAACATGATTCATAGTTCACTGGTAACACAAATTAAACAAAACAAAAGACGTTTGTGTAAATGTTGTTAGTTTATATATGTATGTAGCATAAAAGATGACCTGTAAGTGTGAAGTTTCATTTCAAAAACTGGAAAATCCAGGTTGGAGTGTAACATTATTATGAAAAGGAAAGTTGCTACTCACCATATAGCAGAGATGTTGAGTCGCAGATAGGCACAACAAAAAGACTGTCACAAATAAGCTTTCGGCCAACGAGGCCTCTGTCAAAAATGGACAACGCACACGTGTCCACTCGTGTGCAGACGCAGCTCACACATGAGACACTGCAGTCTCTGGCAGATGATGCCACACTGCAAGCAGCAGCAGCAGCAGTGCACGATGGGAGTGGAAACTGGGTGGTGGGCTGAGGGGAGGCTGAGGCGGAGAGGGGGAGGGATAGTAAGGTGTGTTGCTGGGAGCATGCAGGGACAAGGTGGAGAGGGTAGCTGGGAACTAGATGGAGGGCCGGGGAGGGATGGGGGTGGGGGTGGAGTGGGGTGGAAAAGGAAAAGGAAAGAAGTAAAGAGACTGAGACGGGGTGTGTTGGCAGAATGTGTAGTTCTGGAACGGGCACAGGGAAGATATCGGATGGATGAGGACAATGACTAATGAAGGTTGAGGCCAGGAAGGTCATGGGAACATAGGATATATTGCAAGGAGAGTTCCCACTTGGGCAATGCAGAAAAGCAGGTGTTGTGGGAAGGATCCAAATGGCACAGGCTGTGAAGCAGTCATTGAAATGATGGACATGGTGTTAGGTAGTGTTCTCAGCAACAGGGTGGTCCATTTATTTCTTGGCCACAGTTTGGCGGTGGCCATATATGCGGACAGACAGCTTGTTGGTTGTCGTGCCTGTATGGAATGAAGCACAGTGATTGCAACTTAGCTTGTAGATCTCATGACTGGTTTCACAGGTAGCCCTGCCTTTGATCGGATAAGTGATTGTGACCGGAATGGAGTAGGTGGTGCTGGGAGGATGTATGGGACAGGTCTTGCATCTGGGTCTATTACAGAGGGTTGGCAGCAGGGGTTGTGTAGGGATGGACAAGTGTGTTCTGTAGGTTCGGTGGATGGCAGAATACCACTGTGGGACGGGTGGGAAGGATAGTGGACATGTCATTTCTCATTTCAGGGCACAGGAGGTAGTCAAAACCCTGGCAGGGAATGTAATTCAGTTGCTCCAGTCCTGGGTGGTACTGAGTTACAATGGGCTCTTTGGCCCGATGGTGATACTTCGGGAATTGGTGGGGGACTGGAAAGATAAGGTATGGGAGATTTGTTTTTGTACAGGGTTGGGAGCATAATTACAGTCTGTGAAGGTTTCAGGGAGACCCTCAATATATTTCGAGAGGGGCTGCACGTCCCTGCAGATGTGGTGGCTAGTGTGTATGGAAGGGACTTCTCGGTATGGAACAGGTGCCAACTGTTGAAGTAGAGGTTTTGCTTGTGGTTAGTATGTTTCATATGGACAGTGGTACTAAAGTAGCCATCTTTCAGGTGGAGGTAAACATCTAGGAAGGTGGTGGGTTGAGTAGGACCAGGTGAAGCAAATGGGGGGAGAAGCTGTCAAGGTTCTGGATGAATGTGGAAGGGTGTCCCCACCCTCGGTCCAGGTTGCAAAGTTGTCATCAATGAATGTGAACCAGGTGAGGGGTTTGGGATTCTGGGTTTGTAGGAAGGATTCCTCTAGATGGCCCATGAATAGGTTAGCATAGAATGGTGCCATGCAGGTGCCTGTAGCCATACCCCAGATTTGTCTGTAGGTAATGCCTTCAAAGGAGAAGTAATTGTGGGTGAGGATATAGTTGGTCATGGAGGCTAGGAAGGAGGTTGTTGATTTTGAATCTGTTGGGCCTTGGAAAAGGTAGTGTTCAAAAGTGGTAAGTTCACGGGCATTAGGGATGTTAGTGTAAATGGAGGTGGCATTACTAGTGATAAATAGGGCACCATGTGGTAAAGGGACAGGAACTGTGGAGAATAAGTGGAGGAAATGGTTGGTATCTTTTAGATAGGAGGGTGGGTTAGGGGTAATAGGAACAGATTCTATGTGGGGGCACAGTAACCGGCCACAATGGGGTGTCCTGTGTGGGTGGATTTATGGACTTCAGGAAGCACCTAGAAGGTAGGAGTGCAGGGAGTGGTAGGGGTGAGAAGAGAGGACTTCAGGGAGAATTTCTGGGATGGGCCTAAAGATTTGAGGAGTGACTAGAGATCCTGCTGGATTTCTGGAATGGGGTCACTGTGGCAAGATTTGTAGGTGGATGTATCTGATAGCTGGAGTCCTTCCGTCAGGTAATCTTTGAGATTCAAAACACCAGTGGAGCCTTTGACCGCAGGTGGGATTATAAGATCAGGATCATTTTTAGATGGTGGACTGTGGTTCTTTCTGTGGATGTAAGGCTAGTTTGTATGTTGTGAGGGATTTGTTGAATGATGGTGAGGTTAAGAAGTGTGGAAAGTTAACAGGGTGATATGGGGGCAGTGGGGGTGGATCACAGTTGTCAGGTTCATTTCAAATTCGAACAAGGAAAACTTCACATAGTGGTGGCGCACATCACCTAAGAAATACATCTACAGATACGTAAGAAATGAAGTATTTAGCAGCAATCAGACCTATGAAAAAAATTCCACACTTTACTCTTCGTAGCAGAAGGCTTTCACTTAAAACAATGAAGCAAGTACCATATATTTTATAAATTAAGGGCCACTGAAAGTCGATAGGGGTTGGCACGACAGCGCTACTCGTGGCAGAATTTGTTGGGTGGAGTGTTGGGGGCTCAGCTGTTGGGCTTTTCTATCTGCCCAACATCCCAACAAAGACTGTTTGTCAGTCGTTCAGAACACCTAAACATACAAAATGTGTTGCTCAGTTGTGTGGGCAGGGACCTTAAGAGGCTACTGTCCATATGTCAACCCCATTTATACAATGTGTCCCGTAAGTAGAACCCACACAGGATATGTTGGCCGATGCCTTGGGTGGGTTTGTTTGTTTGGAAGGGGATACCGACATTATTTGCCCTCTTTTGGCTGGTTGGCGTTGCGCTGTGGTGATAGAATTGAGACACACTACCTGCGGTCTTTCTCAAATGATTTTACAGAAACTATTCAGTATCAAAATATCATATTTGTGGTACCTACAGTATTGTGTGTCAGCATCATGTTGACATGACCAATATTTAGTTAATGATCATAGCTATTGTGATCTTTGAATTTGAGAAAGACAATTTACAAAATTCGAAAATGCAATGAAAAATAGGGGTTGCTATGACTTTGAATTTGGTGCATATACTTTTTATATAAAAGGCAATGTCCTGACTCATCGGTGCCCAGCCCAAACTGCTAAGGACAGACACTTGAAATTTTGGGGAAGGTATGGATCTTCTATTGTGGGCACAGTTTTAGAAGGGATTTTTTGAAATTTCACCTGAAGTATACAACCAAATGTTGAGTAGCTTTTCAGAAAAAGGTAGCGCTTGTGTTTATAAATCATAACAATTACTTCAGAGTAATAAAGATGCCAAAATAAAACAGTTGTCACAGCCAAAACAGTTAAGATACCTTTCTACAATAATTCATAATTTATAAAATGCATTAACTTCTTAATTACAGATTGGATATCGCTGCTAACATTCTTCCTGGTTTGCTCCCTTAAGTCAAATAGTAATAACAATTATATTTCTTGGTACAATTTTTATAAGCCACACAGTGGAAAAACCAATATGGAGTAAAGACAGTACAAGGAAAGGATAGATTGCTACTCACCATAGATGTTGTCACTGTTACGTATGACAGAAAGACTGCTATACATTTGAGCTCTGGGTCAACAGGCCTTCATTTAAAGTAGAAAACTTGGTGGCAAGTGACAGTGGTCATGTATGAGAGCAGTGCTTAGGTCAATCCATGTTCGTGCGCTTTCTACTGTGCCTGTTCGCAACTCGGCATCTTCTCTACATGGTGCATAGCAGTCTATCCTTTTCATAATATTGTTATCAGTTTGTATAAGTGAGAGTTTTGGTATGTGTAGAGGCATTGACCATACTTCTCAATATAAACTACACTCCTGGAAATGGAAAAAAGAACACATTGACACCGGTGTGTCAGACCCACCATACTTGCTCCGGACACTGCGAGAGGGCTGTACAAGCAATGATCACACGCACGGCACAGCGGACACACCAGGAACCGCGGTGTTGGCAGTCGAATGGCGCTAGCTGCGCAGCATTTGTGCACCGCCGCCGTCAGTGTCAGCCAGTTTGCCGTGGCATACGGAGCTCCATCGCAGTCTTTAACACTGGTAGCATGGCGCGACAGCGTGGACGTGAACCGTATGTGCAGTTGACGGACTTTGAGCGAGGGCGTATAGTGGGCATGCGGGAGGCCGGGTGGACGTACCGCCGAATTGCTCAACACGTGGGGCGTGAGGTCTCCACAGTACATCGATGTTGTCGCCAGTGGTCGGCGGAAGGTGCACGTGCCTGTCGACCTGGGACCGGACCGCAGCGATGCACGGATGCACGCCAAGACCGTAGGATCCTACGCAGTGCCGTAGGGGACCGCACCGCCACTTCCCAGCAAATTAGGGACACTGTTGCTCCTGGGGTATCGGCGAGGACCATTCGCAACCGTCTCCATGAAGCTGGGCTACGGTCCCGCACACCGTTAGGCCGTCTTCCGCTCACGCCCCAACATCGTGCAGCCCGCCTCCAGTGGTGTCGCGACAGGCGTGAATGGAGGGACGAATGGAGACGTGTCGTCTTCAGCGATGAGAGTCGCTTCTGCCTTGGTGCCAATGATGGTCGTATGCGTGTTTGGCGCCGTGCAGGTGAGCGCCACAATCAGGGCTGCATACGACCGAGGCACACAGGGCCAACACCCAGCATCATGGTGTGGGGAGCGATCTCCTACACTGGCCGTACACCACTGGTGATCGTCGAGGGGACACTGAATAGTGCACGGTACATCCAAACCGTCATCGAACCCATCGTTCTACCATTCCTAGACCGGCAAGGGAACTTGCTGTTCCAACAGGACAATGCACGTCCGCATGTATCCCGTGCCACCCAACGTGCTCTAGAAGGTGTAAGTCAACTAGCCTGGCCAGCAAGATCTCCGGATCTGTCCCCCATTGAGCATGTTTGGGACTGGATGAAGCGTCGTCTCACGCGGTCTGCACGTCCAGCACGAACGCTGGTCCAACTGAGGCGCGAGGTGGAAATGGCATGGCAAGCCGTTCCACAGGACTACATCCAGCATCTCTACGATCGTCTCCATGGGAGAATAGCAGCCTGCATTGCTGCGAAAGGTGGATATACACTGTACTAGTGCCGACATTGTGCATGCTCTGTTGCCTGTGTCTATGTGCCTGTGGTTCTGTCAGTGTGATCATGTGATGTATCTGACCCCAGGAATGTGTCAATAAAGTTTCCCCTTCCTGGGACAATGAATTCACGGTGTTCTTATTTCAATTTCCAGGAGTGTATATTTCATGACAACTTCGTGATAATTCATCATAAGTGAGCTCCAAGTACAACTATTTCAACAAATTTAGTCAGTGAATGATGTAGTGACATGTGCTTATTAACCTTCTGGAAGTTCTTGATCACTGTAGACTTCATTCAGCAATTCCTGAGTGATGTTGACATTGCTGCCAAAAATTGCTTGGCATGAGCCAAAGGATCTGCTGACATCATAAGCAACCTTTCTGATGGTGATTCAGCAATTTTCCAGAACCTTTCTTTTTGGTACTTGTACACTGTCGTCAGTAATTGATGTGCTAGTCCTATCTTCAGTGTATTCTTGATCCACTTTGAAACATTTTTTTACCAATTATAAACTCTTCTTTTTCGTAATGGATTCACCAAAAGCCACAGTCAACATTTCGAATGTGGTGCAGCACTTTTTTCTTTTCAATTTAATAAAGATTTGATCCATATTTTTTGAAAGGCAAAGTTCACTGCTCATTTGAAAACATGTATAACATTTTTGAGCTTCAACAGCTGAAAAATGTGAGAACATGGATAGCAACAAGATAAAATATTGAAAATTGGGTGTATAAATCCAGCGAAATTAAAAAAAAAAAAAATTGCTGTTAGTTTTTGATCACATCTTTCATTGCAAAGTGGTAGTGTATGGTTCAGTTGGCCAGGAACTGGAGTTTTTCATTGAGGCAGCCTACTGTTACTTTACAATGGTGACTGTGGAAAAGTAACTGCAACTGTGACTGACTGCTGATAATTAAACAATTTTGTGATCTCATTTGTCCATCTGTCCTTGTGTGAGCCATATGTATGCGCTGATTTTGCACTCGGAGGATTGTTTTAGATTAAGATATCTATGAAATCTGCCAAACACAATACAGGGTGTCTCAAAAAAAGTTTATATTTGATGTGTGAAAATAAAATAGAGGTTATAGGCTATTGGCAAAATCTTTATCATCGAAATATACAGTTTAGGAATTTGTTTCTTAAAAAGGTAATTTAAATGCAATCCAGCATGCCTGCAGTACTCATATAAACAATGATCAAAATTTTGCATGACGGCCCAGTATGTAGACACTGGAATGACTGCCACTTAACTATGGATACTTTCTTTCTGTTACTCCGGAGAAGTCAGATTGACATATACTTTAGATGTGACATATGCCGATAAAAAATTCTTGGAGCTAAAGTCTGGAGTGTGTGGGTGCCAATTTGTCTCACTTCCTGGAAATCAATTTGTCAGGGAAAATTTGTTGAACTCGCAGTATAGGTGCATTGGACATGTGTTCTGTGGCCCTGTCTTGCTGAAACCACATTCTTTGGTTGTAACCAGGAAAGTTTTGCAATACAGGCATAAAAAAACATTTATCGCTGTTACATCACATTCCAAATTAAATGTAAAATCATGACTGCTCTTGTCCTCGGAAAAGTATGTCAGTTTTTCCTCGAGCTGACACTGCAGCCCGTAGAGTAACTTCTGGCAAATGAAGGTGTTTATTGTGCTTCTGTTTAGAATTTTTTGCACTCTAGTAACGACAATTTTGCTTATTGACATGACGGTTCAGGTGAAAATGAGCCTCGTTGGAAACCAAGATATTGTTAAATGAAGGCCACTGTCACATCATTAATAAACTGCACACCATGTCTGGCATCCTGATGCTTTAATTCTTGCAGCAAATGTATTTTTTAAGGGTGCAGTTTGTCTTTTTGAAGAATTCAGTGCAGTGACGAACTATGCTTATTCAAAGAACTTGCACACCTATAAATGAAGAGGTTAGAATCTTCATGAGTAGACAAATTTTCATTCTCCACAGAGTCTTCCATTATTTATGACTGCGGTTGCCTGGCTTTTGGTTTAGCTAGTGTTGAACCCGTCAGTGTTTTGATCCATTTCTGGATAAGGGGAACATTTGAAGCATCATTTACTTCATGCAATCCATAATCACTGCAAAATTTCCCCCACATTACAATCATCGAATGGCTATTTTTGTAAACTTCTTGCACAAAGATTGCGCAGTCTATGCCTGAGAAGTGCTCCATATCGACTGAATTCCTAAAGGCCAAGCAAGTGATGAATGTACCCCTCATTCTTCAGTTTTGTTGCGTGTGAAGAGTGGTCTTCAGATATAAACTTTTCTTTTGAGACACCCTGTATTATTTCTCAAGAATGCTTTACATAAATTGTGATGGCTGTGTTTGTTTGCATGTGGTGACACAGTGTAGTTTGTACGGAACAATTGTTGCTTAGTGGTACTGGTGTGTGACAGTTGTGTTTCTGCCTTTGCCCGGTGCAGGTGCCCGTGGTTCTCCCCGAGCTCGCTGCTGTCGCTGAGCAAGTGTGCCCACCTGATGGTCCTCCGCATCACACATTGCCCTGGCATTCACTACTCGCTGCGGACAACCAGCCTGGCCTGCATGTCTGGCTTCGAGAAACTGAAGGTTCGTGTAGCCTCACTGTGTGTCTAGTGGAAATTAGTGTCCCATCTACACTGAGGTGACAAGTCACGGGATGCCTCTGGATGTTGTCAGATCTTTTACCTGGTGTAGTGCATCAACTAGATGTAGCATGGGCTCAACAAGTCATTGGAAGCTCCCTGCAGGAATAAGCCATGCGGCCTCAATAACTATCAATGGTTGGCGTTGCTGGTGCAGGATTTTGTTCACGAACTGACCTCTCAATTATGTTCTATAAATGTTCGATGGGATTCGTGTCAGGTGACCTGGGTGGCCAAATCAATCACTCAAGTTATCCACAGTGTTCTTCAAACCAATCGCGAACAGTGAAATGGTGCACGGTTGTCCATAAAAAATTCCAGCATTGTTTGGGAACGGTGGGACAAGGGGGCCAGACCCCGTCACCTGAATAAAATTGCACAAGACCTAGTTGCCGTCTAGTGAAATTGAAAAATATTTTGATTTTGGATCATACAACAAAAAGTGGGATACGCACTACCGGTAGTCAGCAAGGCTAACAGCAGATTTAAACTGTGTATGCATCCATAGCACTATCAGCTATTGCCCATCCCCTATTTAGCCAAGGCCAATTGAGCTCAGTTGTTTTATTAATCAGTTCAGTTCTTACTTGCTGTTGAATTTAATGGAAGTGCCACTTTTCATTGTTTTTATAGTATGTGCTGTTGTGATAGTTTCTGATTATCAATATGTTTGTAACATGAAAGGAGAGGAAAACTGATTCTGAGTGTCCAGTAGCATTATGATAAGTTAAAAAAAATGTACTAACTACTGTTACAGCCTAATTACATACCTATAGCAGTTTAGTGTTAGCACTAGAGATACTTGGAGGCTGGTATAACTTTGAGGTTGCAATATTTCAGTATTTCAGAAGGCAGTGGAGTGGTAAATATCATTACAAATAACATTAAATTAAAATTGGTGCAGAAAAATACACCTGGATTTTTCTGACATCCAAAAATCACGTTTATCAAGAAAAATAGCACTCAAATGGCGATGGTTGCATTTCTTTAAAAATTTGCTTAATATTCTATCATTAGTAGCCCAAATGTCAAAATATTGCCTAGTCTGGTCACCAGTGCATTACTCAACTATGAAATCTGTTTTCAATATGGAACAATGGGAGTTGGTGGAGAGTGGAAGGGGTATATGATTACAGCACATTCTACAGTAAATTTTTAAAAGCTTTTTTTTCAGTGGGCTACTTGAATGCCTCTGAGCCATCTGCATCCTGCCTCCTTCCCTCCCCTTTTCATGCAAAACTATGTTCTTGTAGTTCTGTAAGAACTGAAGCCTGCAATTCTGCGCAAAATTAAATATGAAAATGCCTGCATTCATGCACTATCAAATAAGTAAATACATACAGTTAAAGAAAGAACATGCAGTATCAGAATTCTGTCTTGTGTTTTGATGCATATTATTTTATTTTAAAGCAATGTAAAACAACCAGTTTGTCCGAATTCACCACTAACTTAGGGTAACTATGTGTTGAGCCACTGATGTAAGAGTCCCTGGATTCGGGATGTGAGATGGTTTGAATCCATCTGCCAGCAACTGTGGTTTCCCATTTTCAGTTTAGGCAAATGCTAGCAATGGTCCCTTACCATAGACCACAGCCAAGCCCTGAATTCCTTATTTCCTGAAGATTCCATTTCCCTTAAAGATGCAGCCCCTTTCCTTAAATGAAGAGCTGCATCGAATGCAAGCCAAGTGTCTTTTTGGAGACTCTCAGCACTAAAAACCGTATGGTAAAAAATAATCCAAATTCTCCTCATTTAGGCTCAAGCATTCGTCTGCCAGAACATTCTTTAATGCAGAATATGATTTTTCTTACATTGCAAGAAGTGATTGTTGTATAGTTAAATGAGGAAATTAGGGAAACATAACGTTGAATAATTCCAGGTCCTTTACATTTTTGCCACTAAAAATTATTCTAGCTTCTCTGTTGAACAGAGATCTCTGTTCCAAAAACCCTGTTGGGGTAATCATGGTGACCCAAAAAATTAGCGTTCGTGCATTGCAGGTCACTTCCTCAGCTCAAATCCAGACTGAAGAAAGAAAAGGCAGAACGCTGTTATATAGTGATTAGCACACTAGGCTCACTTTCAGGACGATAATGGTTCAAACCCACATCTGGCCATCCTGATGTAGGTTTTCCGTGATTTGCTTAAATTGCTTCAGCCAAATGCCAGGATGGTTCTTCTGAAAGGGCACGGCTGACTTCCTTCGCCATCCTTCCATAATCCAATGGGACTGATGACCTCGCTATTTGGTCCTTTCCCACAAACCAACCAACCAACCAACCAAGTAATATAGTATACTTGCTTAGATCAAGCCTTCCACATCTATCCCAGATTTCTGACCCACCCTCACTTCACCTCCATCTATACAAAGAAGAGTGTAAAATGATTTTGGATGGTGAAGGGAGATTGGAGCATGTCTGCTTCTTAGTGGTTTGCTAAAATACAGCACTCCTAAGAGATTATATCTCTGCACTGTGAAAAATGAGACCATTGTCAATTAAAATGTTTTATCATTCTTTAGGAAAATTTTCAGAATAAATGAAAATGAGTCTTCAACAGGTCATCTTCAACAAATAGGACCCCCCCCCCCCCCCCCCCCCCCCACACACACACACACACACACACACACACACACACACACACACACACACACACACACAGCCCCCCTTCCTTGACAAAGCCCTGGCTACATCCTTGACTACAGGAGCTGCTGATGGTACTGTTTGAAATATAACCACTGTTACAAATCTTCCACTGTGTTAGCTGGGGTACTGTAACACTGTGGCTTGTGTGCACCATTGATTTTTTGGCATGTGTATGAAACTTCCCCTCACCCTCTCCACAGTTGCATATACACACACACTTGGTAAATTGATATTTTTCTGGTTCCAGGCGCAACCAATGTCATAACTTGACTGTACAATGCTCTATTTACATGTCAGTTCTTTTCCATAATTGCTTCTGAATGTGTGTTGCAGTGTTGTAAAATCTCACATATCCCAACTTGCGTGTCTGTGTCTGTGTGTCAAATATCAGGTGTGATAAAAAATATTGTCAGAGGGAGTTGCTGCAGTGTATAAGCAACTTACTATGACTCAGATGTGGGTATGTAAGCACCGACATGTGGCAAGGGGGTGAGAGATACACTTCTGTCTTTGCAATGAATGTCTTTTATTGGCTGCCAAAGGACAGACACCAGTAAACATCCATCGGGGAATGAAGAATGTGTACATGACAGCACATCTGTTGGAAAAACCCCGTTGTGGAATGATACACAAATTTCACGATAGCATGTCACCATATTGTAAGTGTGGTAACGCAGAGGTTATGTGAACTCAAGTGGATGACGTTTGAGCAAATGTCCTAAAAAAAAGAACTCAAAGGGTCAACAGATTCTGGCAGATGAGAATGTGCAGCAGGCACGTACAGATTTCTTCATGCAGCAGGACATTGTTTTACCACACTTGTATCTTCAACATGGTGTAACAGTGGGTTGTTTACCTCAATGCTCACAGAATTTTGTCTGATTGGCACACTTATTCTGGACTGTATGGCCTTTGAATGGAAAATTGTTGATTATCCCTTATATTTTGGAAAATACTGAACTTTGAAAATGAATTAATCATTTGTAGTAGCCCTCTGTTAATTGTTCGATTTCAGAAGACTTTGGCCAACATTCACTTCTTTCTGGTTGCTACTGACCTTAGCTTAGTGTGCAGAGTATCTTCATTGAACATATCAAGAAATTTAAATCATTTCACACTTAACTACATGTACCATTTCCACAGTTTTTTTAATGCTGTTGGTGCTTTTGTTTATGTAGACACAGTGAACACGAGAGTCCTCTGCTAGCTGAGGTCAACTAAGTTGACAATGCTTAGAAATCTGTCGGTACAGGCTGCAGCTGTTCCTGTTAGCTGACATTGTTTACTTAAAATGAACAGCTGTTTCTTATTATACTTCTTACCTTTTCTTTTTAACCCTTTCTTCCCACATTATGAATTCAGCTATGGAGAAACGAAAATTCAGTATTTTCTTCGTTAATACAATGCACTAAACACAAAGTTCTTCATAGTTTTGATCAAATAATTATTTTTATGCCATGTTTTTCAGGAACAACAGTGTGACTTGACAGTCGAATGAATTTTAAAAATTCCTTTGTCACAGTCTGGATTGTCTGCCAAAAAAATGTAATTGCAGTACACAAGTTTTTGAAGTTTTAGGCTCTAATCAAGGCACACATTGTAGCCTCATGACAACATGATCTGAAACAAAGGAAATGAAAGGCTAATAATAATAATAATAATAATAAAATCTGTTTCATTTATTTTAGCAATATAAAAAGCAAAAAAATAGGTTAGTATTTTTTAATCTAGACAATTACAATTCTTCTGGCCCCTAGTGTTTGTGGGAGTCACACATTTGTATCAAGGTATATTATTAATTTGAGACACTATTTTATTGATAGTTACCATTGTCAGAGCGATAATATAAGCACAATCTTCACCATAGTACCAAAGAAATAAGAAATCTCAGATAAAAGAAAATGAACATAAAATTTATTTTGGCAACTAGTTTCAACGTATCGACGTCATCTTCAGACCCATACACTTGTCAGCTGCACAACGTCCGTATCTCACCACTGACTTATAATATCAGCCGCATGCAGTTGACGTCAACAAGTGTATGGGCCTGAAGATGACATTGTTGCAACATTGAAACTAGTTGCCAAATAAAATAGACACCTTAAATACTGCTGGAAGAATTTCTTCATTTTTAATATAAATTTATACCAGCTGACGTCCCACTGTCCTCCATTTGAACTACGGATGTACGAAGACTTTAGATCTGTTGCATCTTCTCAGTGTTCTGCCCATAAAACTTAGTCTTTGGTTTGCCTTCTCCACACCATTTTCTGGGTGTTCTTTCCAATTTAAATTTTCGTTATTGTAGTTCCTAGAAATTTAGTTAACTTACGGCCTTGACTGATTTCTTGTGTATCCAGAGTTTAACAGATTACTTTTAGCACTTGTATGGATGACCTCACACATTTCATTATTTAGTGTCAGTTACCAATTTTTGTGTTATACAGATAACGTTTCTAAATCAATGTGCAATTGTGTTGATCTTACAATATTAACAGACGATAAACAACAGCATAGTCTGCAAACGCTAAGTGACAGGCACAGTGGTTAATACACTGGACTCGCATTCAATGACAGTTCAAACCCACTTCCGGCCATCCTGATTTAGGTTTTTCAGTGATATCCCTAAACCCCTTCAGGCAAATGCTGTGATGGTTCCTTTGAAAGGGCACAGCCACTTTTTTTCCCCATCTTTTCCTAACCTGATGGAACTGAAACTGTTTGGGCCTCTCTGCTACATCGACCAAACAATCTGCAAACAACCTAAGACAGCTGCTCAGATTGCCTCCCAAATCATTTATATGGATAAGGAACATTCATGACTATGTAGAAAAGTAGGTAGAAGATGTAAGTTCATTTGTGTTTTTCTTCAACCTATTACATTTTTTGATAGTAAAATTGTTACTTTCTGACTTTCCCTCATATAAAAAAAAACCTGCCATGTAAACACTGGAGTGGTGTTTCATTAATTAACCCAGTTAGTCCATACTTCTATGTACTACTGTTCATTTAAAAGTGTTTCCCCCTCAGGTCACCCCATATTTTAATTTCGGTGTGGGAAGTGCTCTACAAGTGAACGTGTGCCGCAGGTGCTGGACCTGCGCCGCACGCAGGTGGGGGACCAGGAGCTGATGTTTTTCAGCCAGCTGCAGCAGCTCGAGGAGCTGCTGCTGGAGCAGCGGCCCCCGGTCGTGCTGTACAGCTCTGATGCCTCGGACTCGTCGGACGACACTGACACCACCAGAAAAGTGAGTCTCCGGGAGTGCCCTTGCTTGTTATGCTGGTGCAATGAGTTAACATTAAGTAAGCAGACTGCCAGATGTGTTGGTGGGAGTGGGGGAGTGACTGAGCCTCTGTAGGGTGAGGGGGGAGGGGTGGGGTGGGGGAATGAAAACAATTGGCTTTTGGTTATATCAATTTTTTTCTTGCCATTTGTAATAATCGTAGAAATTGAATAAAGGTGGAAAAATTTTGACTCGGTTTCAAGGTGTGTATACATTCCAAATATTAAATTAACGTTAGAGCTGGTGTGCCCGTGTATAAAGTTTGTCAGTCGGAATTAGCATTGTTTTGTACCATTCCATTGTTTTACAATTATAAGACTGTACTTCCTCCATCATTAGTGCTTCAGCTAACACAGTAACAAGTTGTTGCCATATGTCGAAACTGAGCGAGGTGGCGCAGTGGTTAGCACACTGGACTCTTATTCGGGAGGATGACAGTTCAAACCAGTGTCTGGCCATCCTACTTTAGGTTTTCTGTGATGGGTTTTACTGATGGTAGTAATCACAAAACTGAGAAAATATTTCAGTTAGTTAATTCACTTTTTAATCTTAAGAGAAGTGTCCTGATTTGCCTTGGCTTCTGCTTTCCAAACTACATCCTGTTTGTCATTTTAAGAGAAATGTCCTAGTTTGTCAGACAAATATAATGGCAACCCTAGTTACTATCAACACCATAATTTTGTGTTGTGGGAGCTGTCAACTATGTAGTTTCATACTGTACTGGTGATGGTGAGGCTACAAGGGACAATCCTTGTGGGCATATCCATCGGAGTGGAGGCGGGGGTCTGCGGTTTTGACCATACCGTACTCCTAACAAAAGTCTTCCTGTGCCAAACATTTCTAAACTTCCTTTTTTCTCACTTCTTCCCTGATTTTTATGCATCATATGAAATTGCTGAAGAGTGAACTGGAAGTGTTTAGCTGCTACTGACTAATAAATCCGTCCAAGAACCTTCAACATTGCAGTGCATCAGAAATCATTGGTTAATATATTAAAAAACTAAAAGCCCGCCTCAATTGCGAAAAAAGCACCTAGTCTTAAGTTTTAACCTATGTTTCGGCGTAGATAACTACACCTTCTTCAGAACAATAAAACCCACAAGTGCCTAAAAAGAACTTTGTCAATGATTAAAAGAACACCAAAGCTATACATTTATAATTGAAAAAGAAAAGGAAAACACAAACAGTACATATGTACAAAGTCAAAACCACTATTTAACTTAATGGTGTACGCTCCACCTCACACTGGCCTATGTTTGATGGGCCATGACCAGCCATAAACTGCAGCTACAAATGGTCGCTCACTTACAAGCCTGACGCACTACCTATGCACTCCCCAGGGGATCCACAACTCTTTTGTGGATACGTGCGTAGCGACCACGGGACCCCGAGCTAATGTGGCCTTCCTTCCTTTCCGGGCTGCATACCTTCCCTTTCCGCATCCTTCTCCCCCCCCCCCCCTCCCCCCCTCACCTCTGGCTCTTTCCTTCCCTTTCTCCCCCTCTGGGAGTATGGTTTGTGCCTACGTCCGGAGACGGACGCTTGTAAATGTACCGCATTCTTCGCCTTCCTTGCTTGTATGTCTTCATCCTTCCTTTGTCCTTCTATTTTCCTTACCTCTTCTCTTTACCCTTTTCTCCGCTGTGGCGTTTGAGACCCCCCTTTTTTCCTTTCCCTTTCTCTTTCTTCCTCCCTGTGCGTGTCTGAAGGCCGACCCATGCACTTCCATGCGTAGCCGGTGACGGGGTAACGCGTAATTCCCCGCCCCGGGTAGACAGGTAGGACACGTACGTACCCCCTGGTAACAGCCAGGCCCAGGGAGGGGTGATTACCCGAGCTGATACCTTCCGAAAGTGCCGATTGGTCCCTCCGTCCGTTTGTCGGGAGGTGTGACCTGAGGTGTGAACAATCACCTAAGGCGGGAGTGCCCCCAGAGAGGGCCCCCACAAGGGAGGAGCGCGCCATCGGAGACGCCGGTAATCATGGGGGATTCTTCCGCAATGGTTTCCTCACCTTCCACTATGTCTGCTCACAAACGTAAGTTCACTGAGTCTCAGCCACAGTCAGTTCTTCCATCGTTGCCACAGTTCCTTGTTGTTTCTCGGTCTGACGAAGGTCACGACTTCTCCACGGTCAACCCTTTCATTATTCAGAAAGGTGTCGACGCAATTGCAGGTCCTTTAAAGTCTTGTTCCAGATTACGGAATGGCACCCTGTTGTTAGAAACAGTCAGTGCCCTCCAGGCACAAAAATTGCTGTGTACCTCACTACTACACACCTTCCCTGTCCGGGTGGAACCGCACCGGACTTTAAATTCCTCGCGCGGAGTCGTTTATACACGCTCCCTCGATGGCTTGTCTGACGAAGAAATTCAGCACTACCTGTCTGACCAGGGCGTAACGGCTGTTCATAGGGTTATGAAAAGGGTTGACACGAACATCATTCCAACCCGCACTGTCTTCTTGACATTTGAAAAAGTTCAACTCCCATCGAAAATCAAAGCAGGCTATGAGATAATTTCCGTTCGCCCTTACGTCCCAAACCCTATGCGTTGCTATCGGTGTCAGCGGTTCAATCACACCAGCCAGTCCTGTTCCAATCCGGCCAAATGTGTTACATGTGGCAAGGATGCCCATGAGGGTGCTTGTCCACCTCCATCCCCTCGCTGCATCAACTGCATGGGTGACCACGCTGCTTCCTCTAGAGATTGTCCCGTTTTTAAGGATGAAAAGCTCATCCAGGAAATTAGAGTAAAGGAAAAGGTGTCGACCTTTGCTGCTCGAAAATTATTCGCTAGTCGACAGCCCACCGTGCCTCAGAAAGTAAAAAACAGCACTGTCCTTGCTTCTCCTCGGCCAACAAAGGAGGCGGCCACACAGACTTGCGACCTCACCTTTAGTGCCACGGTCGTCAGATCGGCCAGCGCAAAGATCGCCCGTTCAACCTCACCACTTTCGCCTGCCCACTCTCTGGCTCACCCTTCGTCGAGTTCTGCTAAATCTCGAGCCCAAAAGTCAGACACCAAGACTTCGAAAAAAGAGCATACTCGTGAAGAGTTTTTATGTACGGCAACTTCCCAACCATCGGTTCCTCCTTCCTCTAAACATCATACTTCCAAGAAGGCTACAAAGAAACCCAGTTCCTCTCCTTCTCCACCAAGGCGTGTCCCATCTACAACACCACCTGGCGGAAGTCTCCCTCGACCGTCTTCTGTGTCGCCGAGGCGCACTGCTGGCTGCCGATCAACCGGCCGATCGCTGGTGGCAGGAGCTGCTCCTGACCAACCTATGGATCAGGATCTTCTGCCTTCGGCTGAATGCCATTCCATGCTGTCGGTCGCAAGCTCAGAGCAGTCGTTGAGTTGACAGCGACCTTGGTCACATTCCTCCATTTTCTGTTCACCCTATGTCCATTATCCACTGGAATATCCGCGGTATTCGAGCCAATCGGGATGAATTGTCGATCCTCTTACGATCCTACTCACCGGTCATCTTTTGTCTTCAGGAAACAAAGCTGCGTCCCCATGACCGCTTTGTTCTCCCTCATTTTCAGTCCGTCCGATATGATCTCCCCTCTGTTGAAGGCACTCCAGCACATGGAGGACTCACGATTCTTCTCCATGAAACTCTCCATTATCACCCAATCCATTTAAACACTTCCTTCCAAGCTGTCGCCGTCCGTCTTTCCCTTTCCGGATACACGTTCTCTCTTTGTACTGTATACATTCCATCGTCCACACCAATGGCACGAGCTGATCTCCTTCATCTCCTTGATCAGCTTCCACCCCCATATTTGCTGGTTGGGGACTTCAATGCCCACCACCCGCTTTGGGGATCTCCTCATCCTTGTCCACGTGGCTCACTATTGCTAGACGTCTTCCACCAAGCAGATCTAGTTTGCCTCAACACTGGGGTCCCTACATTTTTGTCAGCCTCCACGACAAATTTATCTCATTTGGACCTTGCGGTCGGTACTGTTCCGCTAGCTCGGCGCTTCGAATGGTTCGCCCTTGATGATACACACTCGAGTGACCACTTTCCATGTGTCCTTAGACTGCAGCCTCAACTGCCCTACATGCGCCCGCGACGCTGGAAGTTTGCCCAAGCCGATTGGACACTTTTTTCGTCTCTTGCGACATTCGATGACCGCCACTTTCCCAGCGTCGACGATGAGGTCACACATATTACCGACGTTGTTCTTACAGCTGCGGAACATTCAATACCACGCACCTCCGAATTGCCCCGGCGCCCCCCAGTTCCTTGGTGGAACGAGGCATGCCGTGATGCAATACGTGAGCGGCGACGTGCTCTCCGCGTTTTCCGCCACCATCCTACTTTGGCCAACTGTATCCGCTATAAGCAGTTCCGAGCGCGTTGCCGTCGCGTCATCCGCGATAGCAAGAAGGCAAGTTGGAAATTCTTTATTAGCTCATTTAACACCTTCACTCCCTCCTCGGAAGTTTGGAGTCGGCTTTGACGGTTCTCAGGCGCGCCTAGTTTCTCCCCGGTCTCTGGGCTCACTGTCGCACATGATACATTAGTGGACCCCGTCGCAATTTCTAACTCGTTGGGTCAGCACTTTGCTGAGATTTCGAGCTCTTCAAATTACTCGCCAGCGTTTCTCCCGATGAAACGTGCAGCGGAAGTGCGACCTCTTGCTTTCTCCTCTCAAAATCGCGGAAGCTACAATACTGTTTTCTCCTTGCGGGAACTCCAACATGCACTCTCTTCTTCTCGTTCCTCCGCCCCTGGACCAGATGGTATCCACGTCCAAATATTGCTGCATTTATCAACCCATAGTCTGCGTTACCTCCTTCGCCTTTATAATCGAATTTGGACCGACAGTACTTTTCCCAGACGATGGCGGGAAGCTATCGTCGTTGCTGTTCCGAAACCTGGAAAGGACAAACATCTCCCCTCTAGCTATCGCCCAATTTCTCTCACGAGTAGTGTCTGTAAGGTTTTGGAGCGTATGGTGAATTACCGTTTAGCTTGGTGGCTGGAATTCCGCAGTCTTTTAACACCTGCCCAATGCGGATTCCGGAAACATCGTTCTGCACTTGACCATCTTGTTGCTCTCTCCGCTTATATCATGAACAATTTTCTCCAGAAACGCCAAACAGTAGCAATATTTTTTGATCTGGAGAGAACATACGATACCTGTTGGAGGACAGGCATCCTCCGCACACTGTTCTCTTGGGGCTTTCGTGGTCGGCTACCCCTTTTTCTTCGCGAATTTATGGCAGAGCGCACATTTAGGGTGCGGGTGAACACTACTCTCTTCCGTACTTTCTCCCAAGAAAACGGGGTACCCCAGGGCTCCGTGCTGAGTGTTGTACTGTTTGCCATTGCCATCAATCCAATTATGGATTGTCTCCTTCCTGATGTCTCGGGCTCCCTCTTTGTGGACGATTTTGCGATCTACTACAGCTCTCAACGGACCAGCCTTCTTGAATGACGTCTTCAAGGATGTCTCGGTCGCCTCCACTCTTGGAGCATCGAAACCGGCTTCCGTTTTTCTCCCAGTAAGACCGTTTGTGTTAATTTTTGGCGACGTAAGGAGTTTCTTCCGCCCTCCTTACATCTAGGTCTTGTCAACCTTACGTTTTCAAACGTCGCTAAATTCTTGGGTCTTATGTTCGACAAAACTGTGCTGGTCCTCCCACGTTTCCTATCTTTCGGCTCGCTGTCTGCGATCCCTCAACACCCTCCGTGTCCTGAATGGTACCTCCTGGGGAGCGGACAGAGTGGTCCTTCTCCGCCTCTATCGCGCCTTAGTGCACTCTAAATTGGACTATGGAAGCATAGTCTACTCCTCTGCTCGGCTGTCTATTCTTCGGCGTCTCGACTCAATCCACCACCGTGGATTACGTTTCGTATCTGGAGCTTTTTACACCAGCCTTGTGGAAAGCCTTTATGCTGAGACTGCTGAACCTCTGCTGTCTAATCGGCGAGCAGTCCTTCCGAGTCGTTATGCTAGCCATCTGTCTTCCATGCCTGCTAATCCAGCCCATGACATTTTTTTCGACGCCTCCTTTGATGTAGGGTACGCAGGCCGCCCCTCCTCCCTACCACCACCGGGAGTCCGCTTCCGTCAACTGCTCCATTCTCTTTCCTTCTGCTTTCCTAAAACCTTCTTGACAACTTGGGGTACAGCACCGCCTTGGCTCCGTCCCCGGATCTGCCTGCTCCGTGACCTTTGTCGATTTCCCAAGGATGGTACCCCTTCACTTGTTTATTGTCGGGCATTTGCTGGTCTATGTGCACAAATAACGGATGCCACATTTATTTACACCGACGGCTCGAAAACATCGTTAGGTGTAGGGAGTGCCTATATTGTTGGCGACACCCCAAATCACTTTCGGCTTCCCGACCAGTGTTCGGTTTATACTGCGGAGCTTTACGCTGTTCTCCAGGCTGTCCACTACACCCACCGCCATCAGCGGATACAGTACGTTATCTGCTCAGATTCTCTCAGCTCTCTCTTCAGTCTCCAAGCTCTTTATCCTGTGCACCCTCTGGTCCACCGGATTCAGGACTGTCTGTGCTTGCTCCACCTGGGGGGGCGTCTCGGTGGCGTTCCTCTGGCTCCCGGGACACGTTGGTATCTGTGGAAATGAGGCGGCCGATATTGCAGCCAAGGCTGCAGTCTCTCTTCCTTGGCCAGCTATTCAATCGCTTCCTTTCGCCGATCTACGGAGCGTTCTATGTCGACGTGTTGTTCATTTATGGCACACGCATTGGTCAACACTTCCCCATAATAAATTGCGGGACATAAAAGCTCTTCCTTGTGCTTGGACCTCTTCCTCCCGAACGCGTCGACGGGAGGAGGTAATTTTAACTAGACTCCGGATAGGGCACTGTCTTTATAGCCATCGACATCTTTTAAGCGGCGATCCTCCCCCACTCTGTCCCCACTGCTCTCAGCTGTGGACGGTAAGACACGTTTTAATTGAGTGCCCCTATTTTAATCCGTTACGCTCCCGTCTAGAGCTATCGCCTGATATATCGTCGATTTTAGCAGATGACACGCGCTCAGCCGACCGCGTTCTCAAGTTTATTAGTGCCAGTGAAATGACGTCAGTCATTTGAAGCTTTTTTTGGGGACAACCAACCCTTTTTTGTAGTGGATTTTTAAGCCTTCTTTCTGCTTTTAGTTTCTCCAATTTTATGACTTTCGTTCCCATTGCTGCTGGTTTTCACTTTCGGTTTTTTACTGGTTCCTAAGTCACGGACTGGGCACTAATGACCATAGAAGTTTTGCGCCCTAAAACCAAAACAAACAAAAAAAAAAAAAAAACTACCTATGCACATGCGCGAGACAAGGGAAGCTAATTGAATGCGCATGCGTATACAAATACGAGAAAGTTTAAGCAAGCGTCGGGGCTAATTAGCCCATAGATCCCCAGATCATCAGATTTACAATTATGAAGAACAAAGGAAAGGCGTGAAACCTTCAAAAAATCTGTGGCTTTCGTACTTTCACCTTTTCAACCATCTACGACTCTAACATTAGTCCTGTTTTCACTAGTCAGCCAGTCAAATGCGGAAGTTGACCTCCCACCATAAACTCAGAAGGCGAGGGGCTACGAGGGATGAGGAAAAACTGAACAGTGAAAACTGAAAAACTGAAACTGGTATTTTAGTTCTGAATGACCAGTATTTTTCTATATTTGTTTGGTCACAGTTATAAGTTTATTTTTTACTAATAACCAAGTAAAAAAACAGTAGTATCAATTAGCTGTAGCAGCAGTGCTAAAATGTTCATTTTTACTCCTTTTTTTTAAAAAAGAGTAATTTTTATTCATAAATCTTGCAGAGGTTTGAAATAATGTAATGAGTAAAACACATTTCATAACGCACACAATTTCAGAAAATGTCTGATGTACAGGAGACACATCAGTGTTACAGTTTGCTTATTTAAAATTTCGTTACACGTACAATAATACTTCGTGGAGCATTTACTTATTTGCAGTTTTTCAAACTTACAGTATTTACATCTGCTATAACTATCATAAATTTTTATTCAATTTTAGGGATCCAGCTCAGTGTCACTTCGTCCTTCACGAAATCTTCCACAGAGTAGTAGCATTGTTCAGTTAGAAAATTGTGTAACTTACTTTTTAAAATATTCATGGTCATTATGTCACACCTTGTTATTGTGTTGTGAATTTTCATGGCTATATACTAAGGAGTCTGAGCACACAGTTTTAAGCCATGAGAGGTGAGCGTAAAGTTCTCTTCTTGTCTTGTCATATGAGTGTTCAAGATGATTTTTTTTTTTTTTTTTTTTTTTAAATAGATCAGCTCTGCTGTGTAGGAAAAGAACCACCTCAAAGATGTATAAAGAGGGGACAGCTAATATTTTTAGGTCTTTAAATAATGGTCAACATGATGCCCTCTGCTGTGCAGAGCACATGTCGCAAATGATTCTTCTTTGCAACTTTAAAATTCGTCTAACAATTTCCCGAGTTTCCCCAAAAAATTATTCCATTTCGAATAACTGATTCAAAGTAGCTATAATATACCATTTTCGTGGTGGCCATACCAGTGGCTCAGGCTAAAATTTCCATTGCAAATGAAAGGTTGTTTAATTTTCTATGAAAATTCCAACTCAGTTCGGTCTTTTATTTCCAGGAACCTGTCTGAGTCAAGTTCTTCCTTAAACCATTTTGACTGAACCACGTTTCCAGGTTACTTAATGTATTCATGACACTCTGTGATAGTGTCAGAATTTTCATTTTTAAGTAGGGCAGAAGTATCATCTGCAAACAAAGTTAAAGGAGTATATTGAGATGCAAGTCATTTACATAGAATAGGAATAAAATTGGTCCACGGATTGAGCCATGGGAAGACCTTGTGACAGTTTTCCGCTCAGAGAAAAGATCTGCTCCATTTGATGTGATTACTACCCTTTGTTTCTTCTCCAAGAGAGATGATTCAAACTATTTCAAAGTAACATCCCTTATTCCATACCTGTTGAGTTTGAAAAGCATCAGGGCATGGTTTAGAGTCGAATGCTTTTGTAAGACAACAGAATATTCCTGCGACCTTAGCTTTCCTATCTAGTGATGAAATAATTTTTTTCGATAAACTCATTTATCGGATCTACTGTGTTTTTGCCTTGTTGGAGGCCAAGTTGGTTATGTGAAATGATATCATTCTGTGTAATGAAGCTTTGTATCTGTAAAGCAGCAATTTTTTCAAATATTTTTGATATGACAGGAAGTGTAGAGATGGGGCGATAATTTCCTATATCATCTTTTGAACCTTTTTTAAACAATGGTTTTACTTCTGCATATTTCAAGAGATCAGGGCAGTAACTGTCTTCAAAAGATTTGTTTATTATGAAAGAGAGAGGATGCGCTATTATGTTGTAAACATTTTTAATTATTGTGGTGGGTATCCCATCCCAGACAGCAGAGTTTTTGTTTTTTAAGGAGAGTATGACATTTCCAACCAAGTGTGCTGAGACTGTGTTGATTTTTTTTTTGAGACATTCACTGGTATTGCCTTTTAACCCAAAACCATTTACTTTCTGTTCATAATTTGCTATGTCTAAATCAGATTTTGCTGCATTTATGAAGTACTCATTGAAGCACTCACATATTTGAGCTGGATTTACAACCGATTTTTCCTTAAGTTTGATTTCTAAAATGTCTTGTTTGATTTCGGACAGCTAATTCAGACTTAAATACAGACCATACTGCCCTTGATTTATTTTTCTGCCCTAGAATGAATTTATTTGCCATTTCTTTTGAAGCTTTCACAACATTTTTAAAAATAGTTTTAATAGTTTCTAACACATTTTACAAAATCAGGATCTTTGTTGTACTTCAGTTGATTGTGTAGCTTCCTTTCCCTCTCACTTGACATTTTTATTTCTGGTGTGATCCATCTTATCTTACTTGATGTTTTGCTGTAATATGATCTTGGCAGGGAAGCTTCATAAAATACTTCAAGAAAACTGTTCAAGGATGTACTAAAGCTTTCATTTGTTGAATCACCATCCCCAAAACACCACTTAACTTTACTTAGTTTCTCATAGAATAATTCAATTTTTTTTTTATTGAAACCTCTTCTGATATGTTTTTCTTATATTATGTTTATCAGTTTTTGGCAGTGAGACAAATAAGGCTGTGTGATGAGAAAGTCCTAAGTCTGTATAGAATTTATGTACATTATCAAAGTAGTAATTTGTTACAATGTTGTCAGTGCATGTTGTTGAGTGAATATTTTCTCTGGTAAACTCCATAAAATTTAGTTTAAAACCAGACTTTTTAATAGAATCAATAAATGTTATTGATTCTTTGTCATTTGCAGTGTTTATATTAAAATCTGCTGCTGTTACAATTTTTTTCTTCTTTTCTTTCTTCAGTTTATCTAGCAAGCACTGGAATTTAGAGAGGAATGACGCGACTAAAGCCCGTTCTGGAATCATATAAATTGAAATGATCAACATATAAAGGTCTTTAAGCTCTACACAACTACTTCCAAATATACAATCTTAATTTAAACAATTAAAATCTGTTTTCACTTCATATCTTGTATAAGAGTCCATGAGTATGCAGCAGCCTCGGTGAGATTTTTTCCTCCCTGAAATAGTTGGTTGCAACATTGAAGTTTTCAATTTTATTTAAAATATTTATTGTATTAGAGCTAAGCCAGTGGTTATTTAAACAAATAATTTTTATGTTTTTACGTTCTGAAAGAAGAATTTGTAACTCAGTGTTTGTAGCTTAGGCTGCTGGAAGATTTAGAGCTTAAGCCATTTATATTCCAGTCCATCAAATAAGAACTTTTGCTTGTTTTAATGGTATTAAGCATACATTTTCGTAGACACTCTTTAGATTTCTTTTCAGCTAACAGGCATTTTTCTTTTGCATCCCCTCTAGTAAATATTAGTTTCCCTTAGTTTTAATGATTTTACAAACATCCGTAAACATTTTGCTGAAGGTCATTGATCCTAATCTGTTAAGTTGCAGTCTACCCTTCGCTAGACATTTCTTGCCCAGAAACTTATTTGAGTTTATAAATATTGCACAGAGTCTGTCACAACACTCGTTAATTCTGCAATTGATTCGACTGATATAACTGTCACTCACCGACCTCCTTTTTATGATTCCGCTGATCACTATCCTGGAACAAGGGTAAATTTTTCTGGCTGATCAGATTGTATTTTCTGATTCGTTAATAATTTCCACTTCACTGTATCCTTGGAGGGAATTTGTTCCAACATGGATGAAAACGGCTTTGTAATTTTTGTTCGCTTCTTTCTTGATGTTTTCTCTTGAATTTGCAATATTTTTGAAATAGTTACTGAGCCGATGGGACCTAATTCCTGGGCGGACTTCAACTTCACAAGTTGACACTGACATTTTTCAACATGGAATTGCCAATTATGAGAGATTCATTTTCAGCTACACTTCTGATATTATGACGTCTTTTGTTGTTGAACTTTCCACTTTTCCATTTATATGTAGTATTTATGTCTACTGACTCTACACTTTGTTTTAATTTACGTGACGTGAAACGCTAGTCTTGCAGGGAGCTTGCATTTGTATCCCTCTGCAAATGGCGTGCTCCCTTGTTTGCATTGCTTTTAAGCAGAGAGTAAAAAAATTAGAATCAATAGGAGTGTGTGTGTGTGTGTGTGTGTGTGTGTGTGTGTGTGTGTGTGTGTGTGTGTGTGTGTGTGTAATGATCAACCACTTACTACATTTCAAGAAAAGAAGGTAATGACGAATTGACCGTTTCCTTTCATTTGCCTGTTTACTTTAATATTCTGATTCTATGCATCTCGAAACTGAGCAAGTCAAAAGTTTTCAGTCTTTGATTTGTATGTTTATTACAGGAAATAATAGAAAAATCGGTTATTTCAGAAACTGGTTATTTTCAGTGGTTTTTACCTTCAGGCTAAACTGGCATGGAAGAAAACTGATAAGTTGCAAATAGGCACAACAAAAAGACAGTAAGAACGAGAGCTTTCAGTGAACTAGGCCTTGGTCAGAAACACACACACACACACACACACACACACACACACACACACACACACACAGTCTCAAGCTACTGGCTTTGACCGAAAGCTCACTTTCTGATTGTCTTCTTGTTATGCATATCTGCGACTCAGCATCTCCACTATTTGGTGAGTGGCAACTATCCCTCTCATAATATTGTTACATTCTGTCCTGAATTTTCTAAATGGTTATATCAGCGGTAACTGCAATCCATAGGGGCAACCTGAACTGCTTCAGACCTTGTCCGCCTCTCGTATCACAATGCAGTTCCATAACTTTTGATGTTTTGCTTTGTTCCCTCTGCTTTTTTCCAGGTTCTCGGCCTAAGGTGATGCTGCAGATCATGATCAAATTGCCAGTCCATCCTTTTTATCTTCCAGAAATAGATACTTTGGTTATTCAAGGAGAAGAGGGATTGAGGACCTTCATGTGTGGTCCCTTTCAACCTCTTCAAAAATTCACTGCATCAAACTCCATTCCTTCCCCTCCACACAGAAGTATTGATTCAATATTAGTTTTTCGGAACATGAAGTGGAGTCAGATTAATAGCAACTGTACCCAGAACTATTCCTCACGATATGTCGAATATTTTACCATTTGCTTTGACACTAATCAGTTTAATATCCTGAATACACTCTTGGCCATTCTTCTTACAAAAAGTCCAACTGCGATGGCAAAATTAAAGCAACTAACCGTAACAGTAGAGTTCAGGAGTGACTGAAGATAAAATTGTTGTGGATTTTCTTCACAGATGTCGTACAGTAAGTTCTCCACAGTGCTCGGAACTGTCGTTATCCATAGATGTCGAAACCTTAAACACTTAATTTCTTGAAAGAACAGCTATGTAGGTAAAACAAAAATGTTAATGGGATTTTATTTTGAAAAATTATTTATTGAAAAATAAAAAGCAAATGTAGTTTATTTTTCTACATACTACGAGGTGAAAAGTCACGGGCTACCTCTTTGTATTGTCGCATCTCATTTTGCCTGGCAGTGTGGCAACTCGACGTGGCAGAGACTCAACAAGTCATTGGAAGTTCTGTGCAGAGGTGTAAAGCTGTGCTGCCTCTGTAGCCAACCTTAACTGCGAAAGTGTTGCCGGTGCAGGGTTTTGTGCACGAACTGACCTCTCTATTATGTCCTATAAAATGTTTGATGGGTTCATGTCAGGTGATCTGGGTGGCCAAATCATTCGCTCGTATTGTCCAGAATGTTCTCGTGTGGCTCACTGTCATCCGTAAAAACTTCATCGTTGTTTGAGAAAATGAAGTATACGAATGGCTGAAAATGGTCTCAAAGTAGCTGAACATAACCATTTCCAGCCAATGATTGGTTCAGCTGGGCCCACTCCATTCCATGTAAACACAGACTGCACCATAAGAGAGCCACCGCTAGCTTGTACAGTGCCTTGTTGACATCTTGGGTCACAGTTTCATTTGGTCTGCTCCACACTCGAGCCCTACCAGCGGCTCTTACCAACTCAAGTCTGGAATCATCTGATCGTGCGATGGTTTTCCAGTCATCTAGGGTCCAGCCAATACGGTTAAAGGTCCAGGAGAGGCACTGTAGGCATGTCGTGCTGTTCACTAAGTCACTTGTGGTGGTCTGCTGCCACAGTCCATTAATGCCAAACTTCACTGCGCTGTCCTAATGGATAAGTTCATCATACATCCCACATTGATTTCTGAGGTCATTTCGTGCAATATTGTTTCTCTTAGCACTGACAACTCTAAGCAAAAGCTGCTGCTCTCGTTTAAGTTAACACCTTTGGTCACTGCATTATCTGTGGGAGAGATAATGCCTGAAATTAATTTGGTATTCTCAGCAGACTCTGGATCTTGGAATATTAAATTCCTTAACGATGTCTGAAATGGAATGTTCCATCTGTCTAGCCCCAGTGAGCATTTGTGTTCAAAGTCTGTTAATTCCCTTTGTCCAGCCATAATCGCATCAGAAATCTTTCCACGTGCATTGCCTGAGTGCAAATGACAGTTCTGCCAATGCATGTCATTTTATACAATGTGTACTCGATATTACCACAACCTCTGCACATGAATATAGCTATCCCGTGACTTAAGTCACCTCAGTGTAGCTCCCTGACTTATAAATAAATTGTTTCCAACAAGAAGAAAGATTCTGTATCCCAGCATCGTAGAGTGAAGCTGGTTGCATCAAGTCAATTATGCCTAAATCCCCCCTGTGCCTTCATCATTTCCAATTTGTTGCTCTTGTGGAGCTGCTTTTAGCAGCACAAACACAAGAAAATTATAGCCGTTAGTCCACACTGTTGGGAGGATGGTTGTTAAAGCCAGTGCATTCCAAGTTTTGAGACTATTAGAGCTTCAGGAGCGCCCTACATAGTTGTGGAGGAGAATGGCATCTGGAATCAGTCGGTCTCATCTTTTGTGACGATATGCAGCCCTCACCTCATTCAACAGCTTGGAGCAGTAAGCAGCATTGAGTGTGCCACTCGTGCAATAAATCTGTCGGCGAAATACCTCATTGGTCAGAGAAGATAGCCTGAATGACCTTGCCAGTTGTCAGTCGACTCTTGGTTTTTGCTTAGGCTGTCTCCCTTTTTCTCTGCTACTCTGTACTGCCTTGTTTTGACTTGGGACTAGTGGTGAACCCATGTTTTGTCCCAGGTGATAACGCAATTCAAAAATAAATTAAATTCTTTCTCGAAACTTGCTGTAAGCCTCAGAAAGACCTCCAAGTGGATCATCTTCCAATCTATGATTGAAAGGTGAGACACACATCTGACACACACTTTATGGAACTTCAGGTCATTTTTGATAATTGACAGCTCCCACAACTTGCTCCAGCTTGATCTGCAATTTATTATACTGTTTAAAGTCGATCACCTTTGAAGATGTGTCGAATTGTGTGAATGTTTTCAGTTGTAATGTCAGTCCGAGGATGGTGATTGTGTTCCTGATTTTCCACTCATTTTTTACACCTTGAATGATTCTTGCCAGGCAAAGAAGAGTCCTTGACAAGTTTGGTCTCCAAACAGTGCAGTCAATCTTGCAAAAATTTTTGTCACTCAAGTTTCTTCATGAGGAAGAAATGTTGCAATTGTGCATTGTACAATGGACTGGTGCATCTATTGTTCAGACAATGTGAGTGCTACCGATGAATTGGTTAGGGAGTGTGGAATGGCTGGCTCTTACCCCTTTATCAGACTGTGTCCCCCTTTAAGGATACCAGAAGTGTGGGCACAGTCCTACCATCAGTACATGCTCGTGAGCAGAAATCCTGTTCATATTTGATTGACATGCAAACACATTAAACAACGAATAGAATGCAACAAAAGAGCCCTTTACTTTATCCTTCATATCTTGGTTTCGTTGTAGGTCCCTAACATGTAAAACAATTTATTGCCTTTGGTAGATCAGATTTTTCTCACTGCTGAAACGGTTTTCATTAAACTTTTCACCTATTTATGTTTTTATTTAACAACTAGGATAGGTTACTACTCACCACACTGATGTGTCACGGAATAGAGGACTGAAAAGAACATTTAAAAATAGACTAAGCTAGTGGGAAAAATCCCTCCTGTAGATTTGGTCCACTTTTAAAGTGCCTCTCTGCCTCTCAACACTACCTTTATGTGGCGAGTAGCAGTGTATCTTGATTCGTATCTATGTTGTCCCATGGTGCATTTTCAATAGTATATTTTTATCCGTGCTCATTGTAGGCTTTTCCTCGTCAAAGTATTGTTAAACCTAAATAGCGTTCTGCTTTTACATTTGGCCTATTGTGGGTGAACACTAGTGGTAAAAATATCAGATAGTCGATAGAAGATAGCGAATGCAAGGCAGTCGTAGAGCCCAATATCGCGGGCACCGAGGCTCTGAAATTCGTCAGCCTATTGTTTAAGGGGCCTGTACAGATGTTTGATTTTCTGTAAAAATGAGGCTGTTCAGAAGGCAGGAAGAGTGTAAGTGAAAAAGAGAAACAAAAAAATTGAACATGTACGAGGTGTGATCAAAAAGTAATGTTGTGTGCTTTATAATCTGATTTTCAAAACTTTATCTTGTTGTTACATGTGTTCCTGATGTATATTTGCATTTTCAGCTGTTTTGAGTATTTAGTTTACTGTTGACGGTTGAAAAGGTTGTGTGTGTTTTAGGGAGCTTAGTGAATTTTTACATTTGAAAAAGATTGATCACAGACGGTTTTTGGCAAATCTGCTGTGAATAACAGAAGAGTTTACAAGTGGTATAAACATTTCACAGAGGGTTGAGAAGTTGGACGATGACTGCTCTGGATGCCCTGACATGTCAATTACTGATGCCATTGTGGAAGTAGTAAAGAAAATGGTTCTGGAAAACCACCAAATTATCATCAGAGGTGTTGCTGATGATGGTGTATCCTTTGGCACATGCCAAACATTTTTTTTCTTTTTTTTTTTGGGTGTTTTGAGCATTAAACATGTAGCTTCAAAGTTTGTTCCAAAATTGTTGAATTTTGATCAAATCGATGTCATATAGACATCCCCCAGGAGTCGCTGAATGTAGTAGACAATGATCCAGAACTTCTGAAGGAGGTTATAACAGGTGATGAAACATGGGTTTGTGGGTTTGATGTCGAAACAGAGGCTCAATTGTCCTAGTGAAAACTGCATGAAGAGCCTAGGCTGAAAAAAATGTGGCAAATGTGATCACATGGGAAGGTCCTTATCATTGTTTTTGGAAATTACACTGAGATAGTGCATCATGAGTTCCTGACTTCTATGGTCAGTAAGGAATACCGACTGGAAGTTATGTGCCATTTGCTTGAAGCAATTTGCAGAAAAAGACCAGGATTATACCAAAACCAGTTGGAAAATTGATCACAATAATGCTCCTGCTCACACCTCAATGCTTGTTTGTCATTTTTTGGCAAAAAACAAAAATGTTACATTGCCTCAGCCACTGTATTCACCAGACACAGCTCCTTTGACTTCTTTCAATTCCCGGGGCTGAACAGAACCATGGAAGGACATCGTTTGCCACCATTGATGATAACAGCATCACTGAAGGTCCTGAACACCATAATGCAAAGTAAGTTCCAGAAGTGCTTCCAAGATTGGGAAAAGTGCTGGCACAAGTGTTATATCTGGGGGAGGGGGGTGAGGTGTATGCAATTTTGAAGGGGACAGAGTTGATTTTGATGGATAAATAAAAGTTTTAAGAAAAACAAAAATTCCAATTACTTTTTGATCACACTTAGTAGGACCTGAAAGTTAACTGAAAGAAATAGATTAAAGTGTAGTTTTGTAAATAAATTGTTGGCTTTAGGCAGTTACTGTGCCCATAATGCAGTAGATTTTAAAATGTGAAGTGAAGCACTTCCTAACACAGTAAATAGCAATTTCTGGTAACAAATGTTTTGGATTGTCTGTTTTTTTGGTTATCTTCAAAATCTCGGGTTTGCATTGACCTGGAGAGTTGGGAGCCCACTGTACTACCACACGTTAAAAAGCTCTTCTTCCACAGTTACTGCCACTGATGTCCCCGGAGATGATTTTCTACAGCCAAGTGACGTGGCTGGAACAGCTGCTGCTGGATCGGCCAGCCGACGACGACTTGGACGATGATAATGATGACATGCTACCGGTAAGTCTTCAGGAGGTCCCTTGCACAGTATTCCTGTAGAGAGTGTTAACATCAAATTGTCAGATTGGGGGAGGGGGTAGGAGGAGGAAGTGACGTGGCCCTCGTACAGAGCACCAAAGTGTGAAGAGCTGTGTGGGGGCATGAACCACCCCAGCCTCTCAGTATTTGGGCAGCCTAACCTGTTTTTGTGCATTATAAATAGTTTTGTGAAAGCCTGGGACTGTAAAAACAATGGGTTTGTTTATAAGAAACTTAACTGCTGCCAGTCAAGATTTTCTTTTATTCCTGTTTCACATGATGCATTCTGTGAAATGATTCCCATTTTACGTAATGCTTTCGATGTGCAAGGATTGCTTTGTTTTGTCGACTTCACTGCAATATATAAAAAAAGCACAATTTATGGTTAGTTATCGATTTTTATTTGTTGTTAGTGGTGAAATTTGGAAAAAACTTGTATTTAGTTTTCTTTGGTCCATTTGCGTAGTCTACGCAAAGTCTAGACAAATGTACCGTAAAAGAACTGTAAATAGAAGTTCTTCCAATTGATAACTCAGTTCTGTCTCTTTAATATATTACACTGAAGTCAACAAAACAAAGCAGAACCCCGCACTTCAAAAATGTTAGCTAAAAACGCCATAGCACAAAGAGAACACACACTTGAAAATCAGAATCGGTTCCCAAAACGAATCATGTAAAATATAAATAAGAGAAAATTGTGATTGGTAACAGAAAAGTTATTGGGTTAGATAGAGCAGCAATCAGTTGTAGAATTAAGTTGCTTTAATATGACATTTATAGTCACAACGCAGATCAGATTTCGACCTGTCAGGTCATTATCAATGCTAAAACAAATAAGAGTATATATTACAATTTGATTTGCAAAAGTTATAAGTCCCTCACATCATTGTCTTTTAATGTTAACATTACATACCAGTGTGGAATTGTAGCGGTTGTTCGTGCTCAAGTGAATGCTTACACAGTTCAACCATTACTGTCATAAAATTATATGTTGGTTTCACAGTACACATCGGTTTTGCGTATGGCGCCTTCTATGAGCTGCACCTGAAGTTCACGGTTTTGACGACATTTTTTGTAAAATTTATGTTGTGTAGTAACTAAGTAGTAACATGAAATTATTACGAGTAAAACTATGTAAAATTACAATTCTTACTTTTTCTCATGTCTGTAATGTGCTAGATGTTTAAATTACTATAGCACGTAACAGTGGCAGTTTATGCCTCATGGGCTAAAATTAATTATAAAACTGATATGTCTACATAAAGTATGTTATAGGAAGTATTGCATATTTTGTCGTGTTGGGACCTGTCTTAACTTAATTAATTGTTACTTGACAGAAGATATAACGTTAACTTTATTTACAAAATGCACTTTGTTGGCACTAGTAGCGCTTGTAAGCATCATTTCAATATGTCGCACTTAGTGGCCGAGAAATAAGAACAATATGATAAAGTGTGATCTTTTGAACACTTATTTTGAAAAATGTCAGTTTTACGTATTAATTGTTGCTAATAGTTGCCCTCATGAGTTTGTATGTTATTCTAATGCAATAAGTTATGTAAATATAGTGTTATGAAAGTGGTACTCGTTTAGATCTTATGCAAGTGGCTGCTACATAATGGCGTGAGGTTTGCGACTGATCTTTGAGACCCCCTGGGTCGAATTTTTCACTGCTTTCAAGTAGGGAGTTTTCAGACAATTCCCAGAAATGGGCATTTTTCATTATGACCTGATCATTGATCAGATTACACTTAGAAAGACCACCTGATGCCTGCATTTATATTACATGTTAAATAACAGGGTAAGTCAAAAAGAACTTTACACCTTTGGAATGATATATAAATTTATTGAGAACTTACAAAATTGGTAGATGTTGTTTTGCAACCTCAAGTTTCACATAAGTGTCAACTGTAATTTTGGTTCAATGCAATTATCATTTCTCATGCCCAGACATCCCATTGGTAACCAATTTCTTCCCACACACATTGGAGCAAATTGGCAGTGGTGGCTGAGATTTGATTAGTCATGTCAGCTAAATTGTTTGGTAGGGGAGGAACATACGTCTGGTCTTTAATGAAACACCAGAGAAAGAAATAAAGTGGTGTCGAGTCAGGGGAGCGAGGTGGCAATGCAACTGGCCCTTCGTGGCCAGTCCACTGACCTGGGTAGCAATTGTCACGGAAACCTAGAACTAGTGGCGGAATAGGGTAGTAGTGCACTATGTGAATCAAACTTGAGGTTGTTTGCTACAAGATGTCACATCTACAGATTCTGTAATTTATCTCAATAAGTTTCTATATCATATCGAAGTTGTATAGTCCTTTTTCACTCACCACATATTTGTTTTTCCCAGGATATATTACAGCCAGTACATGAAAGTCAAATGAACAGCAAAAGAAACACACAAAATTACATTCATATTGTGTGAAAAAAGAAAGTTATGAGGATTAATCAACAATAAAATGACATATATAAATGCTGTGGCGTAGCCATGAGGTAAGCAAACAGTAAAAATGATCGATGTAAGGTCTAAGACATGTTATAAACACAGACAGTTCTGCGACTCAGTTACTTTGCTGCCCATATAGTAAACTTCGTCTGTCATGTCTCAGATCCTAATCTGATTCCCTCAGCATTGCCCAGTTTAATTAGGCTACATTATGTTATCCATGTTTTACTTTTGTAGGTGTTTGTTTATAACTATTTTTCATGACACTGTCAATTCCGGTCACTTGCTTTCCCAAGTGCTTGGACACTCTGACAAAAATAGTGTCATCAGCAAACTTGAAATTTTTTAGTGATTCCCCATTTTGAAATTCCTCTCTGGATTATTTTAGTGCTGGCTCTATGTACATATTGAATAATATTGGGAATAGGCTAAAACACACTGCCTTTTCACTAATTACTTCCTTTTGACAGCCTTAGGCTTTGGTTTCTATAAATTGTAGCTAACTTGTTGCTTTCCTCCTCCCTCTCCCACTCCCTCTCCCACCCTCCATTTGCCACTGCAGGCGTTCATTTGTTGCAGGGTCAGCACCTGGGACTGGAGTTCATGCAGTGGTTCCGGTCTCTAATGGTGTCCTCAGTGTCGGACACGGGGATCTGCTTACTGGGGAAGGGGCCCCACTCCCCGTGGGGCGTAGCCATCCTCCGCAGAATGGACTGTGGCCAGAATGAGCACAACCCACGCCTCCGGAAGCTCGTCGCCCGTGGGTCAGTACATTGTGCAAAATGTTGTCACCTTTGCTGTGGAGTGCAGGCTATTCTCAGTTATTGAAACTGTGTGACAGCAAATTTAACATAGTTGCTTGGTTTGATTTTGTTTCCAGGTTTTGCCAGTTAGGTTTTGATGTCCCTTTAATCTGTGGTCAAGCTATCTTTGCTTTTGTAGTAACTTTCTAATGCGGCTTTTGTACAGTGATCAGTCTTTCTCTCGCAACTTTACTCAGCGTGTACTTGTCTGAGGCTTATTGTACAATGCCTCTTAATTTAATCGACTTTTCCTCCACAGTTGTTCTGTTTGAAATCTGTTCATGGGTACTTCACACAGATTTTGTTAAGTTCAGAATAACTGAGCTTCCCAAACTCCAAAAATGGTGGCTATTTGTGCCAAACAGAAATACAATGACAGAAATGGCACATTAGTAATAATCTCGCTTTAAAATGAGAGAATTATGGGTGCAGATTAAGTAATGTTTTCTCTAGAGTTACAATAGAGTCTGTAAAACTTTTTCCTGGTGACCGGTACATTTTTCTTCTCTTAAGATCTAAGTGACATACCTATACTATCTTTTTTAACCTCCTACAGTCTGCATCTCTTTGCTCTCCAAGTAAGGAACTGTTAATTTCAAAAGAATGTATGTATAGATCGGCCTTTCTGTCTCATAATTTATTAGTTTTTTCAGTTGCATTAATTAACACTCTTCAATCAGTGAGGTGTCTTCAGGTTTGTGGCTAAGTCATTTAAATCAAATTTTAGTTCATTGACCACATTTATATTTAAACGCAGTTCCAACAGAGCGCTCAGAACCCCTAAAGAAAATACACTTATGCTTCCCAATATAACATTGGAAAATCTAGGTTAGAGTATAAAGATTTCTACTCACCATAAAGATGACATGTTAAGTTGTAGTCAAGAACAATTAAGACACGCGTAAGCACCGTTCATCAGAAAACACACACACACACACACAGACACACACACACACACACACACACACACACACACACACACACAAAATGACTGCCAATTCCAGCAGCTTGGACCAAATTCTGAACTGCACAGTTAGGAGTTAACCTTAAAACACATTTGCTGCTTCCTTAATTATTCCAGTCCCAACCTATGGTAACATACTGTCCCCACAGCCTCCACACAGCAGCTTCGACTCCCTCTGTCTTATCTTCTCCCCATTGTCGTCTCCCACCCTCTTTGTGTATTGCCCTCCGCCAATGCATCCACCCATCTTTCCCTTCATTGCTTCTCTCTTCCTTCACTAAATTTTCCCTGCCTTCCTGGCCCATAACCACCCAACACAGCACCTGTTGGCTGTCTAATCTCTGCATACTCCACTGTACAGCACTCTTTTTCTCTCCCAGCTGTAGGCTATCCCTTTCCCTTCCCTTTCAGATTGCTGCTTCCATTCTCTGTGACAGTTGTATTCTGGCCTGAGCTGCCAGAGTTTGCAGTCACGTGTGTGTGAGTTGGCTAACTTATACAAACGAATGGCATGTTTTTCTCTTTCTGACGAAGGCTGTGGCCGAAAACTTGTGTGTAGTTGTCTTTTAATTGTGCCTGTCATCTTTATGGTAAGTAGCAGTCTATCTTTTCCTTCATACTGTCCTTCGTCAAAAATTCATTTGAATTGTGATACAAATTCCTTCTTGTAACAACTTTGTGAACAACACAACACAGTGACCATTAGGTGTGTGTCATCTGGCTTATGTAGCTAGCAGCACAGAAAGGATTTTTTCTTGCATTAAAAGTGGATCTTATAATGAGAAAATAGCGTTAGTATATTTCTTATTAGCTATTGTACGTGTCAAATGTTAAAATACTGCCAAAATATAGCAATAAAATTTGTTAGATGCCCATTGAAAAGCATTTTCCAGCACTTGAAACAACAAAGAGACATTGTAATGAACCATAGGAAATACACTAAGGTGACAAGCCATGGGACAGTGATATGGATACACCCAAGTGGTAGTAGTATCACATACACGAGGTATAAAAGGGCAGTGCATTTGCAGATCTGTTATTTGTACTCAAGTGAGTCATGCAAAAAGGTTTCTGACACAATTATTGCCACCATGGGAATTCAGATTTTGAATGCGGAATTGTAGTAGGGGCTAGGAATGTGGGACATTCCATTTTGGAAATTAAGAAATTGAATATTTTGAGGTCCCCAGTGTCAAGTGTGTACAGAGAGTAGCAAATTTCAAGCATTAACTCTCACTACAGACAATGCAGTGCGGACGGCCCTCGTGTAACGACAGGGCAGCAGCATTTGCACAGAGTAGTTAGTACTAACAGACAAGCAGCACTGCACAAAATAACATCAGAAATCAGTGTGCCACATACAACGAATGTATCTGTTAGGACAGTGCAGCAAAATTTGATGTTAATGGGCAGTGGCAGCAGAAGACCGATGCGACTGACAGCACGACATCACGTGCAGAGACGCTCCTGTGCTCGTAACCTTATCACCCGGACCCTAGATTACTGGAAAACTGTGAGCCAGTCAGGTGAGTCTCGATTTTAGTTGGTAAGAGCTGGTGTGTGTCACAGACCTCACGAAGCTGTGAACCACAGTTGTTAGGAAGGCAGCTTTGCAAGCTAGTGGTGGGTCCGTGATCGTGTGGATTTCATTTACACGGGGTGGCCCGGGTCCTCTCGTACAACTGGACTGATCATCGGCTGGAAACAGTTAAGTTTGACTCCGTGGACGACGGGTTTGAAGGAGACTCTGGACAATTTGTGCGAATCAATGGCCAACCAGTTCGCTCGACACGAATCGCAGTGAGCATTTATGGGACATAATCGAGAGAACCGCTAGTGCAAAAAGTCCTGTGCCAACAACTCTTTCACAACTATGGACAGCTGCAGAGGCACCATGGCTCTCTGTTCTGCAGGGGACTTTCCAACGGCTTTGAGTCCGTGCCACATCAAACTGCTGCACTACACTGGGCAAAAGGAGGTCCGACTCGGTATTAGAACATATCCTGCAACTTTCATCACTTCAGTGTAAATAAGTACACACAGCACTTTCAAGGTATAAGAAAATAAAATATTAGATTACGTTGTAACCTTTGCTTACTCTCCTGGTACCAGAGTGATCTGCGACGATTGTATCTTTTCTGTAGATGGTGGTGTACTTAGACTGGGAGTTGCTTTATCCCTGGCTGTTCTTTGCAGGTTCTCTGATGTGACAGATGTGAGTGTGGACTATCTGGTTCACGTGGACACTCTGCGCTATTTGGACCTGACGGGCTGTGGAGTGACGCGGCACGCCCTCGAGAGCTTCGCCAATCTCCGTCCAGATGTCGAAGTCGTGGGACTCTAACGGTATTCCTCCTTTAATTTCTGTCTCTATCTATCTATATATCCATCCGTCTGTCTTTCTGGATGGTGGTGTGCTTTATATGTGTTACTTGTTGTTGGAACACATAACTTAAAGTACTTATGGTTGTTACTGAACATACTTCTGGTTGTGTCATAACAGAAGTACGGAAAACAGATTGAATGGGAAGTTCAAATTAAATTTAACATGCTTAATTGATCAGATCTGATCATGTAATGAATCCTACTTTGAGGTGCATTTTCTGCAGCACATTGCTATAGAAGTTGGGTCTTGTGTGATGTCTGTAACACTTTCTGGGATGGATTTTCAGAGGTGTTGCATATTGCCTTAAACTCAGTTTTGCATGGTAAGAATTGCTCGGTTAATAGTGTAAATATGGTGTTTTAATGTGAATTGAGCTGAGAGGACAAAATGAGGGTAATCCAGCATACTGACAGTTTGCCTTTAATAAATTCCAGAAAAATATTTCACTAGCAAAAACATGTTGCAATAGCTTACTTTTATTTCTTTACACAATCACTGCCATTTTTTAGGCTTGTTACATCTTCCTCAGCCTAGGAATCCTCTCATAATAGTTGGTTACCAGCAGTCCATTAAGCAAGTTGTATACTGGTGTCTTCACTTCACCATTACTTTAAAAATTTTTTATGTCAGGGGACACTGAGTGCCATGAAAATAGTTAGTTGTGTAACCTGGACTGTATGGTGCTACATTAAAAGCTTTCTCCCACATTTATTTGGGAAGCATTTTATTGCAGCCGCATTATGAATGTAGCCACTATCAAACATTTCTCACATTTAACAATATTAGGAAAAGGATATATTGCTGCTATTCACCATAAAGATGACCTGTTGAGTTTCAGACAGGCTCAACAGATGACTTACACATTGTAGCTTTCGTCCTATGCCTTCTTCCAAAAAGAAAATGCACACACATTCACAGAAGCAAACACACCTCAAGTGCACATGACCGTTACCAGTGTCAGCTCCTACGAGAATATCTTCTTTTCCTAATATTGTTGATATTCCAAGTTGGAGTCTCCATTGTTTGATTTATCTCATTTATTTTGCTAGAGGTGTGTGTTCTTGTGCTCTGACTCAACACTTCCAATATCCTGTGAGTGACCGCCTTTCCTCATAAATTATTTACATTCTACTAGAACTTTGCTTACTATAATTACAGTGCCTAGTGGCTTCCTTCCATCCAAAACCTTGTGTCATCTGCCCTTGGCCTCTCCTGTGTTATCTGGCCACATCTTTTCGTAAGTTTTTTTCTCTTGCCCTTTGTGACACACAGGCTTCACCTGCCCTCACCAGGGTGGCCATGCATGACTTTTGTGATGCTTTGTAGTATCAGTCGGACACTTTGACTGCATCGTATACTATTTTACGGACCACTTCTCCACCAGTGCTCTTGACACAATTTCGTGCATCCTTTTCACTCCCCAAACTTGTCCCTTCTTATCCTGTTCCCTGTACAACTACCTAATGCTTTCTTTTGTCTGTTACTCATGTCACCTCATGCTTTACAAGCACTGTCCCAACCCAAATGGATCTGCATCAGTTGAGGAACGTATACATTTCCATGTTCCTTAAATGCTACATAAGCCATGGGATCCCTACCAACAGCCTAACCATAAAAATTCTTTTCTGGATTCCACCCATCCTTTTGCAACAATCTTCATCCTTTTCAGATCCTGCAGTCCCTATTCCTCACGAATCTGGAACTGAAGGAACACATCTTCATGCCACAGGCATCCCAGAAATTTGCTTTATCCACAAGATGCTGTTACTGTGCAAACCTAGTAACATATACATCATCTCCATTTCACATGCAGTACTCCCAGGGTTCTGTCTTAGGTCCCATTCTGTTTTTGTTTTATATAAATGATCTGCCACTTAATATTGAGTGTCACTCAGTTTTATTTGCAGATGACACATCTTTAATCACTGAAAGTAACATTACAGATTAAATTCCACAAACTGTATTAAATACTTTAGAAAACTTAGGTACCTGGTTTGATTTAAATGGGTTAAAATTAAACATGGAAAAGACTCAGTTGATGCAATTTAAAACAAAACAAGCAAAAGTAAATGATATTCAGGTCAGTCAAAGAAACCAGAAATGTGAAATTCCTAGGAATGCAACTAGATAAAAATCTATCATGGGGGTCACACATACAGTACCTTGAAAATAAATTAAATAGCCTAGTATATGCAATGAGAATATAGTGCAATGCTACCAATATGGACATAAGAAAAGTAGTATATCACAGCTACTTTGTCAGTAATAAGTTGTGGAATTGTATTTTGGGGTAACTCAAACCATATGTGTTGAATTTTAAAACTTCAGGAAACATCATTAGAAATATGCACAATGTAGGGTGAAGAAAACCATGTCCCCCACTCCTAAAAAATCTGAGTATATTAAGTGTTCCCTCACTATACATATATGAGCTGATTATTTTTGTACACAGTAACCCTGATTTATTTGTAGCAAATCATTTTCAGCATGATTAAAACGCCAGAAATCAAAATAATTTTATGCTGCCCACCCACAGTTTAAAACTTTATGCTCAAACTCCACATTATATGGGTCTGAAAATTTATAACAAAGTAAAAGGAAGAGAATTGTTCAGCATAAATTTAGAAACAGTGAAAAAAATCATTAAACGAGAAACTAGTGCAGAAGTGTTACTATTCAGTAGAACATCTCATAGATGACAACCTGAAAATTTGAGCAGGAGAGAGCAAGTGCTTACGACTGTTAATCTTAAAAGTTAGTTACTTTGAAGAAAAATTATTAATTGCTAAGTAATTATTCAGTACTGTGTATTAAATTACTGGTATTATAAGGAAAACTGTAAAAGAGTTCGTGTTTTGATGAGTCTCCTGTATTTTTAAGTCAATGGCTTGAAATTGTAACTCCTGTCTTGGATACCACTACCCAAGAACACCTATTCTACCCACAGGGAGCACCTGATCTTCCCCCAGTAATCTCCTAATAGCACACACACTGCCAAGCTGACCTTTTCAATTTGCCACATCCTTCAAAACTCCATCCCAGCACTCCACTAAATCCAGAACCCAAAACATTGTTGTTAACATTTCCCCCAAGAACCTCAGTCGTACCCAAATGCGTTTTCATCCCCACACCCAAGTTAAACCATACTGGACTTATCAAAGACCTACTCTCCATCTCCTGATCCCTATAGTGGAAACGCTTCTTTGCTACCAATCCCTCGAACCAGTCAACCAAATCCTAACATTGACCTTTGCCTCTTCCAGTTCATACCAACATCTGTCCCCACTCCCACCTAAGCACTCTCTGGTCACTTTCCAGGAATTCTTTGCCTCCAACTTGCCCTTGCCATCCTACTCCAGGTGTTTTCCTGAGAACACCAACCTCTCAGCAGAAGAAATGACAGCAATTCACATCATCAAAACAGATCCTGAGTTAATCATCTTCCCTGGAGACAAAGGCTCCATTACTGTCATGATGGATCACAGTGGCTGCCTGACAAGAATTGCCCCAATTGTCTGACTTCTTAACCTATGAGCTCTGCCATAGTGATCCCACCCCAGAACTGCAATGTAACCTTCATACCAGAACCTCTCCCTCAAGTACATCGATCTCCTCACTACAACGCCCAGCACACCCACCTTCCAAATCCTCCCCAAAATGCACACACCCAATAGTCTTGGATGCCCCATTTTTGCTGGTTATTGCATCCTACTGAAATAATTTCTGCTCTTTTTGACAAACGCCTCCAACCTATTGCCTGAAACCTAGCCTCCTATATCAGAAATACCAACCACATCTTTCACCACATATCAATCACTTCCATCTCCTTTCCCTCCTCGATACCTATTTGTCACTGTAGATGCCACTTACCTGCACACAAACATCCCTCATACTGTGGCCTCACTGCTATGAAACAGCACCTCCACCAACGTCCTTCGCACATCAAACCCACTACCTCATTCTTAATACACCCTACCAACTATATCCTCGCACACAACTACTTCCTCTTAAAGGGGAAGGTATACAGATAAATTCGTGGCACGTGCATGGGCACCTTACCTGGTGCCCTCCAATGCAAACATTATAACTCCCATCTAAAGGAAATTGTCCTAGCTTCCAAAAACCCCAAGCCCCTAGGCTGCTAGAAGATTGTATCTTCAGATCTGGATTCAGATCCATGACATCCAATACTCTTTCTTCCATGAACTCAACACCTTCTCTCCCATCCACTTCACCTTGTCTTCCTCAACCCAATATGCCACTTTCCTGGATGTTGACCTCTACCCCTAGGGTGGCTCCACCCAACCTCTACCCACATTAAATCCACTAACCACCAGCATTATCTGCATTTATACAGCTATCATGGACTGGATCAACTAAACCATACACTTCACCATGGCTTTGGTTATCTGTCATCGTGTGTGTAAATCGGGGCATCCTACCCAAGATACTCCCATCCTCCTAAAGCGGTGTTCCATCACCCACCCAAATTATACATCATCTTAGTCCAGCCTAATGCCAATCCCACACCCAACCCCTTGCTGCAGAAATCACAGCCCCATGGAAGACCCAACCACCACACCAGCCCAAGCCCTGCACACAGCAGTTCTTACCCACCAGTGACAGGGTCACAGCAGCAGTGTCATTTACCAGCTCCCCTGAAAACATTACTCAGCTTTTTATATCGGTATGAAAACTGAATAGTTGTCCACTGGAATGAATGGCCACAGCCAAACTGTGACAAAGATTAAAACAGGACTCACCTTGCCACAACATACAATTGACCACATGCTTGATTTCAGTGGTTAACCCCAGGCCATCTGGATCCTTCCCTCTGCATCATCTACAACTACATGACTACTCTGCAGTTCACACATAAGTGCCTGGCAGAGGGTTTCTCGAACCACTTCCGCACTTTGTCTATTACTTTTCACTCTCAGACAGCATGTGGGGACACTGAACATGCAAGTGGTGCCGGTGGTGGTGGTTGCTCCCATGTATGTGGGTGTCAGTGAAATGTTTGCCTGTTTGGAGGGGAACATTGGAGATTGATATTTTGTAAAAACGACCTTGGAGTGAAAAATATCTTTGTATTAATGTCTCCTACCCCACCTCGTCTATCACATCTGTGACACACTGTCACCTATTTCGCGATAGTACAAAATGAGTTGCCCATGTTTGGACTTGTTTTTTATGTCTTCTGTCAATCCACTGTGGTAAAGGTCCCATACTGCACAGCAATACTCTACTATAGTCCACTTGCAGGTCTGGGGGTTAGAATAGGCCCGAGATATTCCTGCCCGTCGTAAGAGGTGACTAAAAGGAGTCTTGCACATTTCGGCCTTTATGTGATGGTCCCCTGTAGGGTTTGACCTCCATTTTTCAAAATTTTCCCAAAGAACGAACCAATTGGGGAAGGGCACCTTACATGGTACATCATGTCCATCATGCACCGAGACATGTCGCATCCTTTATTGAGGTGGATCTGCATTTCTGCTCATTCTCCAACTGTTGGGCGAGGTCACCCTCCTGGGTGCATATTTTTCCATCAACTGTGCAGTATTGTTTTCTACGCATGATGATGATGATGATGATGATGATGATGATGATGATGATGATGATGATGATGATGATGATGATGGATTTGTTTGCTTGGTTGCACCTGATATCGAGCACGGTAGCCAATCCGTTGCGGTTGGGCCACCATGTACCCTGTTGGTTGTAGACCCCTGACCACACAGGGATTGCTCTGCTGATGCCTGGGCCGTTAACTCCCCATCTGTGCCAAGGGGTAGATGCCCATCCCCCTGGGGCATCGGGACTCCTGGCAAAGGCCATCCTGCCAGGTGGCCTTTGGTGTGGCTGGGTGGCACATGTGGGGAGGGCCCCTGGTCGGAGTGGGTAGCATCAGGGCAGATGACAGGTGATGAATCATAGTTAGTCATCTCTTACTGGTCGTGAAACACCAGCAGTCTCCAAGTGATCACGAGCTCAATTCAATGCACAGAAGTACGACCCCAAATCGTTCCCCTCCCTGGCCACACCATGAGAGGAACATCAGCCTAAGGATGACAGCGGATCTTATTCGCTCCGGTACCTTCTATGTTCGAGAGCTGATGGGGAATCTTTGATGACGATGAAGCCACAGATTTTTGTTGAGCATTTAGAGGACAAGTTTGGGGAGGTGGAGGGCTTGTCCAAAATGAGATCTGGGTCAGTCTTGATCAAAAAAGCATCCTCTGCCCAGTCACGGGAATTACTCGCTTGTGACAAGCTGGGGGATGTTTCTGTAACCATCACACCCCATAAGAGCTTAAATATGGTCCACGGTATCATATTTCATTGAGACCTCCTTTTGCAGTCCGACGTTGAGCTGCGCCCCAATTTAGAGCGGCGAGGTGTACATTTCGTCCGGTGTGTCCACCGGGATCCAAAGGATAATCAGGTTGCCACTGGTGCCTTCATCTTGGCCTTTGAGGGTGATACATTGCTCGAGGTCAAGGTAATGGTCTACCGGTGTGATGTAAAGCCCTATACCCTCCCCCGATGTGGTGCTTTAAGTTCGGCCATATGTCTTCCCGCTGTACTTCCAGCGTCACATGCCGAGATTGTGGATGCCCATCAGATCCCAATACTCCATATGCCCCGCCTCCCATCTGTTTCAACTGCGGAGAGCATCATTCACCTTGGTCACCAGACTGCAGGATTCTCCAGAAAGAAAAAGATCCTGGACAGACTAACCTACACTGAGGCTAAGTGTGTGTATGACACAGTCTTCCGCTGCTGCTACAATAGTTGTGGCACCATCAGCTCTGCCATCGCAGGTCACCTCTGAGCCGGAAGACTACACCTGCCCCCTTGATGGTGGTAGGCATTTCCCTCCCTGTTGCTCCTGCACCACCTACTTTGGGAGCAACCCCCCCCCACCACCACCACCACCACCACCACCACCACCAGGGACATCCATCCCCACTTCTAAGCCGGAGAAACATAAGTTTTCTTCGTCTCCTCTCGCGAGGAAGAGGTCCCTTGGGTCACTCCCTTTCCAGGTTTCTTCTATTGAGAAAGACAACACCTGCCAGTGGGTGAAGAGCCCAAAAGCAGCTAGCCGTAGGGCTTCACGCTCCTCCTCAGTCCCAGAGACTGAGCCAGTGAAGTCCTCCCAGCCAGGGAAACCCAAGGAGCAGTGCGAGAAATAAAACCCTAAGACCAAGGAAATTGCAGTGGCACCCACACCACTGCTCCTACAAGCTCAGCGGCTGAGGATGGGGTGGATACTTTGGCGTCTGCTGACACCCTAGATCTCGTTAGACCCTCAGACACAATGTATATAGACTGCTCAGGCAATAAATCTGTAGCAGCAGGTGACTTTGAGACGTAAACTGCCTCATTGAATGTTCCATGACTTCCCAGTCTCATGATGTGATCCTCCAGTGGAATTGTGGCAGTTTTTTCCACCACCTGGCTGAGCTGTGGCAACTGTTAAGCTTTACACGTGCTATCTGCATTGCCCTCCAGGAAACCTGGTTCCCAGCAATGCAGACCCTGAATGTATTAGCTGCACTGATTGATCAACTCCCTAAACCTTTCCTACTTCTGGGAAATTTTAATGCCCATAACCCCTTTTGGGGTGGTACCATGCTTACTGGCCGAGGCAGAGATGTCGAAACTTTACTGTCGCAATTCAACCTCTGCCTCTTAAATACTGGGACCGCCACACATCTCAGTGTGGCTCATAGTAGTTACTCGGCCATTGATTTATCAATCTGCAGGACAGGACTTCTTCCATCTATCCAATGGAGAGCATATGGCGACCTGTGTGGTAGTGACCACTTCCTCATCTTCCTGTCACTGCCCCAGCATCAGGCACATGGACGTCTGCCTAGATGGGCTTTGAACGAGGTGGACTGGAGAACTTTCACATCTGCTGTAACCGCTGAATATCCCCATGTGGTAACATCGATGTGATGGTTGAGCAAGTAACTAGCACAGTTGTTCTGCTGCAGAAAATGTGATCCCTCTCTCTTTAGGGTGCCCAAGGCATAAGGCAGTCCCTTGGTGGTCGCCGGAAGTCGCTGAAGCAATTAAGGAGCGTCAGCGAGCTCTCCAGTGGCATAAGCGGCACCCTTCCCTGGAGCACTTCATAGCCTTTAAACGGCTCTGTGCCCGTGCTCGCTACCTTATCAAACAACGGGAGGAGGAGTGTTGGGAGAGATATGTCTCCAACATTGGGTGCCACACGTCACCTTCCCAAGTTGGGCCAAGATCAAACGTCTTTTCAGGTACCAGGCCCCAACAGCTGTCCCCGGTGTTACCATAAATGGCGATTTATGTACCGACGCAAACGCGATCCCGAGCACTTTGCTCGAGCCACTGCATCGGAGAATTACCACCCAGCCTTTCGCACACTCAAATGGCAGCTGGAACGGAACGCTCTCTCATTCACCACACACTGTAGTGAATCCTATAACATCTCATTTACAGAGTGGGAGCTCCTCAGTGCCCTTACACATTGCCCTGACACAGCTCCTGGGCCTGATCGCATCCACAGCCAGATGCTAAAACATCTCTCATCTGACTACAAGTGACATCATCTTGTCATCTTCAACTGAATCTGGTGCGATGGCATCTTTCAATCGCAATGGCAGGAGAGCACCATCATTCTGGTGCTCAAACCCAGTAAAAGCCCGTTTGATGTGGATAGCTATCGACCCATCAGCCTCACCAATGTTCTTTGTAAGCTGCTGAAACGTATGGTATGTCGACAGTTGGTCTGAGTCCTGGAGTCAAGTGGCTTGCTGGCTCCGTGTCAGGGCGGCTTCCACCAGGGTCGCTCTACCATTGATAATCTTGTGTCCACGGAGTCTGCCATTTGAACAGCCTTTTCCAGACAGCAACACCTGATTGCCATCTTTTTTGACTTACGTAAAGCATACGACATGACCTGGCGACGACATATCCTTGCCACATTGTATGCGTGGGGTCTCTGGGGACCACCCCGATTTTTATCCAAAACTTCCTGTTTATCTGTACTTTCCGTGTCCAAGTTGGTGACTCCCATAGCTCCATCCATATCCAGGAGAATGGAGTCCTGCAGGGCTCTGTGTTGAGTATCTCTCTATTTTCAGTGGCCATTAACGGTCTAGCAGCAGCTGTCGGGGCCCTCCGTCTCACCTTCTCTGTATGCAGGTGACTTTCGCATTTCATACTGCTGCTCCAGTACTGTTGTTGCTGAGTGGTGCCTCCAGGGAGCCATCCACAAGGTGCAGTCGTGTGCTCTAGCCCACAGCTTCCAGTTTTCAGCCATGAAGTCGTGTCTCGTGCACTTTTGTCGGCGTCGTACAGTTCATCCGGAACCCACACTTTATCTTAATGATGATCTACTCTCTGTAGTGGAGACACACACACATTCCTAGGACTGGTTTTCGACATTAGATTGGCTTGGCTCCCTTATCTTTGTCAGCTTAAGCGGAAGTGATGGCAACAGCTCAATGCCCTCCGTTGCCATAGTAACACCAATTGGGGTGCAGATCACTGCAAGCTGCTGCAGCTCTACAGTGCCCTTGTCCAATCCCGAATTGACTATGGGAGTGTGGTTTATGGTTCAACAGCGCCTTCAGCATTACATTTACTCGACTCGGTGCACCACTGTGGGGTTAGATTGGCGGCAGGAGCTTTTAGGACGAGTCCGGTGACAAGCATACTGGTGGAGGCTGGTGTCACTACACTGTAGATCAGACGTGCGCAGCTGCTCGCCAGTTACGCAGCACACATTCATAGTTCCCGTGCTCATCCGAATAACTGTCTGCTTTTCCGACCTGTGCCAGTCCATCTCCCGCATCGGCGGCCCAGATCAGGCTAAAGATTGCGATTCGCTTGTGGTCCCTTCTCTCCGAACTGGAGTCCTTCCCTTTACCACCTCTACTTGCGGTCTGTTCACGTACGCCGCCATGGTGTACACCTTGGCCGCAGCTTTCTCTGGACCTTTTGCATGGCCCGAAGGACTCGTTAACCCCACTGCTCTCTGCTCTCTCTTTTTGATTCTTGACGTGTTCTGGGGCTCTGATGTGGTTTACACTGACGGCTCGATGGCTAATGTTGAGCAGCACTCCTTGCTGGTTGGCTGCAGTGTTTTCACTGCATAGCTGGCGGCCGTATCTCGTGCTCTTGAGTACATCTGCTCATGCTCTGGCGATTCATTTCTCCTGTGTACTGATTCATTGAGCAGCCTACAATCAACCAGTGCTACCCTCGCCACCCTGTCGTAACATCCATTCAGGAGTCCATTAATGCCGTGGAACAGTCCCGCCGCTCCGTGGTGTTTGTGTGGACCCCAGGACACTTCGGAATCCCTGGCAACAATCTTGCCGACAGGCTGGCTAAGCAGGTGATGCGGAAACTGCTTCTGGAGATAGGCATCTCCCAAGCTGACCTGCATTCTGTCTTACACCACAGTGTTGTCTGGCTTTTGGAGACGGAATGGCATAACAGCACGCATAACAAAATGCGTGTCATTAAGGAGACTATGAATGTGTGGAAGTCTTCCATGCGGGCCTCTCGCAGGGAATCAGTTGTCCTCTGCCGGCTCCGCATTGGCCATACGTGGCTAACGCATGGATACCTACTCCGTTGAGAGGACCCACCTCAGTGTCGCTGTGGCTCCCAAATGACAGTCGTCCACCTCTTGTTGGACTGCCCACTTTTAGCTGCTCTGTGGCAGACTTCTAACTTTCCCAGCACCCCGTCTTTGGTGTTGGGTGACAATGCCTCCACAGCAGCTTTAGTTTTACGTTTTATCCGTGAGACTGAGTTTTGTGCTTATATGCAAGTTTTAGTGCATGTCCTTTGTCCCTCTGTCTTTTCCACCCTATTGCTTTTAGGGTGGAGGTTTTAATGTGTTGCAAAGTGGCTGGCTTTCCCTTCTTATTCTCGTGTTTGGCCAGTCACTGTAATCTGTTTTCATGTTTTACTATCTTCTGTTTCTAGCGTCTCTGTTTCCTTGTCCTCTTTTGTTCCTTTCAGTGTTCATTGCCGTCCTTTTGTTCTTGTGGCTTTTCCTCTCTTTCAGTTTTGTGCTGTATGTTTCATTCATTCTATTCTCAAACTTGTGGCACTGTTTTATTAGGAACAGGGGACTGATGACCTCATAGTTTGGTCCCTTCTCGCGCCTTTAAACCAACCAACCAGAGCACTCGAAGACCATCGCCATTCACACTGTAGAAGTGTTGGGAGTAATGTGGCTAGTTGCGTGTACCGTGAAATGGGTGAGATGAATTTAATATATGATGAAGACAATTGCAATGTACAAGAAGCTGTGGGACTGTATCTTGTGATCTATCCTGACAAAAAGGTACTGTGCCACACATTATTTGCAACCCTGCATTGTGTGTGGGAAACAGGCTCATTCTGTGTGTGCAAGCTGGATGCTGATCACCAACAACATAATGGACAGTTGCAGTGGATGAAAGTATTCTCGATTGGGTGCAGTGTATGCTGTCAAAAAGTACACGAGGTGTATCCATGCCACTGATATCCTCAACCCTTCACCTGTTGCACTGTGTGTGATGAAAGGCTGCATCTATTTCATTCCCAATACATCCAGGCATTGCAATGGGGGGACTACAACAAGCACATGGGATTTGTGTGGTGGTTTCTGCAGAAATCCGCTGCACACTGAAGCTTCATAGCAAGTGTCCTCTTCACCAATTCTCTGTTCTCACTTAAGGGTGTTATGGACTTTCACAACCTGCATACATGGGCAATGTGAAAACACAGGCTACATGTACACTTGCCTCTAAATTCAAATTGACCCTTAACGTGTCAGCTGGCATCGTCGGACACTATTTAATTGGGCTGTACATTCTCTTGGCCCATTTGACGGTCGCACATATCTCGTTTTTCTGTGAGAGATTCTGCCGGACATGCTGAATGGTGTATCTGTACCTATTTGTCGCTCCATTAAATTTCAGCACGATGGAGCCCCCGCGCATTTCAGCAGACGAGAGGGGGCACATCTGCAGGTAACCTTTCCTGGCCACTGCTTTGCTCTCAGGGGCAAGTTGTGTGGCCACCACGATCACCTGATCTGTCCCCAGTTGATATTTTTCCTGACTATCTGAAGGGCTTTGTGTATGAAACGTCTGATACTTTGCCAGAGGACCTAGTGGACAGGATTGGTGCGGTGTCAGGATATCTTAGATACACCAGGTATCTTTTAGAGGGTGTGTTGTTCAATGCAGTATCGATATCGGGCATATCTCGATGCATCTGGACGGAACTTTGAGCATCTCCTATATTGGATGTCCATTTGTAACATGTGATTTATTACTGATCCTTGGTGTATGCCCTGTCAGTTTATAAAAGTTTCTGAATCGCCCTGTTCTGTAACATATGCCAAATTTCCAAGTCATTGTGTCACTTTGTATCTAAATATATCTGACATGTCTAGTGATCAAAATTCAACTTAGTAATGAATGAACAAATGATTTTCCTGACCTTGTTTTTTCAGGTATTAATGACTCATCTTCTCTGAAATGTCCAAAACACCTCCAAGTAGTGATGGCATGGCAAAATTAAATGTGCAGACAGCAAGTATGTCTACTAAGGTGCAATTGCACTTTTTATGTGCCCTATTTCATGGATTTTACCCGCAAATCGTAGCATCCATGAACAGTAGGATGCGCCCTCCTACTGCTAAGCTACTTACACTTTTACACAATCACCTTCTTTCTAAAATAAAGGAATTTGTGAAACATGTAACTCGGGACAAGGTAAAGGTTAAAAATCACAAGAATGAGGGTCACATAGACACTGCATAGGTTTTCGTTGTGTGTACTTCTCCATATTTACACGGAGTTGGCACTTTTAAGTATCCCTATTTTACTAGGTTGTCCTCAGATTTGCCAACGCCCATTTGTAATGTATTCAGTGATCCCAATGTAGTCCAATCCAAATCGTGTCCAGCAAATAAGCTTTCTGTTGACTATACCCCAGCTTGAAGATGACTATTTTGGATGCCCAAAGTTTTTGTCTGGATTTATTAGCTGATTGAATTTACTGTAGATGTTGACTGTAAAAGCCTCGTCATAGACTTCAACCTAGGTGTGTGGCATTGTGATGCGGTGAGTGAAACTCATTTTCTTAGTCTTTCTTCCTATTGGCATTTGTGGCTACTTGCCAGTGTACGTCACGAGTAGAAATGCCTGCTGTGCAGTACAATTTATGAACGGGAACTGGTTCCAGGTATCCAGTAATTAGCATTGTGGTTTCATTAATGTTTGTCTTTGCTTTTCTCATGTGGGTGGACTTGTGCCACACTGGGCAGGCATATTCACCAAACAAGAAAGTGTCATGGATGAAGTAGGCCTACAGATCATCTGATAGTAACCAGGGTGACTACGGTCAGTGTTTCCAGATGGTGATGTTTTAGGCTGCCATCTTAGGTTTGTGTTAAAACAGTGTTGCCAGTGAGCGAGGGGTCTGCCTAAGGTAACTCTGCTTCTTTCTGCCCATGTGTTTCATGGATGAGACTTGCATACCTAAGTTTTGTGTGGGTTTAGCTTCAGCTAGTTCCTGTTATAGTAATCAGGAAATGTTCTGAGAGCAGCACCTGTTCTGCTTCTTCAGTCATCTACCCATACTGTCAAAGCAAGGTTGTCTGAACATAAAGAACTTTCGCAAGAATTAGGTCTCGGCTGATCCTTTGTGTAAATGCAGAAGAGCAGTGGTGACTGTACTCCCTTGGGGTTGACCTTTTCTTTGTTTTCTCCAACAGTGACTGCCCCTTCCTTCTGCAACTAGTTTATACAGTGGTGTGAATATAAATTAACAGAAATGTAATTATCTAAAAATGTGTTATGTAAATGAAAATGACACAGTATTCACATTATGTACTTTTGTTTGTTTTGGTTTACAAATTTAACTGTTGTTGATGGTTTGACAGATAGCTGGGTGCATGTAGGCAGGGAAATGAAAACAATTTTTCAAAATATAACTGAATGGATAAAAATCCAATCACGAAGTGGTGGCAAGAGGAAACACACACAAAAGTTATGGAAATAAGCAAGTTTTCAGAGCCAGTGGCTCCTTCTCCTAGCAGAAGGGTTGTTGAATGGAAAGCAAGAGGGATGAAGGAAAAGGCTAGTGAGGTTTGGGAAGTGGTGAGAGTTAGGGAAAAGTCGCCTATAAAAGTGTGTGTGTGTGTGTGTGTGTGTGTGTGTGTGTGTGTGTGTGTGTGTGTGAAGTGCCACAAAATGCTACAGGTAATTTATTTCCTTGTTGATATGACCAACACCTGATTAACACACATTTATAGCATGTTTGCATGCAATATTAAAATTATATCCATATGGGAGTATGGGAGTTTGCTTTTCGTGGGTACCAGTCACCTCTTTTATAGTTTTGCTCTTGTCTGGCCAGAGTGCATACTGTAGGTTTCTACTGAATGTTGAAGAATGTATCTTAAAAAGGCTCACAATTGGTACAATTTGTTTTGTAAGTCTAAAAAATGGAATTCAGTGAAAAAAAGGGCGTGGTTGCAAGATGTGTGCGTGAAAACTTCTTTCGCATGTTCATTGGCAGAATAACCTAAAACAATTAATAATCAGTTTTTGCTTAAAAAAGGAGAAATCAGGTGCTGCATAAAGGGAACTGTGCATACAAAAAAAGGCGGCGGTACTGGTTACTCTGACAAAAGAAAACGCATTTTGCCAAAACATAAATTTAACAATATACATTGGGTTTATAAGAACTGAAGAATGACTGCTTGAATCTGGTTTGAAAGTTTCTAACATGGGTAACGTTTAAATTGGCTGCACTTTTAAGACTTCCAAAGTTCTTGAAAAAATGTTTTATTTCTTTCCAGATACTGAAGATGGATCTCAGTCCTCAAGTTAACTGTAAATGTTATTGCAACTAACATAATTCATTTTTATTCAGTAAACTGTAACAATATTGCATAAAATTAGCTACAGTGATCCGCTTTTAAAAGAACTAATGTGCACGCCAGCACACATTTTTATACATATATCGCAAGAAAATGTACAAATAAGACAGAAGTGTTCCTGCTCTCCACTGCTGTAATGAAGAGAGCCAGCAAAATGGTAAAGTAACAATAGTTCATTTGAGTTTTGAGGAATTTTTAATATTTTTATCTGTGAACTGTAGACAAAATCATTCCAGTTTCAGGAATGAAGGATTGTAGTTTGTTGTTGTGCTCACACCTATAATGTATTGGAATAGATAGATACATTTAAAGAGTAGTACTTTCACAGGAATGTGAAATGCCTAGCACCATGTGAACTGAACACTCTCAACTGGCATGTCTTTCTGCCTTCTGCTGTTAAGTGTAATCCACCTATCGTGGCATTCTTTTGTATAGTTAAGAGATTTATGACATTGTTTTTCTTCTTGTATAATTATTATTTAGGATTATAAGACAGAGTATATGTTGCGGTTTCTACACATTCTGCAGTGTTCTCTGATGAATTTTTATGTATTGTGGTTCCTGTGCAAAGGAATTGTGAACTGTTGTTGCAGGCAGTGATTGGAAGAGATATATTGTTTGTATGTCACAAATGTAAAACTGCCCTTTTTTAATTAATGTGAAATGTATGTGAATATAGTCATCTTGTGGTGATACTATATAGATTAATCCTTTTTATAAATTCATGTTTTTTATGTTGCATACTGCACACATTTTATGCAGCAGTCATATGAAATGTGTGTGCCATGATGTGTTAGTTTCATCTTTGGACACTGTGTATAAATTTCCTAACGTATTTTTGAAAAAGAATATTTTTGGAAATCAGTAGATGTAGGAGCTGGTCATAATTGAATATAATGCATGATTTTTTTTGATAAGAGAGGGGTTCTCTTTGGTTCTATTGTCTACCACAGGCATGAGCAAACTATGGTGATTTACATACTGTCTTTAGCTCTTGGGCTGCCTTTCCATATGAAATGACACCACCACTCCTAAGAGCTAAGATCAGAACTACAGTGTGTACAATGTTAAAGCGCATCAGGTAACACTGATGGGACTGGCACTCTTTTTCCGACATTCCACTCTTAGAAATTAAGCCTCAAAACACTCTCTTCGGAGAGTACATACAGTTTATATTCATCCTGTCTTCAAACACCTACCCCCATGAACCATGGACTTTGCCGTTGGTAGCAGTCTGGTCCCTTTAATCCCACAAACCAACCAACCTTGCCGTTGGTGGGGAGGCTTGCGTTCCTCAGCGATACAGATGGCCGTACCGTTGGTGCAACCACAACGGAGGGGTATTTGTTGAGAGGCCAGACAAACGTGTGGTTCCTGAAGAGGGGCAGCAGCCTTTTCAGTAGTTGCAGGAGCAACAGTCTGGATGATTGACTCATCTGGCCCTGCAACACTAACTAAAACGGCCTTGCTGTGCTGGTACTGCGAACGGCTGAAAGCAAGGGGAAACTACAGCCGTAATTTTTCCCGAGGGCATGCAGTTCTACTGTATGGTTAATGATGATGGCGTCCTCTTGGGTAAAATATTCCGGAGGTAAAATAGTCCCCATTTGGATCTCCAGGCGGGGACTACTCAGGAGGACGTCGTTATCAGGAGAAAGAAAACTGGCGTTCTACGGATCGGAGCGTGGAATTTCAGATCCCTTAATCGGGAAGGTAGGTTAGAAAATTTAAAAAGGGAAGTCGATAGGTTAAAGTTAGATATAGTGGGAATTAGTGAAGTTCAGTGGCAGGAAGAACAAGACTTTTGGCCAGGCGAATACAGGGTCATAAATACAAAATCAAATAGGGGTAATGCAGGGGTAGGTTTAATAATGAATAAAAAATAGGAGTGTGGGTAAGCTACTACCAACAGCATAGTGAACGCATTGTGGCCAAGTTAGACACGAAGCCCATGCCTGCTACAGTAGTAAAAGTTTGTATGCCAACTAGCTCTGCAGATGATGAAGAAATAGATGAAATGTATGATGAGATAAAAGAAATTATTCAGGTAGTGAAGGGAGGCGAAAATTTAATAATCATGGGTGACTGGAATTTGACAGTAGGAAAAGGAAGAGAAGGAAACGTAGTAGGTGAATATGGATTGGGGGTAAAAAATGACAGAGGAAGCCGCCTGGTAGAATTTTGCACAGAGCACAACATAATCATAGCTAACACTTGGTTCAAGAATCGTAAAAGGTTTTATACATGGAAGAATCCTGGAGATACTAGAAGGTATCAGATACATTATATAATGGTAAGACAGAGATTTAGGAACCAGGTTTTAAATTGTAAGACATTTCCAGGGGCAGATGTGGACTCTGACCACAATCTGTTGGTTATGAACTGTAGGTTAAAACTGAAGTAACTGCAAAAAGGTGGGAATTTAAGGAGATGGGACCTGGATAAACTGAAAGAACCAGAGGTTGTAGAGATTTTCAGGGAGAGCATAAGGGAACAATTGACAGGAATGGGGGAAAGAAATACAGTAGAAGAAGAATGGGTAGCTCTGAGGGATGAAGTAGTGAAGGTAGCAGAGGATCAAGTAGGCAGAAAGAAGAGGGCTAGTAGAAATCCTTGGGTAACAGAAGAAATATTGGATTTAATTGATGAAAGGAGAAAATATAAAAACACAGTAAATGAAGCAGGCAAAAAGGAATACAAACGTCTCAAAAATGAGATTGACAGGGAGTGCAAAATGGCAAAGCAGGAATGGCTAGAGGACAAATGTAAGGATGCAGAGGCTTATCTCACTAGGGGTAAGATAGATACTGCATACAGGAAAATTAAAGAGACCTTTGGAGAAATGAGAACCACTTGCATGAATATCAAGAGCTCAGATGGAAACCCAGTTTTAAGCAAAGAAGGGAAAGCTGAAAGGTGGAAGGAGTATGTAGAGTGTTTATACAAGGACTATGTACTTCAGGGCAACATTATGGAAATGGAAGAGGATGTAGGTGACGATGAAATGGGAGATAAGATATTGCGTGAAGAGTCTGACAGAGCACTGAAAGACCTGAGTCGAAACAAGGCCCCGGGAGTAGACAACATTCCATTGGAACTACTTACGGCCTTGGGAGAGCCAGTCACGACAAAACTCTACCATCTGGTGAGCAAGATGTATGAAACAGGCGAAATACCCTCAGACTTCAAGAATAATATAATAATTCCAACCCCAAGGAAAGCAGGTGTGGCCAGATGTGAAAATTACTGAACTATCAGTTTAATAAGTCACAGCTGCAAAATGCTAACGCGAGTCCTTTACAGACGAATGGAAAAACTGGTAGAAGCAAAAAACAGTTTGCATTCCGCAGAAATGTTGGAACACGTGAGGCAATACTGACCCTACAACTTATCTTAGAAAATACATTCCTGGAAATGGAAAAAAGAACACATTGACACCGGTGTGTCAGACCCACCATACTTGCTCCGGACACTGCGAGAGGGCTGTACAAGCGATGATCACACGCACGGCACAGCGGACACACCAGGAACCGCGGTGTTGGCCGTCGAATGGCGCTAGCTGCGCAGCATTTGTGCACCGCCGCTGTCAGTGTCAGCCAGTTTGCCGTGGCATACGGAGCTCCATCGCAGTCTTTAACACTGGTAGCATGCCGCGACAGCGTGGACGTGAGCCGTATGTGCAGTTGACGGACTTTGAGCGAGGGCGTATAGTGGGCATGCGGGAGGCCGGGTGGACGTACCGCCGAATTGCTCAACACGTGGGGCGTGAGGTCTCCACAGCACATCGATGTTGTCGCCAGTGGTCGGCGGAAGGTGCACGTGCCTGTCGACCTGGGACCGGACCGCAGCGACGCACGGATGCACGCCAAGACCGTAGGATCCTACGCAGTGCCGTAGGGGACCGCACCGCCACTTCCCAGCAAATTAGGGACACTGTTGCTCCTGGGGTATCGGCGAGGACCATTCGCAACCGTCTCCATGAAGCTGGGCTACGGTTAGGCCGTCTTCCGCTCACGCCCCAACATCGTGCAGCCCGCCTCCAGTGGTGTCGCGACAGGCGTGAATGGAGGGACGAATGGAGACGTGTCGTCTTCAGCGATGAGAGTCGCTTCTGCCTTGGTGCCAATGATGGTCGTATGCGTGTTTGGCGCCGTGCAGGTGAGCGCTACAATCAGGACTGCATACGACCGAGGCACACAGGGCCAACACCCGGCATCATGGTGTGGGGAGCGATCTCCTACACTGGCCGTACACCACTGGTGATCGTCAAGGGGACACTGAATAGTGCACGGTACATCCAAACCGTCATCGAACCCATCGTTCTACCATTCCTAGACCGGCAAGGGAACTTGCTGTTCCAACAGGACAATGCACGTACGCATGTATCCCGTGCCACCCAACATGCTCTAGAAGGTGTAAGTCAACTACCCTGGCCAGCAAGATCTCCGGATCTGTCCCCCATTGAGCATGTTTGGGACTGGATGAAGCGTCGTCTCACGCGGTCTGCACGTCCAGCACGAACGCTGGTCCAACTGAGGCGCCAGGTGGAAATGGCATGGCAAGCCGTTCCACAGGACTACATCCAGCATCTCTACGATCGTCTCCATGGGAGAATAGCAGCCTGCATTGCTGCGAAAGGTGGATATACACTGTACTAGTGCCGACATTGTGCATGCTCTGTTGCCTGTGTCTATGTGCCTGTGGTTCTGTCAGTGTGATCATGTGATGTATCTGACCCCAGGAATGTGTCAATAAAGTTTCCCCTTCCTGGGACAATGAATTCACGGTGTTCTTATTTCAATTTCCAGGAGTGTAGATTAAGAAAAGGCGAACCTACGTTTCTAGCATTTGTAGACTTGGAGAAAGCTTTTGACAATGTTGACTGGAACACTTTCTTTCAAATTCTGAAGGTGGCAGGGGTAAAATACAGGGAACGAAAGGCTATTTACAATTTGTACAGAAACCAGATGGCAGTTATGAGTGTCGACGGACATGGAAGGGAAGCAGTGGTTGGGGAAGAAGTGAAACAGGGTTGTAGCCTGTCCCCGATGTTATTCAATCTGTATATTGACCAAGCAGTAAAGGAAACAAAAGAAAAATTCGGAGTAGGTATTAAAATCCATGGAGAAGAAATAAAAACTCTGAGGTTCGCTGATGACATTGTAATTCTGTCAGAGACAGCAAAGGACTTGGAAGGGCAGTTGAATGGAATGGACAGTGTCTTGAAAGGAGGATATAAGATGAACATCAACAAAAGCAAAACAAGGATAATGGAATGTAGTCTGTCGGGTGATGCTGAGGGAATTAGATTAGGAAATGAGGCACTTAAAGTAGTAAAGGAGTTTTGCTATCTGGGGAGCAAAATAACTGATGATGGTCGAAGTAGAGAGGATATAAAATGTAGGCTGGCAATGGCAAGGAAAGCGTTTCTGAAGAAGAGAAATTTGTTAACATCCAGTATTGATTTAAGTGTCAGGAAGTCATTTCTGAAAGTATTCGTATTTAGTGTAGCCATGTATGGAAGTGAAACATGGACGATAAATAGTTTGGACAAGAATGGAATAGAAGCTTTCGAAATGTGGTGTTACAGAAGAATGCTGAAGATTAGATGGGTAGATCACATATCTAATGAGGATGTATTGAATAGAATTGGGGAGAAGAGGAGCTTGTGGCTCAACTTGACCAGAAGAAGGGATCGGTTGGTAGGACATGTCCTGAGACATCGAGGGATCACCATTTTAGTATTGGAGGGCCACGTGGAGGGTAAAAATTGTAGAGGGAGACCAAGAGATGAATACACTAAGCAGATTCAGAAGGATGTAGGCTGCAGTAGGTACTGGTAGATGAAGAGGCTTGCACAGGATAGAGTAGCATGGAAAGCTGCATCAAACCGGTCTCAGCACTGAAGACAACAAAAACAACAACATAATCTTCAAACATTGTCATTTATTTTGAAGTCATGAACACTGTTTGTTTACTTGCTATGCTTTACAGTTCTGCAACACTATTAGTAAAGAAACCATGTTCATGACACACAAATAAATGTAATCATCTGAAGGTAGGATACCAGGCGTCTTGAAATATCGTGGAAAAAACAACCCATAAAAGCACTTGCTTGCAGCTAATGCATTATAAATTATCTTCAGTTTCAGCAGATGCATTTTTCTAACGTTTCCACAGTGAATAAGAATTCTTTATTGATGTTAATGTAAGAAAGATAGAAAAATGAATTGAATTACGGTGAAGATAAAGACAATTCCAGTTGACAAGCAATCAAGTAACTACACAGTTTTTGGCTACAGACAGCTCATTTGAGTGTCTGAAATTTAGTATTTAAATTCACAAACAATATTGGTAAGCATTTTTTAAGTATTTGTCAAGACACTTATGTTGACTGATTGTGTGGTCATGTTTTGTTCTGGTAAATAAAGATACAGTTAGTGCCACCACCACCACCACCACAAATTTCTTATGCGGGCCAGGTTGAAACCAATTGAGTGCCAGGCCCAGGCACCTGGTTGCTCACCTGTGGTCTACCATCTACCATATGTTACTTCATATTTCAGCCACTTTCTGCGAAAATGGTTATTCCCAGTAAACCACAACCACATAGCAGATGTAAAGTACAGGGAGCAAAATGCTATTTACAACTCGTACAGCAACCAGAGGGGAGTTAGGTATCGACGGGCCTGAAAGAGAAGCAGTGGTTGAGGAGAGACACAGGGTGTTCTAGCCTATCCCCAGTGTTCAATTTGTACATTGAGAAAACAGTAAAGGAAACCAAAGTAGAGTCCGGAATACAAATTAAAGTTCAGGGAGAAGAAATAAATACTTTGAGATATACTGATGGCATTGTAATTCTGTCGGACAGCAAAGCACTTGGAAGAGCCATTGAACAGAATTAGCAGTCTCTTGGAAGGAAGATATAAGATGAACATCAACAAAAGCAAGACAAGGATAATGGAATGTAGACAAATCAAATCGGGTGATGCTGGGGAAATTAGATTAGGAAATAAGACATTTAAAGTAGTAAATGAATTTTGCTATCTGAGTAGCAAAATAACTAATGACAGCTGAAATAGATAGTGTATAAAATGTAGACTGGCAATGGGAAGAGAAATCTTCCTGAAGAAGAGAAAATTGTTAACATCTACTATAGATTTGAGTGATAGGTAATATTTTCAGAAGCTATTTGTTTGGACTGTAGCCATGTACAGAAGTGAAATGTGGACAATAAACAGGTTAGACAAGAAGACACTAGACGCTTTTGAAATGTGGTGCTACAGGAGAATGCTGAAGATTAAATGAGTAGATCGCATAGCTAATGAGGAGGTATTGAATAGAACTGGGGTGACAAGAAATTTCATAACAGCTTGACCAAAAGAAGGGATTAGTTGATAAGAAACATTCTGAGGCACTAAGGGATGTATCCTCTGTGCCTTACTTATGATGTAATTGCTCAAAGCCAATGAGCAATTACAACATAAGTAGGCCACAGAGGATACGTGACTAACATTTGAAGCATAAGTGAATCTTCAGGAACAAAGCAATGTAGCACAACGAACGGAGGTTGTAGATATACATCTCGTAAACCCATACGTGTGACATTGTTATAATGTAATGAAATAAAGAAATATAGCTCAGAGAACAGAGGTTGTACATAAATCTATAATTGTAAAAGAATAATGTGTTTAAAAAATCTGATTTATCAGTCTGTAATAAAATTAAAAGGACAGATGCAGGTATTATGGGGCTTTTGGCAGGTGCAACCTGAAACAGAGCTACAAGCATTACCACAAAAGAAAATACTATAATATCATGAAAACGTATTAAGCAACACGAGCACTATGACAACGGAACATTGGTATCCTGTTCTTCAATTGAGGAGGAGAATACCAATGTTACTCATGATGGAAAAAGTGACCAACCAGACATTGGTATATAGGTGAACTGAAGAACACAGTACTAGTATTACTGTCCTGTAATAACAACTAAATGAAGAAACCCCCTCTCACAAATCCCTATGTGATAAAAACCCATCAAATGTAATCATAGACCTCTTAGCAACATGCTTCTGAATTAATTTGACCAACACTTTCCTTGTTTGATTATAAACCAACTTGAAAACAACTTCAGAACTTCTTGTCTCCAAAATAACAGCCCTGGAAACCCATAATTCCAGTGCAGGCTTCCCCCTCCAGTACTTGCTTTCCCAAAAGCAGACCCATCAGTTTCTACAATAACATGCCTAGATCCCCCCCCCCCCCCCCCACACACACACACACTTTAAATGCTCCCTCCAAACGTCTTGACAAAACAAATACCAATCAGTTATGGTACGCTCACTTACCCAACATCTGTGCACCCATGCAAGCACACAGGATACCTCATACACTTAGAATAATTAACTTCATAATGTCACTCAAAATCACCTTAGATTGTTCAAACCACATTCCTCCTCTAATTGAACATGACAAATTGTCCTTGATACACCTGCACACAGCTATGAAACACTCATTAATCGTATATTTTGGTCACATTTGTGGTGCTGAATAAATTCAGCAGTTAATACTCCCACTTGTAAAAAAAAAAAAAAAAAAAAAAAAAAAAAAAAAAAAAAAAAAAAAAAAAAAAAAAAAAAAGGTTTACGTGCATAACATCAGTTGTCATCCTTATTTGCTCAGATAAATCTATACCTACAAATAAACAACAAACTTCTCAAAATTGCCCAGAATGAAACTAACTCTACCCAAATATCTAAAAATTGTTCAGAATGAAATTTAAGCTTTATAAATGATTACGTAATAGACTACAAACACTATCGGATCAAATGATGACCGGTAAATTAAAATGCATACAGAATCTTTAAAACAATGAAACTCGTTTACAGTGTCTTTCTTTTAATGTTACATTCATGGATATAAATTTAAGAGTTGATGCTTCATTTCCAAAGATAACCAAATTTATTATTTATGGCTCAGAAATAAACAAATTATCATCTATGACTTAAATATGATGTCATTGGTTGAAGTTGACGTGTTATATCCCATTCTTCAGTTGACTCAGGAGACCGAGAAATGAATATAGTAAACAAGATGCAGAAGAATGTAGGTTGCAATAGTTATTCAGAGATGAGGCTTGCACAGGATAGAGTAACATAGCATGGGGAGCTTCATCAAAGCAGTTTTTGGACTGAAAACGTCACCCCCACATACCTTCTCGACTAAATTGCGCTTTCGTAGGGGATGGCTGAAGACTTGTCTTGTGACATGCTGTGTTGGCACTACAATATAGATGGTGAGGAATTTCTTAACTGGTTATTAACAGACATGCTGCAGAGATGTAGCACAGAGATGACTTTCATTCATTACAACAATGTATCTGCCTCTTGGCTGCAGTGCTCTTATTCATGGATGAAAGGTTTAAATTGGTCATATAGTACACTTGATCCTAAAGATACCATCATAGGGTGGACACTTCCACTTTTTTTATCTATGAAATAATCATCTCCATTCATTTGAAAGTACATTGATCTTGTGGAATAATGAATTTTAAAAAAAAATAGTGCCAGGGATTATTGAATCTTTTATTTCTCACTCCATTGCATGGTATTTTTGATTTTTGCTTTGTGTAATGTTTCATGTATAATAGAAATTTCATGGAGAGTACCCATACCATAAGAATGTCATTCTGGATCTGCCAGCAGATATGGATGTACAAAAGATTTTGTCAGTTACAGACAGTAATTGCAACAGTGTGTCCCTGTGTTGTGATTTGTTAAAAATGTGTTACGTGAAGCTCTCTCATTGGTATTTCACAAATTTTCCGTAGAAAGGCTGTTGCGATTGCATTGTGCGGCACATGCCATGTGCTGATCGGCCCTGTTCCTCTATATTTGAGCCTTGTTCTGTTACATGCCCACAGCCTTTCCCCTTATATAGTGACACATTTAAATAGCTTAAATGACACTACAAGGAAAGGATCTACTGATTACTAAGATGTGACAGTACATGCATTCACGAACAGACTCCTCCTATTTGAATGGCAGTTTGTGTGTTACAGGACTCCAGTCACCACAATTACCTCTGACCACATTTTGTGGTGTACTGCCAAAACATTCTATACATTTGCCACAGTTCTGAGGCAAAGTTTCAGGTCTTCCATAGCCTATATTGTGAAGTGACTCTGGTATTGTCTGGTATTTGTGAAGTAAAATTGTAAGTGGTCAGTTTGAGATTTCATTCTCCTCAAGGGCAGCTATTTCAGTAGCACAACTTACCACAATGTTATATGTAGAAGTATTTCCCAAAGTACACAGAAGTTCAGCTGACATTCTGTTAATGTCAACATTTATTTGTGAACAGTGTTTCCTTCCCATGAAAGAACAAAAACTCAGGTAGCTCCCTGCTTCATTGTGTCACTGATGAGACTCTGCAGCTTGTGGCAACACAGCCTGACATGAAATATTTCACTGCTTTTTAATGAAGAGTCATGTTCCACAAGATAAAATGGTATGAATTTACATTAATTTATTCACATCTCTATTTTCATTACTATTTTTACTTGAATAGGCAGTTGCATATCAGGCACGTTTTTCTTAACCATCACCATTTGTTAAGTGGTGCTCCTTCATCACTCTGTGCTCACTGCACTTAACTTTTGACAGTCTGCCATTTCCTGGCAGAATGCCCTATTTTTAGGTACGTATGTTCTCGTTTATGTTTGCCATGTGAATTATTGGCCGTTTTAGCGAGCGACACACGGGCTGTTCAGCCATATTTTACTTTTTATCTGTCATAGCAATATGGTGAAGGACATTTAATTTTTGGTTCAGGGCCTCAGTTTCTCTATGGCGTGTTTTATAGATCTTTCTCCAAATCCCTGTTTTTAGGTGTCTTCGTTTCCATAGTTTGAGATTCATGTGTAGTTCTTTGGAACGCCTCTTTGTCTCTGTGTTCTACAGTTCTGACATGGGTGAATATGATCCTAGTTGTTTTTGCTCCATAAAACAAAACAGTATCTTTACATTTTCATTAGTTTTGATATTCTGATGAATTTAGTAGGTGGTAAATGACACAATCGTGTGCAAAAAGTCTGAGGCTGCTTCTCAGATTGTCTCTTAAATGATTTTATATAGATTAAGAAAAGCAGATGGCCTAGAACACTTACTTGGGGATGTTAAATATCACTTCTGTTTTAATCAATGACTGTCAGATAATATACAGTGTGGTCTTTCTGAGAGGAAATCATGGATCCTATTGTGCAGTTTAGACCATCTGAAAATGGTGGTTACATTCCAATTTTAAAAGAAAGGTGAAATAAAAGCCAAACAATTATGGACCCATACAAATAGTTCCCATTACATCAAAAGTCATAGAAAACAGTACATGTGTGCAAATTTAAAATTATTTTGAAAGTAACAAATTACAGAGTAGTAGACAGGTTGGCTTTCAGTCTCTACTATCAACAAGAAAAACAATAGTGTCTCTTCAATAACATATGTGAAGGATCTGAGAACAATACTCATGTGTGCATCACCATTAGATGGAAACAAAGCCTTTGATTCTGTCACACATAATATAATGATTAAAGAGCTAGAACATTATGGTGTTGTAGATAAGCCATTACAACTGTTTAAGTCATACTTAAGCAACAGGATACAATTAGTAAAGGCAAACAGCCAGGTGTGAACACTGATGAAAATGGAGGAATCCCAGAAGGCTCAGTATTTGGACCTTTCTTGTTCATTGTGTACATCAGTGACTATCAAATTATGTGCCTCATGTCGGTGTACTATATGCTGATGACATGACACTAATTACAGATGAGAAAATCTGTAGGATTTCTTAGACTACAACAAAGCAGAGCAGTGACTGGTGCAGGGCCAATCTTTTATCTGCAAATAAAATAAAAATTAGGAAATTTGCTTCACCTTAGACATTCAAACAAGAAACAAAAAATGTCAAATTGCTGGGACTGCATTTAGATCAAAAACTTACATGGGATAAGCATACAAATTATCTATGCAGCAAATTTACTCGTACTCTCTTCTCACTGCACAAGCTGACACACATTATTAATAAAAAATTATTAAATTAATTTCCTCATACTTCACTTTTTCAGTCACAACTACAGTATGAAGTACTGCTTTGGGGTAACTCATGAGATTAAAGTACCATCTTCAAGTGGCAGAAGAAAGCAATTAGTTGTGCATTAGGTTGAGTAGCAAGACAAAGCTGAAAAAATCTCGTTAAAGGACCTAAAACACTGCCTAGTATGTATACCTAAATCTGTTTAATATATACTAAAGAAAACAAGAAATTTTAACTTGATCCCAAGTTCATCTCCATAACATTCAAAATGATAGTAACAGACATCTTCCATGCTCAAGACTGACATAAACACACAAGAGCCATAAGTACCTATGTTTGAAATTCTGTAACAAACCCCTAAAGACAGTGAGCGATCTACCAATGACTAGTTTTAAGCCTATCATAAAAGTTTGATTCAAATGTATGCCATACTACTCAATTGAGGAGTTTCTAAACTGTGACACACATGAGATATGCAATAAGCAGTTAATGCCTTCATTATGAAGTATGCCTATGTATGTGTGTGACGGTAATGTATAAGCATTTACATTTTCTTCATGACACTCAAATTAAAAAATATTTGTGTATTGTATTTGTGATTATTATTATTATTATTATTATTATTATTATCTTTCTTGTCTCAGACGTTAGGTCTGGTTAAAAATGGAGTGACGTGGACCTTGATCAAGCGTGACTTCCTTTTAACTGTATGGTATATGTTGCATTGCATTTAGGAACTTTCGGGTAATTGAACAAGTGTCAATAATTACAGATTTCTGTAGTTGCATATATAAATTTGGATGTAGCTGTATTGCATTGATGTACTGGTGGATATTGTGTGGTATGACTCCTGTAGTTGATAGTATAATTGGTATGATGTCAACTTTATCCTGATGCCACATGTCTTTGACTTCCTCAGCCAGTTGGATGTATTTTTCAATTTTTTCTCCTGTTTTCTTTTGTATATTTGTTGTATTGGGTATGGATATTTCGATTAGTTGTGTTAATTTCTTCTTTTTATTGGTGAGTATGATGTCAGGTTTGTTATGTGGCGTTGTTTTATCTGTTATAATGGTTCTGTTCCAGTATAATTTGTATTCATCATTCTCCAGTACATTTTGTGGTGTATACATGTATGTAGGAACGTGTTGTTTTAAAAGTTTATGTTGTAAGGCAAGCTGTTGATGTATTATTTTTGCTACATTGTCATGTCTTCTGGGGTATTCTGTATTTGCTAGTATTGTACATCTGCTTGTGATGTGATCTACTGTTTCTATTTGTTGTTTACAAAGTCTGCATTTATCTGTTGTGGTATTGGGATCTTTAATAATATGCTTGCTGTAATACCTGGTGTTTATTGTTTGATCCCGTATTGCAATCATGAATCCTTCTGTCTCACTGTATATAGTGCCTTTTCTTAGCCATGTGTTGGATGCGTCTTGATCGATGTGTGGCTGTGTTAGATGATACGGGTGCTTGCCATGAAGTGCTTTCTTTTTCCAATTTACTTTCTTCGTATCTGTTGATGTTATGTGATCTAAAGGGTTGTAGAAGTGGTTATGAAATTGCAGTGGTGTAGCCGATGTATTTATATGAGTGATTGCCTTGTGTATTTTGCTAGTTTCTGCTCGTTCTAGAAAGAATTTTCTTAAATTGTCTACCTGTCCATAATGTAGGTTTTTTATGTCGATAAATCCCCTTCCTCCTTCCTTTCTGCTTAATGTGAATCTTTCTGTTGCTGAATGTATGTGATGTATTCTGTATTTGTGGCATTGTGATCGTGTAAGTGTATTGAGTGCTTCTAGGTCTGTGTTACTCCATTTCACTACTCCAAATGAGTAGGTCAATATTGGTATGGCATAAGTATTTATAGCTTTTGTCTTGTTTTCTGCTGTCAATTCTGTTTTCAGTATTTTTGTTAGTCTTTGTCTATATTTTTCTTTTAGTTCTTCTTTAATATTTGTATTATCTATTCCTATTTTTTGTCTGTATCCTAGATATTTATAGGCATCCGTTTTTTCCATCGCTTCTATGCAGTCGCTGTGGTTATCCAATATGTAATCTTCTTGTTTAGTGTGTTTTCCCTTGACTATGCTATTTTTCTTACATTTGTCTGTTCCAAAAGCCATACTTATATCATTGCTGAATCCTTCTGTTATCTTTAGTAATTGGCTGAGTTGTTGATTTGTTGCTGCCAGTAGTTTTAGATCATCCATGTATAGCAAATGTGTGATTTTGTGTGGGTATGTTCCAGTAATATTGTATCCATAATTTGTATTATTTAGCATGTTGGATAGTGGGTTCAGAGCAAGACAGAACCAGAAAGGACTTAATGAGTCTCCTTGGTATATTCCACGCTTAATCTGTATTGGCTGTGATGTGATATTATTTGAATTTGTTTGGATATTAAGTGTGGTTTTCCAATTTTTCATTACTATGTTTAGGAACTGTATCAATTTAGGATCTACTTTGTATATTTCCAATATTTGTAGTAACCATGAGTGGGGTACACTATCAAAAGCTTTTTGGTAATCAATGTATGCGTAGTGTAGCGACCTTTGTTTAGTTTTAGCTTGATATGTCACCTCTGCATCTATTATCAGTTGCTCTTTACATCCTCGTGCTCCTTTGCAACAGCCTTTTTGTTCTTCATTTATAATTTTGTTCTGTGTTGTATGTGTCATTAATTTCTGTTTAATGACTGAAGTTAATATTTTGTATATTGTTGGTAGGCATGTTATGGGGCAATATTTTGCTGTTTTTGCTGTGTCTGCTTGATCTTTAGGTTTCAGATAAGTTATTCCATGTGTAAGTGTATCAGGGAATGTGTATGGGTCTGCAATGTAACTGTTAAATAATTTAGTTAGATGTGAAGGTGTTGAGGTGAACTTCTTTAGCCAGAAATTTGCTATTTTATCTTTTCCAGGGGCTTTCCAATTGTGAGTAGAATTAATTGCTTGGGTGACTTCATGTTGCAAAATTATCACTTCAGGCATTTGTGGTATCATCTTGTATGTGTCTGTTTCTGCTTGTATCCATCGTGCATGCCTGTTATGTTGTACCGGGTTTGACCATATGTTGCTCCAGAAGTGTTCCATGTCTGTTATGTTTGGTGGATTGTCTATTTTAATGTGTGTCTTATCTATTGTCTGGTAAAATTTCTTTTGGTTTGTGTTGAATGTTTGGTTTTGTTTCCTTCTATTTTCACTTTTTTGTATCTTCTAAGTCGTTTGGCCAATGCTTGTAATTTCTGTTTCTTTTCATCTAATTGCTCTATCGCTTCTTGTTATGAGATTTTACCTAACCTTTTTAGTTTTTTTTCTGACATTTCATTTCTTATAAATTGTGTTAGCTGTCCGATGTCCTTTCTCAGTTTTTCTATTCTGATCTGTAGCCTGTGTTGCCATGCTGGTTTTGTGGGTTTCTTCTGTGTGTTGGTTGGTTCTGATCTCTGCCTAGTGTGTATATTTAGTGTAGTGAGTGCTCCTATATAAACCAGTAGTTGTAACTCTTCCATAGTTGTGTTTTCATTTATTTTGTTGTGTATGATTGTGTTGATAGTTTTTATTGTTGTTTCGACTTGTGGGTTATTTGGCGGTCTTTGCAAGAATGGTCTGATGTCTGTATTTGTGTCTTTGTATTCTATATATGTCAGCTGAAATTTTTTTTCTATATCTAACATGTGTGTCACTTCGTGTTCTATTTGTGCTTGTTCTGGTGGCTGTCTTAAGATTTCGTTTTCCTCTGATTGTTTAATTGGTGCGTGTTGTTCTTTGTTTGTTTGCTCTGGGATGTTTGAGTCCATTACTGTATTTTCTTCTTCTTCTGATTGCACATTATTTTGCTCCAGTATTTGTTGTACTTGTTGTTTGATGTTTTCTAATTCTGACTGGAGTATCCTGTTATTTTTTATTATTACACGGATCTGATCAGCTAGTCGTTGTTCTGTTAAAAATTTTAATTCTGGGTATCTGGTAATAAATGTTGTGTATACTTGTGATCTGTATCCAGTTGTGTTGGTTCCTAGGTTTGTTGCTTGGTAATAACAGAACATGAGGTGTCAATTAACTTCATCTGACCATCTCATCCTCTGTCTTTGTTATCCTTCTAGGGTGGTTGCAGGAAGCATATCCTGCAAAACACCTCTATTTGGATTTAAATCATTTTCCAGTTGGCTTGCAGTGTCGTTACCATTGTGGTCGGGCATAGGGTTCAAGCGTCGTCCCCGACCATGACGGCGCTTGTCCGAGGCTTCTTTAGTTCTGTCCTGAACCAACTAATCACACTAAAAGGGGGGTTAGCCCTATCAGTGGTTTGTTCTTTTTGTCGCCTTTTACGACTGGCAGAACATACCGGAGGCCTATTCTTTTCCCGGGCCTCCACAGGGTATTTTTTATTATTATTATTATTATTATTATTATTATTATTATTATTATTATTATTATTGCAATATATATCTACATCTCCTGCACGTGCAATTTTCGTTCTGTTTGTGTAATTGTAGTATTTTAAATGCTGAACATACTGTTGAAGCCAAATGCATGGAAAACATACTGAAAGGCAAATGAGGTTGTATTCTATAATCCATAAATGTGCAATTTGACTAGAAACCACTTCAGAGAAGTGGTGTCAAAAGCCTTCTGGAAATCTTATAAGTGTAAAATCAACCAGAGCGCCTCTATCGATACAACTCATTATTTCATTGAGTGAAGAGCCAGTTGCGTTTCACAAGAACAATATTTTTCTGAATTTGTTCTGGTTATGTTAAGACTGTTTTCTTAGACGTTTCATTTTTAATTTCACAGTTTTGGGCTGTATCCCCAACATTTTCATTCACGAGGTTATATGGCACTAGTAGATATCAGAGAGGTACCTTAGATCTTGTACACAGTTATTTGTAGTTCTTAAATAAGTACTGGCCAGTCTCTGCTACCAAGCATACAAACTGCACAAATAAAATAAATGGCAGCTGACCAGAGTTTTATGAGCACAGATCAAGGACATGAAATCCTCTACAGGGAGTAAAAGTGAAACAATAACACAACAATAATACAAATACACTCATGTTCAGAAAAAGCAGACGATCTTAAACAACTAGATAGGACGTTGATATTCACAGGACATGTAGACAAGTTAGTTCTGCAGAAATGATTAGTGTCTGAACCATTTCAGCCTGTGGTTAAAGGTCAGCATCGATATTGTGGCAGGACACCACCTACTGGTAAAATGTGTCTGCAGCTCTTGTCGCTATAAACTGAAGGTAATGATGGATCAGTGTGACTTGAGATGTGCAAGATGCCTCGCAGATTTATGCACGAACCGTACTGTCAAACCAGTGAGTTGGAAAGTGGGAGCATTACTGACATGAAAGAATGTGATGTAACCATCCAGGAAATTGTTGCTCGTGTGGGATGAAGGTTTCAGCATTGCAGTGGGTGTGTGCAAAATGGTTGGTGAAACGCTGTAAAACACAATGAAGTGGGTCAGGTCACACCACTCAGAAACACCCCCCCCCCCCCTTCTCCAAGAAGTTTGCTTCTTTATATGAATAGCATTGCAGGACAGATCTGTCCCCCCCTCTGCTCTGGTGCAACAGTGTAACAAATTGTGCACTGTCAAGGGTGACAGTCCGTCACCGTTTATTACTGCATGGGTTAAGTGCGCGTCGTCCACGTCTCTTCCTGCCTTTGACGCATGTGCAGAGACATGCTAGATGGCAATGGTGTAAGTAACATCATAAATGGGGAGAGAAATGGCATCAGATAGTGTTTTCAGACGAATTCAGGTTCTGTTTGTTAGAAAATTATGGCTGCATTTTGGTTCACTGCGGGAGTGGCATAACAGTGACTGTATTTGCACGAGACATACTCGAGGCCTTATGACGTGGAGTGCTGTTGGCTACAATCGCGAACCACGGTTGGTGTGTGTCCAAGGGACTGTGACCAGTGAGACCTACGTGAATGACGTCTTGCAACTTGTAGCCATAACCTTCCTGCAGAACACCCCAGACACAATTTTTCAGCAAGACAATGCATGACCACTTGTTGCTCACAAACATGTGCCTTCTTGAGGTTACAGGCTATCAGCCTTTTGCCCTGGTCCACCAGATCAAAGGATTTGGCACCAATCTAAAATATGTGGGATGTGGTGAAACGATGGGCACAATTGCTGTGACCCAGTGCTAACCACCACAGATGAATTTTGGAACCAGGTGAATGCAGCATAGACGGCTTTATCACAGGACACCATTCATGCCTTATACACATTGATGCCATCATGCATAGAACAAGTTATCGGGGCCCACGGTGGGTCCTGTGCCTACTAGGCAATAGGACACGTTCTGAACCGAGGTG